>NC_073379.1:103366284-103680450 GCF_028641065.1 Leucoraja erinaceus
TGTGGCCTAGCTTTTGGAAGAAATTATAAAATCAGATTGACACATCGTGGGCACATTTTGGGCACAAACAAGATGAAGACTTTTAGTTATATAGAGATTAGCTACAAGGAGATTTGGGCAGACTTGGGTTGTTTTCTTTGCAAAGGTGGAGGATGTGGGGAGACTTGGTAGAAGCACATAAAATTATAATCATATAACCATATACCATATAACAATTACAGCACGGAAACAAGCCATCTCGGCCCTACAAGTCCATGCCGAACAATTATTTTCCCTTAGCCCCACCTGCCTGCACTCAAACCATAACCCTCCATTCCCTTCTCATCCATATGCCTATCCAATTTATTTTTAAATGATACCAACAAACCTGCCTCCACCACTTCCATTGGAAGCTCATTCCACACCGCTACCACTCTCTGAGTAAAGAAGTTCCCCCTCATGTTACCCCTAAACTTCTAACACTTAATTCTGAAGTCATGCCCTCTTGTTTCAATCTTCCTTATTCTCAAAGGGAAAAGCTTGTCCACATCAACTCTGTCTATCCCTCTCATCATTTTAAAGACCTCTATCAAGTCCCCCCTTAACCTTCTGCGCTCCAGAGATTAAAGACCTAACTTATTCAACCTTTCTCTGTAACTTAGTT
Source organism: Leucoraja erinaceus (assembly GCF_028641065.1). Taxonomy (NCBI): domain Eukaryota; kingdom Metazoa; phylum Chordata; class Chondrichthyes; order Rajiformes; family Rajidae; genus Leucoraja; species Leucoraja erinaceus. The sequence goes on from NC_073379.1 coordinate 103,366,928, forward strand.
GTTGAAACCCAGGCAACATTCTAGTAAATCTCCTCTGTACTCTCTCTATTTTGTTGACATCCTTCCTATAATTGGGCGACCAAAATTGTACTCTATACTCCAGATTTGGTCTCACCAATGCCTTGTACAATTTTAACATTACATCCCAGCTACTATACTCAATGCTCTGATTTATAAAGGCTAGCTTACCAAAAGCTTTCTTTACCACCCTATCTATATGAGATTCCACCTTCAAGGAACTATGCACGGTTATTCCCAGATCCCTCTGTTCAACTGCATTCTTCAATTCCCTACCATTTACCATGTACATCCTATTTTGATTTGTCCTGCCAAGGTGTAGCACCTCACATTTATCAGCATTAAACTCCATCTGCCATCTTTCAGCCCATTCTTCCAAATGGCCTAAATTACTCTGTAGACTTTGGAAATCCTCTTCATTATCCACAACACCCCCTATCTTGGTATCATCTGCATACTTACTAATCCAATTTACCACACCTTCATCCAGATCATTGATGTACATGACAAACAACAAAGGACCCAACACAGATCCCCAAGGCACCCCACTAGTCACCTGCCTCCAACCCGACAAACAGCCATCCACCATTACCCTCTGGCGTCTCCCATTCAGCCACTGTTGAATCCATCTTGCTACTCCTGCATTTATACCCAACAGTTGAACCTTCTTAACCAACCTTCCATGAGGAACCTTGTCAAAGGCCTTACTAAAGTGCATATAGACAACATCCACTACTTTACCCTCGTCAATTTCCCTAGTAACCTCTTCAAAAAATTCAAGAAGATTAGTCAAATATGACCTTCCAGGCACAAATCCATGTTGACTGTTCCTAATCAGACCCTGTTTATCCAGATGCTTATATATATTATCTCTAAGTATCTTTTCCATTAATTTTCCCACCACTGAAGTCAAAACTAACAGGTCTATAATTGCTAGGTTTACTCTTAGAACCCTTTTTAAACAATGGAACAACATGCGCAGTACGCCAATCCTCGGGGACTATTCCCGTTTCTAATGACATTTGAAATATTTCTGTTATAGCCCCGGCTATTTCTACACTAATTTCCCTCAATGTCTTAGGGAATATCCTGTCAGGACCTGGAGACTTATTCACTTTTATATTTTTCAAAAGTGTCAGTACTTCTTTTACTTTGAAACTCATAGTATCCATAGCTACTCTACTAGTTTCCCTTGCCTCACATTATTCAATATCCTTCTCCTTGGTGAATACCGAAGAAAATAAATTGTTCAATATCTCCCCCATCTCTTTTGGCTCTGCAGATAGCTGTCCACTCTGTCTCTCCAATGGACCAATTTTATCCCTCGTTATCCTTTTGCTATTAATATAGCTGTAGAAACCCTTTGGATTTACTTTCACCTTACTTGCCAAAGCAACCTCGTATCTTTTAGCTTTTCTAATTTCTTTCTTAAGATTCTTTTTACATTCCTTATACACCTCAAGCACCTCATTTACTTCATGCTGCCTATAATTATTGTAGATCTCCCTCTTTTTCCGAACAAGATGTCCAATTTCCCTTGAAAACCAGGGCTCTTTCCAATTTTTACTGTTTCCTTTCAACCGAACAGGAACATAAAGATTCTGTACTCTTAAAATTTCCCCTTTAAATGTCCTCCATTTCTCTTCTACATCCTTCCCATAAAACAAAATGTCCCAGTTCACTCCTTTTAAATCATTTCGCATCTCATCAAAGTTAGCCTTTCTCCAATCAAAAATCTCAACCCTAGGTCCAGTTCTGACCCTCTCCATAATTATATTGAAACTAATGGTATTGTGATCACTGGACCCGAAGTGCTCCCCAACGCATACCTTCACCACCTGTCCCGTCTCATTTCCTAACAGGAGGTCCAGCACTGCCCCTCCTCTAGTAGGTACCTCTATGCATTGCTGCAAAAAACTATCCTGCACACATTTTACAAACTCCAAACCATCCAGCCCATTTACAGAATGTGTTTCCAGGTCTATGTGTGGAAAATTGAAATCTCCCACAATCACTACCTTGTGCTTACTACTAATATCTGCTATCTCCTTACATATTTGCTCTTCCAATTCTCGATCCCCATTTGGCGGTCTATAATACACCCCATAAGTGTTGCTACACCTTTCCCACTTCTCAGTTCCACCCAAATAGCCTCCCTAGGTGAGCCCTCCAATCTATCCTGCCAAAGCACTGCTGTAATATCTTCCCTGACTAACAATGCACCACCTCCACCTCTTGCCCCTCCAATTCTATCACACCTGAAGCAACGAAACCCTGGAATATTTAGTTTCCAATCACAGCCCTCCTGCAGCCATGTTTCACTGATCGCCACAACATCATACTTCCAGGTGTCTATCCAGGCTCTAAGTTCATCCACCTTTCTTACAATGCTCCTAGCATTAAAATATGCACATTTAAGAAACCCCCCGCCTCTTATTCTCTGTTTATTTCCTTTTTTCTTCTTTCTCCTCTTCTGTCCGAATGCTTCCCTTTTCTGCTTCCTGCCTCCCATTCTGTCTACTAGCTTTCTCTATTTGAGTCCCTCGCCCCAACCATTCTAGTTTAAAGTCTCCCCAGTAGCCTTTGCTTATTTCCCCGCCAGGATATTGGTCCCCCTCGGGTTCAAGTGCAACCCATCCTTTCTGTACAGGTCCCACCTTCCCCAAAAGAAGTCCCAATGATCCAGAAATTTGAATCCCTGCCCTCTGCACCAGTCTTTCAGCCACGCATTTATCCTCCACCTCGCTCCATTCCTACTCTCACTGTCGCGTGGCACAGGCAGTAATCCTGAGATTGTTACCTTTTTGGTCCTTTTCCTTAACTCTCCTCCGAACTCCCTAAATCCTCCCTTCAGGACCTCTTCCCTTTTTTTACCTATGTCATTGGTACCTATATGTACCACGACCTCAGGCTCCTCTCCCTCTGATTTCAGGATATCTTGGATGCATTGAGACACGTCCGAGACCTTGGCACCAGGGAGGCAGACCACCATCCTGGTCTCCCGACTGCGTCCACAGAATCGCCTATCCGACCCCCTAACAATAGAGTCCCCAATTACTATTGCCCTCTTTTTTTTTCCCTACCTTTTGGAGCAACAGGGCCGGTCTCTGTGCTGGAGGCCCATCCGCTGTTGCTACCCCCGGGTAGGCTGTCACCCCCATCCGTACTCAAACAGGAGTACTTATTTGCAAGGTGTACCGACATTGGAGTACTCACTCGTCCCTGCCTCTGCCCCTTGCCCTTCCTTAGTGTGACCCACATGTCTCTCTCCCGTGGTTTTGGAGTGACCACCTCCCTATAACTCCTCTCTATGACCTCCTCACTCTCCCTGACCAGACAGAGGTCATCGAGCTGCTGCTCCAGGATCCTAATACGGTCCCTTAGGAGCCCCATCTCGATGCACCTGGTGCAGATGTGGACGTCTGGAGGGCCATCCGACACCATGACCTCCCACATCTGACATCCAGAACAGTACACTGCTCTGGCTGTCATTCTCCCGCCTTACCCTGGATCCGATACCAGTATAATACAATAGAAACTGCTGGGAGAAATCAGCACTCACAACAGCTGCTCCTCTTGAGGTATCTGACTCGCAACAGCTGCTCACTCTTGACCTTTAAACTGCACCTTTATTACATGACACCCTTACTAAAGCACTGTACCTTTAGCCCGCTGTACCCTTGGCTCACTGTACCCTTACTAAAGCACTGTACCCTTAGCCCACTGTACCCTTTAGCTCACTGTACCTTTACTAAAGCACTGTACCATTGGCTCACTGTACCTTTACTAAAGCACTGTACCCTTGGCTCACTGTACCTTTAGCCCACTGTACCCTTAGCTCACTGTACCTTTACTAAAGCACTGTACCTTTAGCCCACTGTACCCTTAGCTCACTGTACCTTTACTAAAGCACTGTACCTTTAGCCCACTGTACCCTTAGCTCACTGTACCTTTACTAAAGCACTGTACCTTTAACCAGAAAGCAGAAATGCTAACCTGAAGTTGCACCCAATCAGCTGCTTCCTCTAGTCGGCTTCCACCAATCAGCGGCTTCCACCAGAACCCTCCCTATGGAGTGTGGAACATTACAGATTTCGGTAAAAGCCCTGACCCTCCTCCACTCGCTCCAATGGTTCCCGGGCCTCTGTGAAAGAAAGCCCCGCGCTCGATTTAAATACTCACAGCCCTGACCCTCCTCCACTCGCTCCAACGGTTCCCGGGCCTCCCAGGCAAAATTATGGGAAGCATGAATAAGGTAGACAGTAAGAACATTTTTCCCAGGATGGAAATATCAAATAGTTTAGCTTTAAGGTGAACGGAGTAAAGTTTAGTGGTTAGTGGGCAATTTTAATCTTTCATTGTAAGCTGCTATTGTAAGCATTGTAATCATTGTAAGCATTTTCACATTTGGGCACTTCTCTGCATTATTCCAACTTCTGACAATGTGCTTGAGGAAATTGACCATCCATTCAATATAAGATAAAGGCCTGTTCTTGTATTTTATTTGGAAAACAGATGCTCAATCATATTGTCATATCAGGTAATATCTCTCCAATTCATCTTTCATTTCCTTAGCCATTCTTTGTGCAATAATATTCCTGATTTTGCATTGTTAGCTGCAACTCATGGTAGTTCTAATTGTTGTCTGTAAAAACACACTATGTGTTTTATTCGACTGGATACCTTCAGTACCTCACTGGGATATATATAATGCTTGTATGTTTTGTAAAAGTAAGTGGTTAATTTTTAAATTCTGGGTTTGATGGTTCAATGGTGCTTTTATTGTCTCATGTGTGAAGTGCTAACGCAGTGAAATTATTTTTCTTATAAACAGTCCTGTAGAGTATTGCCATACACCCCATCCCTGATTTGCAAGTGAATCCCTAACCAAGTCACCACAATAGGCTTCCATTTCTGTATTCACCTTTGTGGAGAGTTCATTTATCTGAATCTAAATCTTGAAGTAGACTCCCTAATTTTCATGTTGCATATGTTTTCTCTTAAAAAAAAATTACACCCTTCTGCTTGGCTGATTTGGGGTTGCATTTGGATGCCTTCAAAGTATATTCCTTCATGCAAATATAATACATTGTTTCCTGAAAAGACAGAGGAGCCACTGTGTTTGTGGGAAAGATTTGCACAGTTTGCATCATTGAGGTGGTGACTTCATTTTGGAAGATTTGGCACGGTTTCCTTCTAAATGTAAGTTTCAGATGTGTTTGTGCCTGGTGACATTCTTTAGCAATTTTCAATGCCATTTCCTGTAAGGTTTCAATTTGTACGCCAGATGGATTGTAAAATTCTGTGCATTTAACAATTTGAATTGAATCTACTACTCCTCGCGTTAGCCGTGCACAAATGTACATTGCACAATGTACTGTATAAGAATTGCCCAAAGTTGCAGGAGACGGTGGTTGGAAGCTGCGTTCAGAAGCAATTATCTGAAACGAGAAACCGTGTCATCTGTGCATGCGTCAAGAAACTAGAGTTAAATAATTATTAATTTCCTTTTTTTCACATATTTTGAGTGAATTTTATCCCATATGTCAAAATTTTGGGCAATGATTTTTGAATTCTGGATGGATTAATTTTGGTTATCCAAATGTCTGCAATGTGCGGGTCCCCTGCATTCTCTATGTTGCTCTTGCTGCTTCAATCCTCTGCAGAAATTGTTGCTGTCTCCTCTTTCCTCTGCATTGAAAACAACCCTCCAATTTCTACACGACTTCAGCAAATGAATTGTCCTTCTCTTTCCGCAGAATTGCCAAATAAATGTAGGATTGGTCTCAATTCCATTTCCAACAACAGAACCGGGCCTAGTTATGGTCTGGTGCTGTAAGGCAGCAACTCTACTGTGTCGCCCCAAAACCTTGGTTTCGCTAAATACCTGGAAGCAGGATCTAACGAAAGGTCATTGATATTAAACGCTCTCTGTAGATCCTGCCTGACCTGCTGAATGCGTAAATCATTTTTGTTGCAAATTTCAAAATAATCTGTATGATACTTTTCCATTGCTGCGATGCATCGCCCATTATGTAGGCAGAAGACGTTTAGAGTTCAAGGAGCAAGGGGCAATGCAGTCAAGGGGTTCTTGTTTAGCATTAAATGATTTTGGCTACATTCTAGCATTGAATGCTGTGGCAGTAGCCTCATGTAGCTGAATAAATCTTCAAAGTTCCACATATTGTAGCACCAAGGCCTGCTTTGTAGCCTTGTTCATGCAACTCTGCATGGTGTGCATGTGTCCGCTACTGTGCCTAAACAATATAATACACAGTTAAAGATAATATGTCAGATCCGCTGCAAACCCATACCGTTAAAACAAATCAGCTCGTAATCACTGATAAAATCTGGGTACATTTCAATCTTAAGGAAGGAAAATTTCCTCTGTGAATTTTATTTAGGTGTAACAGGTTTACATTTTCCTTGCACATACCCTGATAGATAGATATAAAAAAAGATAAGATCTGGACTTCAAAAGGGAAGCAGGTACATCATTAAAGTATCATTTAATATGACTGCTGCATAAACCATGAAGCAATAACAACTGCCTTTATACCTTGAGCGATGGGATCTGGGTGTATTGAGAGAAAGAAGATGCTTGGCCAAATGTCTGCACACACACAAAGGGACATGAAAAATTCACAGGATGTTTTTACATAATTTACTACACTACAAATACACTGCTGCATCCTCACACTACATGAGATCAAAATGTGCGCATACATAACATGGCTTGTTCCTACTTCAGTCATTTGGGCTCCAAATTAGGGTTCGGCCTCCCTGTAGTACTTGTGAATAAACTTTGCCCTGTGGCTCACCTGAGAAATAGTTCGCAATCAGTTTGATGAAACTTTCATGACATTTGCTGCTCTCAAATTAATCTTATGGCTGAATTTAAACAAACTAGCAAAGCCTTGCACCCTATATTTTTGCTAAAACATTACATGCCCATGTATAGCAATTCATGCGGTAGAAATGTGATGAGTGTCCAAAACGGTGTTGGTGGAGTCATTGCTCTGTCTGTTCTTCTGCAAGATCTGAGCAAGATTAAGGTTTTCATGTGGTAAATAGCCCATGGGCATCTTGGAGCATTTTGCAAGCATTGTCTGATGAATTCCAGGTTGCCCTAAAACTGAATCAGACACGAACAGGGTCCTGGTCTTATGGTGTTGATGGTGGTGCAGCTAACAGAGGGAAGCTGCTTCAGCTTATTTAATTTTTGCAAAACATTGAGCAACATTAAGGGGCGGCACAGTGGTGCCGTTTTTGCCAGAGACCCGGGTTCAAACCTGACCACGGGTCCTGTTTGTTTATTTATTTATTTTTATTTTTATTTTTTTGATTGCTTTTATTCCATGGCTATTATTTTTACTCATGTTTTATGTCTTTTAATTTATTGTTGCATTTCATATGTAATTTTTGCGCCTCATGTGAGCTGTTACAGTGTCTATTTATGATGTCTTGTTTATTCTTCTGTACAGCACTTTGGTCAACATTGGCTGTTTTAAAGTGCTTAACAAATAAAGTTGGATTGGATTGGATTGTCTGTACAGAGTTTGTGCGTTCTAACCGTGACCGAGTGGTTTTTCTTCAGGTACTCCGGTTTCCTCCCACATTCCAAAGACATATGGGCTTGTAGGTTAATTGGCTTCAGTAAGAATTGTAAATTGTCCCTAGTATGAATGTTAATATGAGGGTGATCGCTGGTCTCCGCGGACTCGGTGAACTGAAGGGCCTATTTCTGCGCTGTTTCTCTAAACCAAACTAAAATAAAATAAACAGTCCCCATTTTCACTGGATTAACAAAATATAGATTTGAAGAGCTTTGTGCTGGAAGTTGTCAGTGATCCTTTTAAAGACTGCTGGTCAAGGCCTGTAATGAACAATTGGAGATTTTGTTGCAAAGGCACCATCAAATCAATTTTGTAAACAGTTCCATACTATGTAGGAGGCCAGACTGCCTATTAAGACATTATTATTTCAAACTAATCATATGAGATTGGACACAGAAAATAGTACAGCACAAGAACCACACCTGGAGTATTGCGTACAATTTTGGTCTCCAAATCTGAGGAAGGACATTCTTGCCATAGAGGGAGTGCAGAGAAGGTTCACCAGACTGATTCCTGGGATGCCAGGACTGTCTTATGAAGAAAGACTGGATAGACTTGGTTTATACTCTCTAGAATTTAGGAGATTGAGAGGGGATCTTATAGAAACTTCCAAAATTCTTAAGGGGTTGGACAGGCCAGATGCAGGAAGATTGTTCCCGATGTTGGGGAAGTCCAGGACAAGGGGTCACAGCTTAAGGATAAGGGGGAAATCCTTTAAAACCGAGATGAGAAGAACTTTTTTCACACAGAGAGTGGTGAATCTCTGGAACTCTCTGCCGCAGAGGGTAGTTGAGGCCAGTTCATTGGCTATATTTAAGAGGGAGTTAGATGTGGCCCTTGTGGCTAAAGGGATCAGAGGGTATGGAGAGAAGGCAGGTACGGGATACTGAGTTGGATGATCAGCCATGATCATATTGAATGGCGGTGCAGGCTCGAAGGGCCGAATGGCCTACTCCTGCACCTAATTTCTATGTTTCTATGTTTCTATGAACAGGCCCTACATGCTGAACATGATGCCAAGACCATCGTTTACCTGCCTGCACATAATTCAAATGCCTCTGCCCCCTGTGCATCCATTTACCTAACCAGAAGCATCTTAAATGCCACTACCATATCTGCTTCCACCACCTATGGCAGGGTGTTCTCGGCACTCCCCACCATCTGTATAAAAAAACTTGCCCCGCACATCTCCTTAGCCACACTAAAAAAAAAACAAAAAAACGCACAAAAAAATAGTTCCCGATTTTGGGGGAATCCAGAACCAGGAGTCACAGTTTAAGAATAAGGGGTAGGCCATTTAGGACTGAGACAAGGAAAAACTTTTACACCCAGAGAGTTGTGAATCTGTGGAATTCTCTGCCACAGAAGCCAGTGGAGGACAATTCACTGGATGTTTTCAAGAGGGAGTTAGATTTAGCTCTTAGGGCTAAAGGAATCAAGGGATATGGGGGAAAAAGCAGGAACGGGGTACTGATTTTAGATGGTCAGCCATGATCATATTGAATGGTGGTGCTGGCTCGAAGGGCTGAATGGCCTATGCACCTATTTTTCTATGTTTCTATGTTTTCTGTGTTCTCACCTTAAAGCTATTTGATATTTCCATCCTTTCCGACTGCCTGACTGTTGCCCCTTGGCTCACTTCTGGGCCTCTCCCGCATGTTGACACCAGGCAAGCCCAAAACATCCGTGGGGTAGTTATGGAAGTCCCACCTTTAATCTCAACTCATACCACCCATTTTTCAGACACAAGACAGCCAGCTGTTAGTTCACTTTTCTCACACAGTTTTAGATTGTTGGAGCATGTCAGTCATCTATTTTATTATCTTTTTGTTTGTTTACAAGATGAATTATTAACTGGATTTAGTTAAACAGATATTGTGCGCATGACCTTGTGAACTTTGGAGTGCAAAGAAAAAATTAGAATTTCTTAAAAATATATATCTGCAATGTTTTGCTGCTTCTCAGAACAAACAGTTTGAACACTTAAACTTCATCATCAGTGAACTGAGGGTTAATTAAACCTTGGGAAAGCTTTAGCTAACTCGTTGTCCTTGAAGCTAACATAAATAACTTTCCAGTGTTGTTTTAACCTTTTCAAGCAAGCCACTTTGGTGGTTTGTATCCATCTCATTTTCTTGATGTCCGGTTCAGTATCTGTGCAAGTCATCAATTTCACTGACTTTTCGGCAAGGAATAGGAATGCGAGGGCAGATTTGTTGGACTCTTATGTGTGGGTGTTGGCTTTCTCCAGGACTAACAATTTCCATCAGATAACTTTGCTTTAGGTTCCATAAATCTTCTGCATAACCCAGGTGAACTCTCGGAACTTTCGAGAGCTTGCTGAAAACTGTTCAGACTTCCACTTGGTACAGCAGAGCTTCTTTGATGACAAGTGAGGGGGTTTGGCAAATTCTCGGAACAGATACATATTAGCTGAAAAATTATTAGCTCCAAAAAGAATTTCACAAATATTTAAACCTGTCTATAGCCTCCCATTAAGATGCTAAACAGCTGATGTCCCATCCACTTGTGGCTTTGCCTTTGCTCAGTTTGCTGCACAGTTTGTATCATCTGAGAGCAGACTTGAAACGTGTATCAGGTGCAGCATAAAGTCAAAATTCAGCAGGTGCAGTGTAGAGTCCACCCTGCAGCTTCATGCATTTTTAAACTATTAGGTCTGAATTAATATGATTCTGTAATTGCCCTCCATGACCTGCAATTGACCGCATGAACTTCGAAGTTAGGGTCAGTTGGGGCCCAGAAAAGGTCAAAATCTGGTCACAGCACTTCAGTCCCAGTATGGTGAATAAGCACACTTTATAGCTGTGATTTATGCAATTTGGACAGACAGGTTAAGGAGACCTTAAAACATACCACAGTGCTCTGTTCTTTACTGGGTCATAATCTGTCCAGAAAATAAATTGCAATTGTCCTTTCTGAAACCTCTTGTGGTTCTGTCTTGCAGTGATTTACCACGCAGATTCGGTGTACATATTCTCAGCGTCCAAATGTGATGAGTTCATTTGCAAGAGCAAACATATAACCAATTTATCACAGTTTAAATTCTGATCAAGCAGAAATGCTCCGTCCATATAAATTAGGCAAAGTAATTTCACTAAAATAGATTAGTTGTGATTAAAGAATGAGCCCACGGAATCTTATAATGAATTTAAACTTGGGTAATTCATTGTTACTGATCATGCCGAAAGCAAGTGGTGATTTAGCACTCACGCACACATCCAGTCAAATTCCAGCTGGAACGTTGTTGAATAGTGGCTGAAGAAAGTAGAGGTGTCTCTTATGCTTCAATAGCCAGCTGCTTCTTGGGGAAAGATTTTCAACCAAGCAGGCTTCGATCCTAGAGTAAGGATCTTCTGATACAATTGAGAAATGGCATGACTGTTCTCCTCATTGAAATTCATAAATGCAGTGTTGTACCCTGGCAGCCAATGAAAGCCAGTCCTTGCCACTATGAGGAATAGTCATCTCGGCGAGGTACTGAAAGAATCTTTTCAGAACCGAACGGCAGGTGGAAGAAGCTATTTTAATTAACTCCTTAGTAAAACTCATTGCAATATGTGGGGCATTCTGTAACCTGCAACAATGAACAGGCAGTATTTGTAACCGTTGTTGTATTTTATTGCTACGGAGTGAAATGCCCCTTTAGCCTTTCAGGAATTAATAAAAACAGACCAAATGTCCATTGTTTTATGTGTCAGAGTAAAGGGCCTGTCCCACGAGCATGCGACCTGCATGCGGCAAGCGCGACCAAACCGGAAGCGGGGGCCGCATGGAGGTCGAGTGATCCCCATACAGGGCCGGTCCCACCAGCATGCGCCTGCATGCTGCGAGGGTGACCAAACTGGAAGTGGGGGCCAAGCGGAAGTTGAGTGAGTGACGTAAAGTTCGAGCGAAGTCCGCGCGTGACGTACGGCGTCAAGACGTGCGTATGGCGTCGAGACGCTGCGTATGCCCGTCGAGGCGGAGTGTACGGCGTTGAGGCAGCTGCGGGCCTGCAGGCCGTTGCCGCGCGGAATTTTTGAACGGTCAGTTTCTCGGAGCCCCGCGCGATGAAGGGGCCAGCTCCGCACAACTCCATACGGCTCCGGAGATCGAAGTGGGACCGGCCCCGCGAGGCCGTATGGCTCAAGCCACCACGTTAGGTCGCGCTAGCCGCATGGAGTCGCATGCTGGTGGGACAGGCCCTTTAAGTTCTGTAGCTGTAATCTTTAAATTTGATGTAGAACTTTCATTTTTTTTGAAAGCAGGTAATTGTCATAACCATACACACAGGACTTGGATATGTTGACTTTTCTGTGACGTTGACATATTTTTGATTGTGTAGGAAACAATTTTGAAAGAAGTGACATTAAGTTGGCTGACAGAACTGGATCCTTCTTTGCATTGATCTAAAATGCATCAAAAAGGAGCAGGAAATATCCAGTGAATAGTAAGCCCCTAGGAAATGCTGATGAACTAGATCAAGGGGTCAAAACCTATAGCTCCCTGAAAGTACAACACAAGATTCAAGATTCAAGATTCAATTTATTTGTCATTTGGACCCCTTGAGGTCCAAACAAAATGACGTTTCTGCAGCCATACATTACAAACAAATAGACCCAAGACACAACATAATTTACATAAACATCCATCACATCGCTGTGATGGAAGGCCAAAAAAACTTATCTCTCCACTGCACTCTCCACCCCCGATGTCAGAGTTGGAGTCAAAGCCCCTGGCTGGCGATGGCGATTGTCCCGCGGCCATTAAGCCACACCGGGTGGTGCAAGGTCGCACAATGGGTTCTTGATGTTGGAGCCCCCGGCGTGCGCTCGCAGAGTCCCGCGGCCATTCCAAGCCACGCGGGGCGGTGCTGTGATGCCCCGCTCCAGGAGCTCTTCAACCCCGCAACTCGGGCGGGAGAAGTCGCCGTTGCGAGAGCCCTGAAAATCGGTCTCCCTCCAGGGACCCGCGGGCTCCCGGTGCCGCCGTCCGCCAGACCCGCAGTTGCAGCCTCCGAATCTCCGGAGGTCGGGCCGCAGCAGCGCTCCACCACTGCTCCACCCGCTCTGGACTCGGCCAGCTTCGCGACGGTGAGGTGAGTCGTCGGCACCAAAGCCCCCGGTCTTCCTGTTGGAGGCCGCTCCTTGTTGCAGCCCCAATGACAACGGAGACCCGACAAAGAAAAGGTCGGGTCTTCCGTGCAGGGAGAGATTAAAAGTTACCCCCTCCCTCCCACCCCACCTCACACACACACCCCAACAAAAAATAACAAAAACTACATAAAAACATAGACAAAAAATAATAAAAACGCAGACGGGCTGCAGAGGCCGCTGCTGACGAGAGTCGCGCCGCCTACCGTGATTAGTACAACACAAGTAAATAGGGTGGTGAAGAATTTGTATGATATGCTTGCCTTCATAGGCCGGGACATAGAATATACAGTGCCCTCAATAATGTTTGGGACAAAGACCCATCATTTATTTACTTGCCTCTGTACTCCACAATTTGGGATTTGTAATAGAAAAAAAATTGCATGTGGTTAAAGTGCGTATTAGACAATAGGTGTAGGAGTAGGCCATTTGGTCCTTTGAGCCAGCACCGCCATTCAATGCGATCATGGCTGATCATCCACAATCAGTACCCAAGTCCTGCCTTCTCCCCATATCTCCTGACTCCGCCTATCTAGCTCACTCTTGAAAGCATCCAGAGAACCTGCCTCCACCGCCCTCTGAGGTGGAGAATTCCACAGACTCACCACTCTCTGTGAGAAAAAGTGTTTCCTCGTCTCCGTTCTAAATGGCTTGCTCCTTATTCTTAAATTGTGGCCCCTGGTTCTGGACTCCCCCAACATCGGGAACATGTTTCCTGCCTCTAGCATGTCCAAGCCCTTAACAATCTTATATGTTTCTATGAGATCCCCTCTTATCCTTCTAAACTGCAGAGTGTACAAGCCCAGCTGCTCCATTCTTTCAGCATATGACAGTCCCACCATCCCGGGAATTAACCTTGTAAACCTACGCTGCACTCCCGCAATAGCAAGAATGTCCTTCCTCAAATTAGGGGACCAAAACTGCACACAATACTCCAGGTGTGGTCTCACTAGGGCTCTGTACAACTGCAGAAGGACCTCTTTGCTCCTATATTCGATTCCCCTTGTTATAAAGGCCAACATGCCATTCGCTTTCTTCACTGTCAGATTTTATTAAAGGCCATTTTTATGCATTTTGGTTTCACCATGTAGAAATTACAGCTGTGTTTATACATAGTTCCCCTCCCCCCCCCATTTCAGGGCACCATAATGTTTGGGACACATGGCTTCACAGGCGTTTGTAATTGCTCAGGTGTGTTTAATTGCCTCCTTAATGCAGGTAAAAGAGAACTCTCAGCACCTAGTCTTTTCTCCAATCTTTCCATCACCTTTGGAAACCTTTATTGATGTTTATCAACATGAGGACCAAAGTTGTGCCAATGAAAGTCAAAGCCATTGTGAGACTGAGAAACAAGAATAAAACTGTTAGAGACATCAGCCAAACCTTACGCTTACCAAAATCAACTGTTTGGAACATCATTAAGAAGAAAGAGAGTACTGCTGAGTTTACTAATCGCAAAGGGACTGGCAGGCCAAGGAAGACCTCCACAGCTGATGACAGAAGAATTCTCTCTATAATAAAGAAAAATCCTCAAACACCTGTCGGATAGATCAGAAACACTCTTCAGGAGTCCGATGTAGCTTTATCAATGACCACTGTCCGCAGAAGAGTCCATGAACAGATACACAGAGGCTACACTGCAAGGTGACAAACCACTGGTTAGCTGCAAAAAAAAAAAAAAAAAAAGAATGGCCTGGTTGCAGTTTGCCAAGAAGTACTTAAAAGCAAGCACAGTTCTGGAAAAAAAGATCTTGTGGACAGATGAGACGAAGATCAACTTGTATCAGAGTGATGGCAAGAGCAAAGTATGGAGGAGAGAAGGAACTGCCCAAGATCCAAAGCATACCACATCATCTGTGAAACATGGTGGTGGGAGTGTTATGGCCTGGGCATGTATGGCTGCTGAAGGTACAGGCTCACTTATCTTCATTGATGAAAAACTGCTGATGAAAAAAAAGTGTATAGACACATCCTATCTGCTCAAGTTCAAACAAATGTGTCAAAAATCATTGGCCGGCGGTTCATTCTACAGCAAGACAATGATCACAAAAATACTGCTAAAGCAACAAAGACGTATTTCAAAGCTAAAAAATAGTCAAATCTTGAGTGGCCAAGTCAATCATCTGATCCAAACCCAATTGAGCATGCCTTTTATATGCTGATGAGAAACCTGAAGGGGACTAGCCCCCAAAACAAGCATGTTAAAGATGGCTGCAATACAGGCCTGGCAGAGCATCACCAGAGAAAACACCCAGCAACTGGTGATGTCCATGAATCGCAGACTTCAAGCAGTCATTGCATGCAAAGAATATGCAACAAAATACTATACATGACTACTTTCATATACATGACATTGCTGTGCCCTGAAATGGGGGAACTATGTATAAACACTGCTGTATCTTCTACGTGGTGAAACCAAAATGTATAAAAATGGCCTTTATTAAAATCTGACAATGTTTTTGTTTCTATTACAAATCCCAAATAGTAAGATTAAACGAGCTTACCAGTTTGAAGTTTGATCTTTATTTTATGAGGAGTTACGGTGAGCGATTACGTGAAGAAGCCCCGCCAGACCGCATGCGTATCAATCTTCAAAGCAGCGGTGTGAAATCACAGAAAACACCAGTCGAAGTAACATAGTAAGATGTAGAGAAGACTAGAACTACTGAGTGATCTTTATGAGAGAGGGCAGGGAGCGGTGGGCGTGTAATCGCTCACCGTAACTCCTCATAAAATAAAGATCAAACTTCAAACTAGTAAGTTCTCGTTTATTCTTACTATTTTACTTCGGAGTCACACAACTACTTCATTGACAGATGAGGAAAACATTCATAATGAATAAATAATAGTAACTCCTCTCATTCGGGAGTAAACTAACCACTGAACCTAAAATAGAGTTGGCAAATACCTCTGGTCTGGCAATAGGTTATTATGAAATGTTCAGAAGTTCGTTCGCCCATCCTGCAGTCGCCAGGATGTGGTCCAGCGGAATATACATAACCTTTGCTGCTGATGTTGTAGCAGCCCTGGTGGAGTGAGACTCGAAAAAATATCAGTATCTACTCCTGTATGAGCCAAACCTCGTTTCAACCACCTGGAGATGGTCCAAACCAATACCTTTTTATAAAGTTTTTTGTAATTAACAAACATTGCTAGTTTAGAGCCTCTAAGGCTCTTCGTGACCTTGACGTATTGTTGTATATGTGTGATCATACATAACTGAAGGTTCATGAGGTATGCCATGAAACTAGTTTGAGATTTCACGTCTGCTCTGCTTAACTAAACATTAAAATATATATGATTTGCATTTGTAACCATCCTATCCAGTCACAATATGTAGTGACTGCACCCATTGCGCTGAGACCAGCGCCATGAGGATAACTACCTTATGAGAGCCGAGCCAAGCTAAGGATGTAGTTGGAGCCTCCTGGTGAAATAGTGTTAATACCACATCAATATCCCATACTGCCCTGTGCTTGTCCTGGGAGAACTTGTGTGAAAGATATCCTTTATAACTGTATCAGAGGGTGAAATCCGATAGAGTGGGTCCCTTTTGCTGCAGCAAATATGATGGGAAGGCACGTTGGGCACAGTTAATGGTCCTATAACTTAATTTATTGTCAAAGACCCATTTGAAATTAACTCCAAGATGTCAGTTATCTGTACCGTATTAGATGTAACTTAAGTACTTAAACAAATGCTTCCCATCTCCTGAAGAGGAAATGTAATGCTTTCCTTTCTTGGTGCTATCCCTGCATTTTGCAGAGCACAAACATGGATCGGTCTGACAATCCGAGCCGCAGGAGCGATCTACTCAGAATCTATGTCAATAATTGATTTATCATGCAGAGGCTGGTTTCCTGAGCCACAGGCTGAACCAGCAAGTTTTATGTTTAGAATAACCGTAAAAGGTTGTATTAATATTCCCAACAAAGCGGGAAGCATGGCTGCATAGGCCAGTCAGACAGAATGACAACCTAGAGCGGGATCTTGCTGACTTTATTGCAAGACCCGACTAATGAGGCAAAATGAAGGGAGACAAACATAACTTCTTTCTCCTTGTAGCGAGAGTGTAATTTTTGCCACTGTTATGCCACATATTTTTGCAACCGGTAAATGAGCCTGGAAAAAAACATATCAATTCGGTATTCCATCGAGCCATAATTTCATGAAATGCTTTGTGATCCAACAACCATTTTGTGTTGCCATTGATTATACCTGATGATATTCCAATGTAAATTGAGATTAGGTAAATTATTACAGGATATTCTGTCTTGATCGCACCCATGTGACTAACATACACCACCACCATAGTGTATCAACTTAACATTGAGCATGCAGATTATGCATATTCACTTAATAACCTTTTAACCTATAGAATGCACCTAGTGTCTATAGGTAGTTCATACCAATAACTGAATAATTGTTAATTGATGCAAATCTCCTCTGCCTCTGAACTAGATGGCATTCATAATTTTCCACCTTAGAGCCCCATCAGTTTATAATATAACTGAAATTTTACTGACCAGATTACTGGAGCAATGCTGAATACTGTTTGTCTACCATAATGACCTTGGTAGCTTCAGCTGGTAATAGCATAAGGTCTGTCACAAGACCTACATGACATTTGAGAGATTACTACTTTGCACGATGCAAGTTCCCCCACTTGCACAGCTGAAGCACAGCCACTATATTGCCAATTATACTTAATGAATAGAAGGCTGTTTTATCACAACAAGATTGTTCGAGGCTCCTATTAATTCCAATCTCTTACCCCAGGGCGGAGTCACAGGCTAATTAATAGTTAAAGGTAAATCCCAATGATGAACAAATCTAGTTGGTATCACCTTCATTTTCTTAAACATAGTTTGAGGCTGAAACAGTTGATTTTAACACCATACAGCGTTAGAATATCCTCCAGACAAGACATAACAAATGTTTTTGAGCTCTGAGCAGTCCAAGCATCGGTTTTAGTAATCTGGTAAATAACCTAGGAACTGAAGTTAACCCATTTTGCAATGTTTTATCATTGCCTTATCCAGATAAATTTCAAAATGTCTCCGGTGATCTCTGTAAATGGGAGCATCCTAAGGAAATCAGATGCAAAGTTTCCTATTTTGGGAAAATTTATACTGCACATGCGAGTTAAACAACATTCTGCATCTTTTCCACAATGAACGGGCCACGCCTGCGAATTCCGTACCTGCTCGAGCAACAACTCTGGCCTGTTTTCCGAGCCAGTCTCACAAGCCATTCCTGGCCATAATTCTGAGCCTGCCTCGAAAGACAACGCTGGCCATAATTCTGAGCTTGCCTGTAAAGACAAATATGGCCTAATTCTGTGCTTGGAACCTTAGTATTGTGCAGTTTTACATGGTTAGATACCAACCATTTGTGTGTTGTAAGGCCACTAGGGTCCCTTCCATCCTTAGCGCAGCCTTGGCGCAGAGGGAGAACAAAGGGAAGAGACAGAGACTTTAAGATTTTGCCTTCCACCACAGTGAGGAGGTGTTTGGTGAACTCACTGTGGTGGATGTTACATTTGTGTTATCATTATCATTATGACTGCAGGGAAACAAAAACAAGTGACAATAAAAATATCTATCTAAATCAACTTGTAGGGGATGGTCACATAAATATTGTTTCCTGAGTACAAAAACAAGTGTGGGTATTGGACTTGTAGAGACCATATTTTTCCTGAGCCCAACATGCGGATGCTTTCTTTTGCTGCCACCAACTTCAGTGAACTGCTTACTGCCAATGAAGGCGTGTGGTGTGCTGTTGCCACAACTATGAAGCTTTGCTCATTGTTGGTACCTCGATTGGTCCGACAGCTTTTGCTTCCATATCCAGGTTTTACCTGTTAAATAGGCCTTACCTGAAGAGAGGATTCAGCAGCTGGTCTTTAATGTCACCCCTGAAGCGTTGTTCATTCCCGGCATTTATAGCATGAGGGGAACTCTAGCCCCTTCCGAGTATTCTGCCACCTTCGTTTGCGAGGACTCCCTTGAATCCGTACGCATGTATTCCAGTTCGTTCCACAGACATACTTTAGAATTTTGAAGTCAGTTACACTGACCACTCGCACTCCCCTCCACAGAGAGGGGGATTCCTAGACAGCCCTGAACAGGTGCTGCCGCAGGCCCCTGCCTCGTAGTATGCTCACCAGCTATACCTCCGATCTCGGAGACAGAACAAACTGACTCCATGTGTTCACTTCCTCCAAGAGGGAGACATCATGCAGCCCTTCTATAGGTGCTGCTGCCATAGGCCCCCGAAGACACCCCCGGATATAAAGCTCCTCTTGCTGTAGCATATCGTGCTGGAGCATCCTTTCCATCAGGAGCTCTTTGCACACAACCCTTCAATAGGTGCTGCTGCCACGGGCCCCCGAGGAGATCCCCGGATATAAAGCTCCTTTTCCTGGAGCATATCATGCTGGAGCTCTTTTTATTGTCTCACCAGTCCTTCTTGGCTTTCATGCCTTTGGGGTATGCTCTACAATACCTCCAACCTCAGGGTCAGAACAAAACTGCCCTGGTAAGCTCACCTCCTCCACGAGGGAGACATTATGCAACCCTTCTACAGGTGCTGCTGCCATGGGCCCCCAAGAAGACCCGTGGATATAAAGCTCTTCTTCATGGAGCAGATCTTCCCTATACAGCCCTTGAACAAAGCTGCTGCCACGGGCCCATGGGGTGACCCATGGATATAAAGCTCCTCCTGGAGCATGTCGTGAAGGAGCATCCTTTCCATCAGGTGTTCCATCTTTGCCAGACGTCGCTTCTAGTGGGAGGAGAATCCTCCTGGCCCGACTCCACGGCTTTTCCTCCACACAGGATTAGCCACGGTGCTCACAGTCGGCACCCTGATACCACCTTCCTCATGGACTTACCCCTCCACGGAAACCTCAGCGGTCTGGAAGCCGCTGACCTCTTTGTCAGCGGCTGGAGTAATGCACCCGACATCCGCCGGCTACCCACGTTCCGTGGTCTGGACCGGAGTCTCCTCACAGCCCAAAGACAGTTTCCCCGCGGCTCGTCCGGACTGTGCAACAACATCCAGCAGGAAACCTCTGTAAGAAGAGGTTCCTGCAAGAAAACACAACCTGGTGAGAAATAAAACTTACCTGTAGGTTTAAACTTACTGCTGGCAGGAGTGACTAGCCTGCCAGTCCGGTGCTTCGCCATGTGAATGACGTAATGACACGCATGCGGACTGGCGGGGCTTCTTCACGCAATCACTCATGTGACTCCGAAGTAAAATTGTGGAGTACACACGCAAATAAATAAATGATGGGTCTTTGTCCCAAACATTATGGAGGGCACTGTAAGAGGCCTTTCTCACGGAGCGACTTGACGCAAGATGTAACCAGAGTGAAGTGGTCGTGGTCTAGCACGATATCACACGATATAACGGGGGGGTAGACAAAGAGTTCCCACGGTACTCGGCATTTCTGTTATTTGAAGACCGGGACAAATCAGGGCCAACAACAGATGACCTCAGCAGGGTATTTTGAAGAGGGGTCCCGACCCGAAATGTCGCCTAACCCTTTCCTCCAGAGATGCTGCCTGACCCACTGAGTCACTCCAGCACTATATGTCTATGGTTGGGGTTCAAAAATAGGGAATTGTTGGTTTAGGGTTAGTGTGATCCCAAGAGGGATTAACCATTTTTTTTCGTTGTAAAAACCTTGGACTGGTGAAACCGACAATTACTACTGCATGGGAGAAGTGGGGGAGTGGGGGGGGGGGGGGGGGGGGGGGGGGGGGGGGGGGCGGGCGAGGGAGAGAGAGAGAGAGATGTGTAAGTTACCTAAAATGAAATAATTCAATGTTCATAGTGAACACAGACACAAAATGTTGGTTAGATACAGAAAAGCTGGAGTAAACTCAGCGGGTGCAGCAGCATCTATGGATTAATGCCAAATAGGCAACGTTTCGGGCCGAAACCCTTCTTCTGAAGAAGGGTTTCGGCCCGAAACGTTGCCTATTTCCTTCTCTCCATAGATGCTGCTGCACCCGCTGAGTTTCTCCAGCTTTTCTGTGTAACCTTCGATTCTCCAGCATCTGCAGTTCCCTCTTAAACACAAAATGTTGGAGTAGCTCAATAGGTCAGGCAACATCTCTGGAGAAAATGAACAGGTGGCGTTTGTGTCTATCCGGTAAAAACCAGCATCCGCAGTTCCTTCCTGCACAATGGATCTCAGTGTCAAGTCTCTGACTCCCGTTGGCAGGCCATTCGGCCCACAGCCTGCCCAGCGATGACTAACCCATGTCATAGGGGAATGGTGTGAAGGCGGAGTTAGACAGAGCTTGATTAATGTTACGGTTGGGGAATGGGCCATAATATGGCCAGGGAAACGCTGTTATTCGTGACGCCCCCTCCGCCCTTTCCCAGCTGTACTCAATCGCATCCCTGGCCACAGAAAAATGTATACTTTAAGAAGGAATACATGGAACATTTAAACTCACAATGCTTCTAACAGAGTGAGTCCATGTGAGCACTGATGATCATTCTCCCTGTATTTGCATTTGACAAAATAGTCGGAAAAAAGTGTTTAAAAGTGTTCATACCTTTTGCTATGCCTAATTAGCCCTTACCTCTGCGAAAATAGTCTGATATTCGTAGGTGAAATGTCACCAACAATAATTGATTATATTATTAATTGACTAATAATTGACTCTATTAGCGGAAAGATGCAATTCTGGTCTAATATTATAAGTTCCTCTGTCTTTGGAAGCAACACCAGCCATTTATTATGACTACATGCGGCACACAGTGGTAGAGTTGTTGACTCACAGCCCCAGAGACCGCCACCATCTCCAGCACCCAGGGTTCGATCCTGACCATGCCCTACCCACCGAGCCTCCTCTCACACTCCAGAGATTACAGGTTTGTAAGTTAATCGGCATCGGTAACATTGTAAAATTGTCCCTGGAGTGTATAAGAATAGGTGGTCGGCGCGGACTCGAACTCATTTCCAAGGGCCTGTTTCCCGCGCTATCATCTCTAAAATCTGAAGTTAGGTAATGTCTAAAGGAACTGCAGATGCTCTCCGTCGTCTCCGCGCAAAAGGACACTAAATGTTGGTGTCATCTCAGCAGGTAAGTCAGATCTGGGAAGAAAAAACATAAAAAGCTGGAGTAAGTCAGCGTGTCAGGCAGCATCTCTGGAGAAAAAGAATAGGTGGCGATTCGAATCGGAACCCTTCTTCAGACATCCTAATCGGAATTGATTCTGAACCCTGAAGATGTGTCTCGTCCCGAAACATCACCCATTTTTCTCCAGAGATGCTGCTTGACTCGCTGAGTTACTCCAGCTTTTGCCTGTCTGTCTTCGGTTTAAACCAGCATGTGCAGTTCACTCCTTTAGGTTACACGGGTCTCTGGAGAACATTGATCCGGTAGCGTTCCGGACCCTGCTTTGGTGCCACATCGATCGCTGGTTGGCTGACTGACTTCCGAGCTGTATCTCTCAAAGAACTTACATGTGAAAAATTTCTCACCGGACCATAAAAAAATGCGGACACTTCCCTACCAGTTCCTTTTAAAGATTATAGTTATTTTCTTGAATCTCATTAACATAACTCATGAATAAGTTGATGTCCATATGCGGATGGAAATCTTTATTTTTTAAATTCAATCCCACAGAAGACAATTTTTACTCACCTTCTGTCCCCTCTGTCCAGCTTACGGGTTCACCATTCGCAGGAGTTCCCACGGTAACCGCAAGAGTCAGTACGGATATCGCACTGGCCACTACGTGCATATAATGTTGCAATGTTCAACCACAAGTGTACAAGTCACTCTTGGAGAAATTCAAGCTTGTTTGAATTTTCTCCCAAGTCACCAAGTTACACGAGTACCTGCCGTTAGCGCCACGGTGGTCCACGGTGGTCCACGAATGCCATACGGTTATCGCAAGAGGTTCCCACGATGTTCAACTCTGGTTAACTTTTGCGTCAAATCGCCTTGTGAGAAAGGGGTTTAAGAGTTGGAATGTTATACTGCAGTTTCATAAAACAATATTTAGGTGTTATTGTGTGTAATTTTGTTCACCAAACTATTGGAAGGATGAAATTCTGCCGAGGAGAATGCAGAGGAGATACAAGTGGATGTATCGTGGTTTGGATGATTTTAGTGATGGGGAAAGATTGGATAGCTTGGGCTCTTCCCTGAAGCAAATGGGGTTTGAGTGGTGACCTGATAGAGGTATATAAGATTATGGAAGGCAGAGAGTAGTAGCTTACAATCTTTTCACCATGGTTGGGGTATCAACAACAAGGAGTTATAGGTTTAAAGTTAGAGGATGGAGTCTTAAAATGGATTACATGGCCAATTTTTTTTTTTACACAGTAAAAATGGTTGATATTTGGTACTTGCTCCCAGTGAAATAAAATTACTATTTTTATGAAGCATTTAAACAGACATTTGAAGAGACAAGGCATGGAAGAAGATCAAATGGAATTAGTGTAAATGGGAAAATGTTCGACATCAATATCTTTGTCTAAAGTGCTTGTAGCCCTGCTGTATGATTCTAAAATGTTTAACCTTTTTTTCTTGTAGCATCACTAGTGCATGTTTACATGTTGCAGAGATAGCCAGCATTAAAATTTAATGTGTATTAATGCCACAAGCATAGATTTCTACATAACATGTGCTGATGGAATGCATCTTACTGTTTTTGAAACATTATGAACATATTTAAACACTCAACTGATTAAAAGATCTAGGCCGTGTTTGGCCTTTGGATAATAACATCGATAGTAACAATAGTTTCTGCATGTTTTATTCTCTGATACAGGGTTATAGAAGACCTGACTTTATGCAAATTCTCCCATAAAGATTTAAATACATTTTCAAGTTGAAAAGGTAGTTAATAATAATAATAATAAATTTTATCTGGGGGCGCCTTTCAAAAAGCTCAAGGACACCTTACAGAGATTAACAAGAATAATAAAACATATAATCGGAATACAATAAATAATAAAGACATCACCAAAACACAAATTAAAAACAGAATTCAATCCAAAGACAAAAAATCAAAAACACAATGTGAAGAGAGAGCAGCGGCAGCTAAAGCGTGCCAGCGTCCACTCTCCCTTCCGACAGCCATCTTGGACACAGACTAACATGTTAACTTACACATAAAAAAAATCATCCCCCCACAATGGTTACCACTGTGGGGGAAGGCACAATGTCCAGTCCCCATCCCCAGTTCACCTAAAGTCAGGCCTATTGAGGCCACCGCTATTGCCTCTACGGAGGCCCGATGTTCCTGGCCGTTCTGGCCGGGTGATGTTGACCCGGCGTCGGGAGAGTCCTCTCAGCGGCTGGGCCACCTGGAACGGCTGCTTCCTGACTGGGGACCGCAGCTTCCGAAGCCGACAAGGCCGCGCCGGTTTGGAGCTCCCAGGCTCCCGATGTTAGAGTCGGCGCCGCCCGCTCCGCAGACCCGCAGCCCGGAGGTGTTGATCTCGGCGGTCACAGCTCACCAGAGCTCCAGAGCGTCGATCCAGCGCAGCGACCCAGTCAAGGCATCGCCCGCTCCACACCGCGATAGCGCCTCAGCGCTGTGCCGCCACCGAAGCCGAGGTGCTGGGCGGTCCCCGCCAGGAAACAGCACTCCACGCCCGCTGGTAGGCCACGAGGACGGGTCGACGGGGCAGCCCGGAGAAAAAGCTGCCTCACCGACCAGGTAGGGACCTAGAAATATTATTACCCCCCTCCCCCCCCCCCCCCCCCCACATTAAAAAGTCCATTCTCCAACAGACAAAGGACAGGGCTTCCTAAAACTCCAAAAAAAGTGAGGTCCTCAACATGGCTCCTCGAGTTACAGTAAAGCAAGCATTTTCAGAAGGTATATATAGGGGTAGCAAGTAGATAGTTTAAAATACAACCAGTTTTAATAAAGGTGTTTACATGGAGCCTCCCCAAAACAACCAAAACATTGTCTGTTAACAATGGCAAACAGCCATTACACAGCGGGAGGTCATTAAGAGATTTGCTTCGGAAACTGACAAGGCCATTTCTTATATTGACACTTGTGGAATATTTGATCAAACAATCTAAACATCCATTGAGACTTTAAGGCGATTGAGACTAGACACTGGATATGGTGCATATTGATTCTGTATCATTGTAAACACATATGGGAAGACAATAAATAGATGGTTGTTAATTGATGATCATTTAAATTATTTGTTTCTGATTATTGGCTTTTCAACAGTTGCCAGGAATCGTTCCTCGTCAGTTAAAGGATTGAGCGTATAAATTAGAATACTATGTTGCAATTGTACAAGATATTGGTGATATTGGGAAAGGTATTATTAATTTGGAAAGAGTGCAAAAAAGATTAATGAGGATGTTGCCAGGACCTGAGGAATTGGGTTATAAGGAGAGGTTGGGCAGCTTAGGACTGTATAATCCTGTTGATAGTGTAGAGGTGTATAAAATATTGTGGGCCACAAATAGGGTGAATTCACAGAATTCTTATCCCAGGATTGGGGAATTAAGAAGTAGAGGCCAAAGGTTTAAGATGAGAATGGAAAGATTTGATTGGAGCACTGGGAGTAAATATTTCACCCAGAGAATGGTACATATATGAATGAGCTGCCAGAGGAAATGATTGAGGCAGGTACAATAATGCCACTTAAAATACATTTAGACAGGTACATAGATAGGAGAGTTTTAGAGGGGTATGGGACAAACATGGGAAATGGGGCTAGCATCTTAGTTAGTATGAATGAGTTGGGCTGAAGGCCACGTTTCCATGCTGTAACTCCTAATGTATTGACAATTCAAATTCATATTTCCATTATTACCCTCCAAAAACTGATCTTCTGAAAGCCTACTAACTTGCACAGTTCCCATTTAACAATCGTCAATGTTCTTTCTGAATTTACATAGCGTTTCTGATAAAAATGATCCTTTGTAATTAAAATTTACATCCATTTTACAAATCTTTTTTAGCATTGTGCCTCATTGTCACCGTATTCTGCTCCAACCCAAAAACCTTCCAAGTACTTCTCCAACTGTGATTATCCTTGATAGACACAAAATGCTGGAGTAACTCAGTGGGTCAGACAACATCTCTGGAGAAAAGGAATAGGTGAAGTTTTGAGTTGAGACCCTTTCAGAACCATATTATGCTTAAGTGACATTGCACCTCACCTCCCCAAAGACAATGATGGGAGAGAACTGGGTGTAGGGATTTTGTCCATTGACCAGGCATTGACAAAGACGTCTCACCAGTAAATGTACGGTATCTGGGGGCAATCAAATACAGCCTGAAATTCCACTTCAGGATAGTGTTGTGTGCTCTCTGCTGCAGGAATATTTCATTGAATGTTCCAGAGAAGCAACCTGTGAGGATCGTCTGAATAAATAAATCTTCTGAATATGTCTTTCTGAGCATTCTTTTTTGTACTTTCTGCAAATGGACATCGCTGGATGTCAAAAATCCACAGAGAACACATGGGCCACAAAGTTATTTTGTGGATTAGCAGCACATTTTATTTGACAGTGCTCTCGTGAAGCACTTAGGACAAGTTTGCTACTATAATGATTCCATATGAATACAATCTGTTGTTACTGTAGTCTTATATTGTAACATTATCCTGTTGTTTCTTCCACCCTTTTGAGTTTGAAATAACCAGTACATCAGTGATGGGTACAGATTCTATGAGCGTGCGAGTGTTTGATCAAATGAACATATCCTTTGAAATGTTTGTTGAACACTAAGCAAGCGATACCACTTTTGATTACTTTTTAACATTTAATGTGCTGTTGTGGCCACAATTAATCATCAACTTTATTTTGATGATAATATTTAAAAATGTCAGCAATATGAAGGTTGTTTTAGAGTCATAGAAATATATAATCATGAGCATTGGTATTTTTTTAGATTAGTTCGGAGATATACGTATTGTGGAAACAGGCCCTTCAACCCATCGAGTCTGCAATGACCAGTGATCCCCACTCATGAATATTATCCTACACACACAAGGGACAATTTTATATTTATGCCAAGCCAATTAACATACATCTTTGGAGTGTGGGAGGAAACTGAAGATCTCGGAGAAAACTCATGCAGAGAAAGTGCAAACTCCATACAGACAGCACCCGTAGTCAGTATCAAACACAGGTCTCTGGCGCTTTAAGACAGCAACTCTACTGCTGCGCCGCCATGATTTTATTAGTCATGAAATTCAGGTCTCTTCTTAGAAGTAATTACCATTGCCAGAATAGTGTAGCCTTCTATGCCCTAGATGTTGCACATCAAAAACATCTGTGTAACATCAGACTAAGGGTTCATAACTGATGTATACATAATTATGGGAGGTAGAGATAGTAACAAACTAGTTCCCTGAGCAGCAGTGTATAAAACCCAGGGACATACGTATTAGGTAAAAGGTAGCGAGAGTACTTAGAAGAAAGCTGAGGTAGAATCCTTTCATCTGGATGTTGTTGGAATCTGGAAAGCACTATCTGCAGGGGTGAAGGAAAGACTTGCACAATATTTAAGTATCTAGATGAAATATTAGGCAGGTGGGGCTCATCAACCTAGGAAGGCAGTCCATCCAGGAGAGAGAAAACTCTGATTTAAAACCTCCACTACCTTGTGGCCATATCCAGTCATGGAAAAGGCTCCAGGATTAAACCTCAAGAAAATTCGGAGTCCCTAAGGCAGTTCGTCGTTGTCTACAACCTCGCTCTGACAGCTCCTGTCATGGTGCTGCTGTTCCTTTAAATCAATCAGCGACGTGGATCCGATTCGTGGAGCCCAGGCTTGCATCCGATTCACCCATGGTCAGCCATGACTGAGGGGGACCTACAAAATGAACACTTCAGGGTTGGCCCTTTGAGCCTGCTCTGCAGTTCATCAAGAGCATGGCTGTTTTTTCCAGCTCAATGGCATTTTCCTGCACTATTTTCATAGAAACATTGAAACATAGAAACTAGGTGCAGGAGTAGGCCATTCGGCCCTTCGAGCCTGCACCGCCATTCAATATGATCATGGCTGATCATCCAACTCAGTATCCCGTATCTGCCTTCTCTCCATACCCCTTGATCCCCTTAGCCACAAGGGCCACATCTAACTCCCTCTTAAATATAGCCAATGAACTGGCCTCAACTACCCTCTGTGGCAGAGAGTTCCAGAGATTCACCACTCTCTGTGAAAAAAGTTCTTCTCATCTCGGTTTTAAAGGATTTCCCCCTTATCCTTCATATCTCTTGAATCCCTGAAAATCCTGAAATCCATTTATTATTATTATTATTATTATTATTATTATTATTATTATTATTATTATTATACTTATGGGAGCCTTTGTTGATCCCTGTTTTGAAGAGTTTTCAAAGTTCTCCAAGGTAGAGATTGTCAAAGATTCAGCATCTTGTATGTGAGGAAATTGCTCTTCATCTCAATCTACATTTATGAAGATTTGGCTTAGGCTCATCTGCTGGGAAACTTTCTTGATGAACTTCTGGCGAATGCCCTACTCACAGAATATGGGGGTCTTAGTAACCAGAAGAATTTGACTCGATATCTGGGCTTGTCTTCCCTATTTGTTTTTTTGTTGCATATATTAACACAGAATTTTGTCTGGCATTCATTTAACTCATCACTGACATCCAGGATGTGAAAGCGATCAACATTAGTGGTGCTGATGGTACATTGATGGCATTCTTGATTTTCTTACACGATGACAGTACAAAATGAAATTAGGTGCAATGTAAATTGGCCAATTTACTGCGAGACAGTTTTCTGCTCCTGGCATTGACCAATTTCCTTCGAACTCAGTTTTATATTAACAGTCATTGCCACCAGATTGTGTCACCGTCACTGTTCCAGTGTTTTACGTACACCATCGCCACTGCTAGATTTCATCATTGATATTTGTATCTCCTGTCACTATCAGTAAGTTGTGACATTCAGGTTTACACCCCCACATTATCACTGCTGGATTTTGTCATTCAAGTTCATTTCCCATCAATGTCGCTCAGGCTTGTCAATACATTTCCTCCTCCCATCAATGCCACTGAGTGTCGTCCAGTGAAAATTCCAATGTTCAGCTGTCGATACTCGATTGATTCCACAAATTCCTTTCTCCCGCTATTAGCACAGAACTCTTTGCTGAGCGGGCGGTAGATGAAGTTTATCTTGCAGCCAAATAAGTGAGACATTATTTGAACCGGGCTACTATTGTATTCAACGATTTATACTTGGAAAGCTCACAGCAAAGCAGGTGAGGGATTTGAACTCCGCAGATGGCAGAAGCCAGGCCTGAGGAAGGAGGCTAAAGTGAACTGGGAGACTACCGCTAACCTCTCCTCCCATCCCACAAAATGCAATTTTAAGGTACGCTGACTGATATCAGCAGAGACCTTCCTTAAATAATGCAGACTCCATCATGCCCCAAGGATGTGATTTAAATATCTTTATGTGTGAAGGAAAACCAGTCACTTTCTCAGCTGGAGTGAAATGTAGAGGAGACCACTTTCATTGTGGAGCCAGGCGGACATTGGGTGCTCTTCCAGCCCCCAATAGATGATCTTTTAAACATTGGGGTTCCCTTCCCCAAACTCTCACTCTCTTCTTAACCCACTGCCTGCCCCACATTCCTCTATTGCACACTCTTCCATTATAAACTCGGTTAACCATGGCAGGAGATCGTGAAGATGGCAAATTTTAAAAGTAGGGTCATGGTTGTCTTCAGGGAACATGGTCAAGTGTATGTTAGCAAGGTCCATAGATTCAAATTAACCATGCTATCTGCTGGCCTTCCCACATCGACTAGGGCCAGGATTTTATCCACTTTCCACATGGGAATTAAAATCCCCTCCATCATGTTTACAAATTAGACTGAGTTGTTTCCTGACACGATTTTCCTTGTACTGGCAGTCACAGTAGTCGCTGTTGTAAGTTTAAACCCTTTTGTTCTAATTCATTGCATTGACAAAATTCAAAATATAGTAGCATTGAGGGCTCGCCATTGTGCAATTTGCGGAAAAGATGCTTAGCTTGCATTGTGACTTTTGCACAGTTTTAATGAACATCCTGTTTCGCAGATCAGCATTACACAAATGTGAACTGCCCTTGATCGCACAAATGAAAGATGACAGCATTGCAAACAGCATTATAGGTTAATGGCATTCAGGATTTTCAAACCAAATGCTGGGTTACAAGATTTCATCAAGTGGACCTGAAAATTTAATATTGACACTTAAGTTATTCCATGTTAAGTGCAATGCAATCCTTTTGGAGTTATATCAGTTAAAATCACATTGTGGAACATTATTCTCTGAATGGTATCCATGAAGTTGATGAGACCTCAATTTTATCAAAGGGATGACACATTAAAAAAAAATAGAAATGAATACTGTGGTGGTAGGAGAATTTCCATTCAAACATATTGATAAATGTAATGTCAATTCAATAATATTTAAATACCTGGATACTGATAGCCTGCACATTTGAATATTATTGCTAATTGTATATTTTTTATTCTTTGTATACACAATTTTAATTTCCTGAAGCTTTTCTGTAGAATTTAGCCAATGTAAGCATCGTTAGAGTTATCTAAAGACAAAGAGTGTGACAGATGCATTACTTTAAATTAGTGCACCAATAAAAATATTATATAAGGTGCGATTACATGTCAGTGATCTTGTTGTAGCTTGCAAATGTTGTGGTGATCCTGTATGATATCCTGAATGGGTTGTACTTTGAAGTACATCACCTCAGCAATGACTGACAAACAATGATGATAGCAGAGGTAGGATGGCATTTCAATGCTCATTTGCACATCAAACCATTAGTGGGAGGATGCTGTATAATTACAAAACCATATCCACAAGCAAATCACCAAAGAAATTAAAGTATTCCCATACAAATTTGTTTATGTATATCTTAAAACTGAACAAATAAAACATTTGCTCCAAGAATAAGATCAGAATTTTAATCAATATTCTGGTAATACAGCTCAGTGACATCCTGTTCAGAGTATAAATAGTATAGTTGCCTTTTTTTCCCTTTCTAATTGTAGTTACGACATAGGGTGAAGGATAAAATGAGGAAAGGCATTCTAGTCTTCAAAGAATATATTATAGAGGTGCTTAGCTGTGTTACAGATGTCATGTAATCTGTATTTTAATGAGCATTTGCGCATTGTTATCTTGCAATTTACAGGGTATAGCTTTAAAGGATTAAGACAATTTGCATAATTTCACATTTAGGAGTGAAAAGATTTTGAGCTAAATCCTATGTTTTAGCATAAATTAGATAATATTCTTCAAAGTGACGTTTGGCAGCTTATTATTTATGTAAACAGTTTTATGCAATATTGTAATAATAAATACTGTAAATGTTGAAAATATGAAGTAAAAACAGCAAATCTTAAAGCAACTTGCCCTAGTACTAATGGAAGTTCATCAATCTAAAACATCAATCCAACCATTTTCCTGCCATTGTGATTTCTGCCAGCTGACTACTTTCTCCGCGGAGTGTTTGAAATATTTTAAAAAAAAAAAAAGTGTATGGCCAAGGCACGTGGGCACCAGGTGTCACTACCTGCTGAGGTTCTACCTGTCCCCAGTGTTGCGAAGGATGGGCCTGGCGCAGATGCCACGCAATGATCCAGTCAGCTGGACATTGCTGCACCATCTGTCATTCGTGGAAAGGTTCTTCTGGACCAACATCTTTGACCACAAGTCCATTGGGCAGTGGTCAGCACGGAATGTCCTGCAGGGAAATGACTGTGGCGTGGTTATCAGACCAGACTGCCCAGCTTGTCTGACGAAAAGCCTCATCGCCAGAACTCACCAACAAGCACCAAGACCCGGCTTGGATAGCATTGAGGGAAGCCCTCTCGGCCAGATCCTTCCTGCACCATCGCAACCTCATTACCAGCGCACCTTGTCCTGGGGATGGCAGCTATCGAGAGGAGACAGTTACCTACCTCTTTGCAGAGTGTGGATTTGCAAAGAGAGTCTGGAGAGGTCTGCAAGGGTCCCTGTCACGATTTATTCCGAACAGCTCCGTCACAGAGAACTCGATGATTTACGGACTGTTCCCAGGGACTCATTCAGAGACTGAACGAGTGCTGCTGGAAGATCATGAACTTGGTGAAAGACGCTCTTTGGTCTGCCCGAGCTTTGTTGACCTCCCAGCAGAGCGAAATGTCCGTCAGGGAATGTTGTCGACTGGCTCACTGCAGACTGCAGGAGTATGTGCTGTGGGACACACTGAAGCTTATTGCAGCCAACGCCAAGGCTCGTTGGGGGAGGACCACAGTCTCGGGCCCTTCTGCTGCTGGACATGGAGTGCAGGGTGTGGTGGAGATGCCCCTCAAAATAAGAGAAGGGATTTCACGTCAGTGGGCCACATGAATGGCATGGGTGTGGGATAAAATTGTGTTTGAGGAGTGAATTTAGTATATTGTATGTATAGCCTCTGTGAATGTCGGATGGGGTTTTTTGCATGGTACATATATTGCATGTATTTCTTACCTGAATAAAGTATATTTTGAAATATATAGGCATTTCAAATTATTTAGTATATTTACAAATATGAAATTTGGGGAATTGTCTTGTGTGAAAGTGATGTTAGTATTACAAAAAAAAAGCAAAATATGCAGAAGTAGAGAGAGAACTGACATTAAAGTATTTAGCACAGATGAATGTGTGCTGAAGAGTTGGTAGAGGTCAAGGATTCAGATTTTGAAATCAATGATTTAAAGATACTTTATTTATTAATCATTTATATATCCTCTGGGGCAGAGGTAACCTGCACAAGGGCAAGTTGTGCCTCAACTGGAGAGAAACCAATATCCTGCCTGGCAGGTATTCAAGTACTACTTAGTTTTTAGTTTTAGAGATACCGTGTGGAAACAGGCCCTTCGACCCACTGAGCAGCATCGACCAGCAATCCCTGCATATTAACACCATCCTACACACACTAGGGATAATTTACATTTATACAAAACTAATCTACCTACGTACCTGTATGTCTTTGCAGTGTGTGAGGAAACCAAATATCTTAGAGAAAGCACATGCAGTCATGGGGAACACTGTGTACAGTGTTCCCCAACTACACTGCAGTTCGCCTACAGAGCCAACCGATCCACAGAGGACGCAGTCTCAACAACACTGAACCTCGTATTGTCACATCTCGATCGGAAAAATACCTATGCCAGGATCCTCTTCATAGACTTCAGCGCTGCTTTCAATACAATCATTCCGCAGCAGCTGGTGGAGAAGTTGGAGCTATTGGGGGTTGATGCTGGCACATGCAACTGGGTCCTGAACTTTCTGTCGCAACGGCAGCAGACAGTCAGGGTGGGCAGTAGGACATCAAAAACCATAGCCTTGAGCACTGGCTCGCCCCAAGGCTGTGTCCTAAGCCCCCTTCTGTTTAGTCTGCTGACACACGACTGTATTGCCAGACTCAATAACAACTTCATCAACAAGTTCGCTGATGACACAACAGTGGTGGGTCTCATCAGTGACAATGATGAATCGGCGTACAGGATGGAGGTGGAGCTGCTCACAGGTTGGTGCAAATCCCACAACCTCATTCTTAACGTGGGAAAAACTAAGGAGATGGTGGTTGACTTCAGGAGGGCGGGGAAACAACACCATACACCTCTGCACATCGACGGAGCTGATGTGGAAAGGGTCAGCAGCATGAAGTTCTTAGGACTACATCTGTCTGATGACCTGACGTCCACGGCCAACACCACAGCTCTGGTCAAGAGAGCCCAGCAGCGACTTCACCCTCTCCGAAGACTACGTAAAGCAGGCCTCCCCACCACACACCTACGGACTTTTTATAGGGGGACTGTCGAGAGCACACTGACATACGGCATCACTTCCTGGTTCGGGAGCTGCAAGGCGTACGAACGGCACCAACTGGACAGGATAGTGAAGACCGCAAGCAGGATTATTGGTGCTCCACTCCCCTTCCTGCTGGACATATACAGGAAGAGATGTATCAACAGAGCCATCTCCATCATCAAAGACCCTTACCACCCATCGCATGACATATTCTCCATCCTGCCATCTGGGAAGAGGTACAGGAGCATTAGCTGCAAAACCAGCAGGATGCTCCTCAGCTTCTTCCCACAGGCTATAAGACTGTTAAATGGACTTTGCCCCCTGCCAAGTATCGCGCACAAACCCCCACACTGCAGGAGAGCCACTGTTGTGCCGCTGCCGGTCGGAACGGCTGTTGAATGTTTAGTAGAGTGTTAAATTTGTTCATGACATGTATTTTTTATTTTCATTTCTATTTATTTTTTCATGCACACTGAATGGACACTGGTTGAGCAACGTTTTTTTGTTTCCTCTGGGTATGCGAATACTCAGGAAATGACAATAAAGATATACAATACAATACAATACAATAGTACAGACAGCAGCCGCAGTCAGGATCGAACCCGGGTCTCTGGTGCTGCAAGCGTTGTAAAGCCCATGTCCCACTTTCCCGAGTTACTCACGAATTCTCCCGAGTTTTCCCCTTGATTCAAACTCTGAGAATGTTCATAGCGAGTCCGTAGATATTTTGTAGCGGCTCGTAATGCTAGCCGTAGGTACTCGGGGCATCAGGTAAGTTGGGACCTTTTTTCAGCATGTTGGAAAAATGTCCACAAGCAAAAGAGAAAAAAAGCCCCGAGTACCTACGGCTGGCATCTCAGAGTTTGAATCAAGGGGAAAACTCGGGAGAATTCGTGAGTAACTCGGAAAGTGGGACAGGGGTTTAAGACAGCAACTCGACTGCTGTGTTACCATGCCGTACTTGGCTGAGAGAAAGAATTCAATGCCGTAATGAGGCAGGTAAGCCTGGATGTCAGTTCAGAAGACAATGACACCAAGTTCAGTAGACAGGACGGGCAAGTGCAGGGCAAGTCAAGATAAAGATGGTTGGATTAAATTACATTTATCTCAATACAAGGGCAATGAAGCCAAATTAATTCAGGGCGTGGATATGTTCATGTGAATGGAACGTTATAGCCATTCAGGGACCTTGCTAAGGGAGGGTCAGGACTGGGACCTTAACGTTGCAGGGTACAGGTGCTATAGGTGGAATAGATGTGGGAATAAAAGAGGAGGGGAGATTAAGTAGAACATCATTGATTAAGCAGAACATTATTGATTAAGTAGAACATCACAGCGGTAGTCCTAAATGACAATACTGTAGGATTGTCCAGTGAGGCTATGTAGGTGGAACTGAGAAATAACAAAGGGATTGCCCCAAATAGTCAACCTGGATTAGAGGAAGAAATATGCCTGAAGATTACTACCAGCTACATGGCTGATAGGGTTGTCATAATAGGGGTCTTAATTTCCAAAAGTTAGAATGGGATTTCCAAAATGCCAAGGGTTTAGATGGGGTGCAATTTGTCAAGTGTTCAGGAAAGCTTTCTCAGGCTATATGTGGAGAGCCCTATAAGGGAGAGGAAAAAGCCTGATCTACTCCGAAGGAGTTGAGCAGGGCAAGTGAATGAAGTGTCAGCGGATGGGCACTTTGGAACCAGTGGTTATATTAGCTTTAAAATAATTATGGAAAATGTCCACAAGTTAAAGTTCTAAATTGGGGCAAAGCTAACTTTAGTTGTATTAGACAGGGACTTGCAAAAGTTGATTGGTGTAGGTTGTTTGTGGGGCAAAGGGATGTCTGGAAAATAGGATACATTTGAAAGTGTGATGGTAAATGTTCCAGGCTTGCATATTCCTGTTAGAGGGAAGGGCAAGGTGGGTAGGAGTAAGGAACCTTTGCTGATAAGGGAAATCGAGACATTGGTCAGGACATGGGGCGTAGTCTCGTGTTCAACGGCAACATTAAACAAATGGGCGATTGTTATGTTTACTTAATTCCAGTGGCCTTTACCTGACCCATGCCTCCTTCTTTTTCCTGATCAGAGCCTCAATTACTCTTATCATCCAGGAGCCAACCTGTCCTTAATTCACCACCCCGCTCTCTCTGTAACATTTCTGTCTGTGCGCTCCTCCACTGTTACAGCAAAGCCAAGCCCAAGCTTGAAGGAAAACAAGTGCTGGAGTAACTCAGCAGGCCATCAATCACCCATTCACGCTAGTTCCATGTTATCCCATTTTTGCATCCAATCCCCATACACTTGGGGCGATTTACAGTGGCAAATAAATCTACAACCCTACATGTCTTTGGAAGAAACCAGAGCAGACAGAGAAAACCAATGCCGTAGCAGGGAGGATGTGCAAACTGCATAGAGATAGTGCCCATGCAAACTCTGGTCTCAGGCAATATGAGGCAGTGGCTTTACCAGCTACACCACTGTGCTTCCCTGAACATCTCTAACACAGAAATATAATCATTTTTTAAAATAATTAATACAAATTGGAAAAACAAATGGGTCACTAGAATGACAACAGAGGCACAAGGCAGATGTTTCAGTCTTTGTATTTTCCCTCTGAGCTAATTCTGTGTCTGTGCTGCCATTGCCCCATAAACCCTATGCTTCAATTTTAACACTGCAGATGCTCGAATCCTGATCAAATACTGGAGGAACCTAGTGGATTAGGCAGCATTTGGGATGGAATAGACCGAGGAAAGTCTACTCAGACGGAAGAAGGATTTTGGTCCAAAACATCAGCTATTTTCACTCCACACATGCTGCCTGACCCTCTGAGATCTTCCAGCAGCTAAATGAATGACAACATTGATTTGAGGGGCTGAATGGACAATTAGCAACAAGTAATAATTGCTGGCATGTCAATATTGCCTAAAATGGCTTGAATGAATAAAATGGCCTAACACATTATTATTCAAAGTATAGACCTCCATTATTTACCATTGTATTTCAACAGAAATAAGTTATGCATTAAATTTGTAAATACTTTTTCTTAAATGGACGTGCAAATTACCAACCTACCCAGCTTCCTGGGTGAACAAGATGCTAATTATGATCAATGCCTTGCTGACTCACTATTTTCATTAGTTTTTTATCCAGCAGGGAAGAAGACAAGCAGATCATGGCGAGCGAAGCCGCTGCTATCTGATGAGACCTGCTCTGTTCAATAAACTCATCTCAGAAAATAGGTTTCCTGTGGCAGTCATCTGCCTTAATCTTACTCTAATTTATTTCCATTTGAATTGACTTTTACTGAGTACTAATAAACTCGGATTCAGTCATTACATGTTACTGAACGTTAGGGATAATTTGTCAATTTTCTCGCCTGTTCTACCTGAAAATATGGACAGGTGGCAGACCACATACTTTTATAACGCCCCTTTTTTTCGGCAGTAGCACCAAACTAGCTAGATTTTTGTTTAAATTATTTGGATATGGATTTTAAACTTTCAGTCCCATAATATATGATTTCCAAATAATAACATTAACAGGACTAAATAGTAACTAAAGCAGGCTGACACAACTTTTAGGAATACGGTGGCACAGTGGTAGAGTTGCTGCCTAATGCCCCTGTCCCACTTAGGAAACCTGAACGGAAACCTCTGGAGACTTTGCACCCCACCCAAGGTTTACGTGCGGTTCCCGGAGGTTGCAGGTGGTTGCCGGAGGTTGCAGGTAGTGGAAGCAGGTAGGGAGACTGACAAAAACCTCCGGGAACTGCACGGAAACCTTGGGTGGGGCGCAGAGTCTCCAGAGGTTTCCGTTCAGGTTTCCTAAGTGGGACAGGGGCATTACAGTGCCAGAGACCCGGGTTCGATCCTGACTAGGGTGCTGTCTGCCTGGAGTTTGTACATCCTCTCTGTGACTGCATGTGGTTTCTCCGGGTGCTCCGGTTTCATCCTACATCCCAAAAAAGTTCAAGTTTGCAGGTTAATTGACTTTTGTAAATTGGTACTGGTGCGTACTGGTGCATGGGTGATCATTGGTTGGTGTAGACTCTGTGGGATGAAGGGCCTTTTTCTACGGTGTAAATCTAAAAATTCTAAACAGGCAATCTTTTGAAGTGAAGGCTGCTGTGTAGATATAACACTGACATCAAATGCTGGTGCCTAAGGAACATTAGTGTCCAACTCATTCATTGATTTAAAGAAAAGATGTTTCAGTCTTTGTATTTTCCCTCTGAGCTAATTCTGTGTCTGTGCTGCTATTGCTTCATATACCATATGTTTCAATTTTAACAGCAAGCACGTACAACATTAAAAAATAACTATAAAAGACGTTCATCTTAAATATTCCCTTAAAACATTTTTTACAAACTATCCTCTGTAATCTGAGGATAAACAGAAGGATTGCTGTATTTTTGACTCCATGCAACATGAAAGGTGCCCAGTCATGCATCCGAAAGGATATTCTACTTTCAAGTATAACTGAGAATTTGCTCCTATTATCTGACCTCTTCTAAATGGTCCTAGTGAGTTTAAGGAGAAGCTCTGCAAATAAATATTTACACCATCAAATTGTAAAGAATCAAAGAGCTACCCAAGGCCACATGCCCTCTGAATAACAAAGTTGAGAGTAAAAGAGGTGAAGAATCCATATTTCATGTCTAAGGAAAAGTCAATGCATGTTTGCATTGCCTACCCATAACAACCGGCAGCAATGGATTTCCTGGGTATTACCAGCTGCAAGGATTAGAAGGATACGAGCGGATTAGCAGCTGCCAACAAAATTTCTGACAGATTTAAAAAACATTTTTTCAAATGCTGATGCTGTGAATTCATCCACTGCCTACAAATGATGTGACCCAAGGCACTTGGTTAACCTCTCAAAGTCGGATTCAGGCAACTGACAATTAAGCTTCCTGGAGCAAAATATTATACTAATGATTGTGGGGAAGATGTATGTTCCAAAATCATACCGAGTCCCTGAAAAGGATCTACATTTTTTAAAGAATTTTGAAATAATATAATATTTTGTGGAGCCAATATAATATTCATTGCTGAGATAAAACTCAGGTAATTTATGAAATAGTGTAAAATGGATGAGAGTAAATCGAGAACTTGATATATATGTCCTCCTTTCATTTTTCTTTTAAGTTATCTCCACATTTTTGCACAATTAAAATGAACCTGAATGCCAGCAATTTTCTGAGCCAACATAATTGTATTGTTCCTCTGTTCCCTTATATGAGAAATGATCTCTTCCAAGATCTTCTGGAAGTTAAGTAAATCATTTCTAACATTTAAATATTGCAGACGGGAAATTTTAGGATCATCGGAGTCAGAATTTTTAAAATTGGATTTCCAAAGAGAATCATTTCTTGTTTATTGAACTAGGAAATTCACCAGTTAATTTCTCAATACTTGTCGCCATGATAATTAGACATTAATTGAAAGATGACTTGCATTTAAGAACGTAAGATTTCCTGAAGCACTTTAAAGCCAATGAGGCACTCTGTAGTCACTATTATAAAATAGAAAATGGATATGCATTAACTTTTCTAAAGCGTTACCTTGCTTTTAATTGCCTGCATTATAAATTAACACGATTTAAAATGTATATACCATAGAGCGGCTCAGTAATTAATTTGAAATTATGCTTCTGTAAACGTGCACAGCTAACACCACAGCTCATATCACTGTAGTTAATTCTGCTGTGTGAATCCTCCAAATTGAGTATAGATACGGAGGAAATGCATGGTGCGTAACACCATTTCCTAAATTAATAGTGCATAAAAACATAGTGGAGTTGTTATAAAATTGATATGATTCCAATTTGTAATATCAGACTGTAGTAAATAGAAGAGACTGGTCGGCAAGCAACGTAAAAACAAAAGCTTTTCACTGTACCTCGCCACACGTGACAATAAACTAGACTGAACTGAAACAGATTTTTTTGGCCTGGGTTCTTGAGTGTAGATGTCACAAGGTCTTACTTTCAGAAGCCTGGGACGGGAAAATTAGGTGTTTGATCTTGAACACATGTTTCCTTGGTTTTCTGATGGAAGATGTCTGCTGAAATAAGATGTCTGCCGGGGGTGCGGCTGCACCACACCACGGTTTACCAACCGCAAGCTGACGGTCTGGTGGAGAGGTTTCACCGGCAGCTAAAGGGTTGCCACTCACGGTGCCCGGGGAGTTCGTGCCGTCGGCGCCGGGGCAGCAGGGAACGCCCTCCTCCACCCTTCAACGCCTTCGCGAGCGAGTTGGCAGGCTCGCACCCGTCCCGACGTCCCGCCATGGGACATTTCGCCCACACGTGCCAATGGCCCTCACGGATTGCCCATACGTCTTCCTGCGCCGTGATGCCCACCGGACGCCATTACAGAGGCCGTACGAGGGCCCGTTCCGGGTGCTGGAACACGGGCAGTCGACTTTTGTCCTGGACATGGGGGGCCGGCCGGAGGCAGTGTTGATTGACCGGTTGAAGCCGGCGCACCTGGACATTGACCAGCTGGTGCTGGTTGCACAACCTCGGCCCCGAGGGCGCCCCCCTTCACGGCTCCCTCCGCCTGTCACTCCATCTGTCCTCCCGCCGGTCCCTCGACCTGTCCCTCCACCTATGCCTCCGCAAGCCCCACGATCGGCTGACGTCCGCACGCGGGCCGGCCGGGTCGTGCGCCCGCCGGTGCGTTTCGTGCCTCTGGTTCTGGGGGGGGTCCTGTGGCAGCTCCCAAGGGTCGTGCCATCATACTGTCGAAACCCCTCGGCACGGGAGTGGTTCAGTCCGGAGGCGGCCCTTAGCCAGAGGGTTTAAAGGCAGGGCTTTGGGTGCCATCTTCCTCTGATTTGGTCTTCCCTACAACCGGGAGGAACATAATAAAAGGTGCCTCTCAAAACACTGGACTTTGTGCTTCCTTTTGAGACCCACACACTACAGCAGCACTGTATTCTCAGCCACGTTTTAATATCTAAATCCCACCGGCTTTAGATTTTATGATTTTGGGCAAAGTTCTACCTTTGGTACAAGTGCCATCCATCAGGACTGACGTGACACAATCCTGAATCATGTTTGAGCAGGCTGAATGGGGCAAGAAGAAATATCTTTCTATTGTCGTGGAAGTTGAGGATTGAAAAATGAGCCGCATTTTCCTGGGAATTGTTTCTCTTCATGCATTATATTGGTGGATAGTTCCTGCCTTTTGACACCATTGCGCTCCAGCTCCACAATAAAGCCATCAGCTTTATTTCACTGTCATGACTCCCAGAGTGCATTTATGCCAAGTGCCTGACAAAATCAGTGTCGATTTATTAAAAAATAGAAAAATAAAATAATCTGGCGGGGGGGGGGGGGGGGGGGTTCTTGATTTCTACTGTGTTTTTGTATTATAATTGCAGCATCGTATCTCTGACCTAATCTGAGGCCGCCCATGTGCTGATGCGACTGGGAGCTCATTACCATATATTAAAATTAGCGCCAATGGCACTGGAGTCCCCAAATCCCAGGATTTGTTCTCCCATTGCACCAATGGTAATTAATGATGTTAAAAGAAGCATTCCTGTTGCCAATATCAGCTGAGATGACTGCAAATGCTTGCCTTTGGAGCCTAGAGCCTAAAGAAACTTGCAAAAATAAATTACATGCAATTTTTAAAAGATTTTATTTAGCCCCAGATTTTACGAGACCAACAAATAAGCAGCATGTGACTTTTGAGATCAGCAGAAATATTTTATTGCTGCTAATTGTAATAATAATCGAGAGAGATGTTTTTTGAGCCACTTCACTCCCACCTGTTTTACGTGATCACACAAAGAACTGTCCCGATGGATTCTGACTCATGGAAGAATGCATCGAATGTATGGCTGCTTATTCCTCTGTGAAATCTTTAGAATACTGTAGGAGCTATTTGGCCCGGACACCTCAGCATTTGTTTACTGTTATGTACCTGCCACCTCCACTTTCCACATAAGTGCTGCATGCAGCTTTAATGCAACAGAGGATGCGTACAATTAAAATCTGTTCCTCCCAGAAGGTTCAGCAGTTCCCAAATAAGACCTTCTCCACACATAATGATTCCACACAAAAGCTGTTGAAAAATGAGGAACCCATTCAATACAAAAGCACAACAGTTAGATGCCAGAAATCTACCATAAAGTTAAAATGAATTGAATCTAAATGTTATGGATGTTATGCTTTGGTTATATAAGCCATTGTTGAGACTATATCTGAAGTAATGTGTAAAGTACAGGTTTTCTTATTGAAGATAGGACATGAATTTATTTGGAGGAAGAAGCTCAGGTTTGCTAGGCTGAGATTTGAAATGAGCATGTTACCTTATGAAGAAAAGATGGATAGGCTTGGCCTGGATCTGCTAGGATTTAGAAGTGTCAAATGATTTGAATGAAACAAATAATATTCTGATGGTTCTTGATAGGGGAAGACTTTTCTTCTCATGGAAGACTCTAGAGTTGTCAGTCTTCAAATTAATGTTGCCATTTAAGACCGGTGAAGGGAAATAATTAAAGTCACAAGTCTTTAGTTTAGTTTAGAGATACAGTGTGGAAACAGGGCCTTCGGGGGGGAAGCGGGGCAGACAGAGAAAACCCACGCAGGCGACAGGGAGAACATACAAATTCCATTCAGACAGCACGAGTAGTCAGGATCGAACGTGTATAACTGCCGTAGGACCGCCATGCGTGCCACCCTCCTGTAACTCTTTTTCTCAAATGTTGATGGGACAGTCCTTCAATATATTTACATCAGAGATATATGGACAATAAATAATCAAGGCAGGGAAAGATTATTATGGGTAGATGGGAATGCACAAGTGAGATCAGCCATGATTGTACCAAATTGCAGAGCATAGTGGCTTTATAAAGCACGTGCTGGATAAACTCAGGCAAAAAGGGGGTAAGAAAATGGGGAGCTATCAATCTGACAGACTAATGTCAGTTGGAAAGTGGGCCCAGGAATAGCAAATGGAATTTAGCTCCGATAAATGTGAGGTGTGGCACTTTGGTATATCAAACCAGTGTAAGACTTGCACAGCAAATGGTAGAGTCCGAGAAGGTGTTGTAGAAAGGGGATGTTTTGGAATGCAGGTGCATTCTTCCCTGATATACCAAGTCAAATGGATAAGCCTTTGGCACACTAGTCTACATTGGGAAGGGTATTGAGTTCAAATGTAGAAACGTTATGATGCAGCTGTATAAGTTGTTGATGAGACCACACTTGAAGTACCATGTGAAGTTCTGGTTGCCCATCTACAGGAAGGATGTCATGAAGTTGGAAAGGATGCAGAAGATAGTCAACAAGAAATTATCTCAGTTTGAATGCTTGTATTATAGGTAGAGGTTGTATAGACTGGAAGATTTTCCTTAGGAGCATAGGAGGCTGATAAGTGACCTATATGAGGTGGACAAGATCACGAGGGATATGGAGAAAGAGAAACCACTCAGTCTTTTTCCCAGGGTAAAGGATTCTAAAACTAGAATTAAAACAGAATAGTTTTTAATCTTACGATAAATGAGTGATCAACCACTCCTGGATACTATTCTCTATGTTTAACAGGATTTCCTTTCAGTTAATATCTACATCCTA
Source organism: Leucoraja erinaceus (assembly GCF_028641065.1). Classification (NCBI taxonomy): domain Eukaryota; kingdom Metazoa; phylum Chordata; class Chondrichthyes; order Rajiformes; family Rajidae; genus Leucoraja; species Leucoraja erinaceus. Next base: position 103,410,148 of record NC_073379.1, read on the forward strand.
GAATATGATAGCATTGTAAAATGATGTTGTAAGGTTTGATTCAAAATTAGTTTTTATAGTTTTAGAGATACAGTGTGGAACAGGCCTTTTGGTTCATCGAGTCTGCACTGACCAGTGATCCTTGCACATTAACACTACCCTACACACTAGGGACAATGTTATATTTACACCAAGCCAATTAACATACAAACCTGTACATTTTTGGAGTGTGGGAGAAAACCATAGATCTCGGAGAAAACCCACGCAGGTCACAAGGACAACATACAAACTCCATACAGATAAGCACCTGTAGTCAGGATCGAACCTGTGTCTCTGGTGCTGTAAGGCAGCAACTTGATTGCTGCACCACCGTGCTGCCCTGACTTCAATGTTTCTCAGTGCATCACTCGATTTGGCTTTCAAAACTTGCTTGTTCTCCTCTATTGTATTTCAGGATAAGGGTACCATTGGCAAGTCCAATGTTGACTGACTTAATTGTCCTTGAGAAGTTGGCCATGAATACCCAACTTAAACCACTGTCATCCTTTGGCAAAAGATACCTGTGGTGTTGAAGAGGGAGTTTCTTGGATTTAAACCTAATGCCAGTGAAAGAATGGTGATATTGAAGAAAACTTGCAGTTGGCTTGGTAGATGCTGTTGGAGCAGTTTAGAGTAGTAACTACAATGTATTTTGTTGGTGGAGGAATGAGTCAATGAGATGAATTGCCCTCACTGGTGTCAAGCTTTTTGCACTTATTGGAGTTGCACTTATCTAGGTAAGTGGATAGTGTTCTATCCATGCTTATGACTTCAGCCTTGTACATGGTGGCAGGAACCAGGAGTGTTTTAGAATTCCTCCCATCAGTATGGAAGCAGTGAGTCAGATGAGGAACATGTTTTCTGTAATCAAAGGATTCAGCCTGGTTAAATTATCATTGCAAAAGTGGTGTTGTAATAAATCATATAATGCAAAATATCTCACAGTGCTGCTATGATAAGCGTTTAAAGCCACATGTTAGATAATGCTTAGAAAAGGAAACTTAAAAATTAACTGAATGATTTTTTGGAGCATTTCAAATAGATTCTTTCATATACAATGATTTAGAAATTCACTGACCCGAAGCGTCACCCATTCCTTCTCTCCGGAGATGCTGCCTGTCCTGCTGAGTTACTCCATGTGTGTCTACCGGTGATTTAGAAGTTGTTCATTGCAGAATTCCCTTTTGAGGAATTGTTGTGTCTTGCAGTTCTTAGAATCTAGAATGATTTTACGCACAGTTTTTAAATGGAATTAATTGCAACAAATACAACTTTTGATTTTACAAAAAAAAAAGAAATCTTATTAACTTATTAAATATCCAAAATATATTCTGTTTTAGCATGTATTATTAACAACACCGATGCAAAGATATTGCTTCAGCTGTTAAGCTGCTGATGGGAACACTGAAAGTTTTACTGTCTGAAAACATTTAACTTCCACAAAGCAATGCTGCTGTATTTCCCCCATGGTTTTGTTGTAAATTCACCACCTAGTGTGGTATTGAGTTTACACAGATCAGGAAGTTCCTATTTTGATCTCATGGTATGCATTAAGTTAACAGGGCTCAACTGCAGCTGCAGTGTGATTGTTTTAAAGGCCTTCAGCATCCCCGGGGCCTTTGCTGGAAAACGCATGCATGTTGATGTTGGACCAGGACAAAGAGAAGAAAATTTATGATGTGCCCAAACTCAAGCGAATCCTTAAAATTGCACTTTACTGGTTCAGATTAGTTTATTGTCATATACATCAAGGCGAAATGAAACTCCTTGTTCACATAACTCATAGAATAAATGGTAAACAGGCTAAAGAAAATGCAAAAATAAATGCGATGAGTGCAAAACAGCAGAATAGTGCAAAGAATTAAGTGCAATCTGGTATTGTAAAAATATACTAAAGAACAATAAAGGAATCAATTTGTATCTATCTGTCCATACATAAAGGAATAACTGATTGAGGTAAAGATAAGAGTAAGACTTTTGGCCGCAGCAACGGGAGGGGGGCATGAAAGAGAGATTGGTTTAGGAATCTAAAAACAGTTGGGAAGAATCTGTTCTTTTAGTCTGGAGATCTGGGATGTCAATGTTCGTTTTCTTCTCCCTCCGGAAAGAAGGGAGAAAATATCATGGCCTGGATGGCAAGCATGTATTGATGATACTTCAGTCCTCTTGATGCAATGCATTGTGAAGATGGACTGTATGGCAGGAACTACCAAGCCTGTAATGGACTGGGCTACGTTGAGAAGTCTGCAGTTTCAGCTCGTCAAGAGGAGAGCAGTTGCATCCCATCAGAGTACTTTCTGTCGCACATCTGTAGAAGTTTGATAGAATCCTTGTGGAGGTGGCAAACTTTCTCAGCCACCTAAGAAAGTGGACACACTGATGTGCGTTCTTGAACACTGCAGCATTCTGAAGAGTTGGTTAGGTTGGTGTGAATTTGGAAGCCTCGGAACATGGAGATATCTATCATCTCTACAGCTGCTCTGTTGATGAGGATTAGGTTGTGTTAACCCCCTCACATCCTTAGGTCAACTACCAACTACCGTCTTGCTGATGTGAAGGGATAGATTGGAGTTCCGAAACCATGAATTTCCACTTCTTTACTGTATCCATCTCACAAATATTATGGATATATAATCCAACAACAACAGTACCATCTGTGAACTTAATGATCAAGTTGTCATTGTACTTGGCCATACATTTATGGGTGTATAAGGTACAGCAAGGTACTGAGACCTTGTCCTTAGAGGATCAGTGTTGAAGGTCAAAGTGGAGGAAATATTACGCTCAATTCTACCTGACTGAGGTCTGCTGGTCAGGAAGTCCAGAGGGCGTTTACAAATGGAAACCCCTAGGCCCAGGTCCAGGTGTTTAGAGATGAAGTTATTCAGTATTATGGTGTTGAAAGCTGAGCTGCTGTTACTGAATATATCATGACATCAATGTTCTTATTATCGATGGGTTTCGGAGCTGAATGCAATGCAAGGGGGTTAGCATCCTCCGTAAATTGCAAGGGGTCTAGATTATCTAGATTTTATAAAATAAGATAAGAAGAGGTGTGATGTGAGAGATTAGCAATATTTCAAAGCACTTTGTTATGGTCCACGTTTTTCATACTGGATGGAAGTTATTAAAACAGATCAATTCACTTTTATTGTAGTCTGAAATGATGGAGGTTTTCTTGATGCAGATGGGAACAGTAGATTGTTGAAGTGAAAAGTTGCTTCATGCAGCTTACACAAGCTATAAACTGTATGACCAATTGCCTGAGGGTATTGACAGTTTTGAAATTTTATCCGCATCATATTTTCAAGGTGGCAGGGATGGGAAAATCTGGGGCAACAACCCTATATTTGCACTTCAATTAATTTAAAAAATCAAATATAATGCAGCTTTCATTTTTATCCGATGGCAGAATATTGAAACAACAATCTAAGGGGCCTGTCCACTTGGGCGTCATTTGCGCTTCATTTACGCGACAGGCTGGTAGTGAAAGTCGTGCGCCAAGTGCTCTTGAGGGCCCTGCTTCTATTGGGAGCCATTTTGCGATGTCGTTCGTACTTAGTCCGATCTCCGTGGCAAGGATTTTCCCAGTGAAACATTTTCAAAACTACGCGCGCTTTATACCCGGGTGGTCACGTGGTGCAGCGCTCAAATGACGCGCAAATGGCACGCCGACGGCTTACGGGCGGTGCATGGTTACGGATGTTGACGCACAGTGACACATAATAAATTAGCATAGGCAATGTTCGTGCCTCACCGTGCATAACCATGCGTCACCCCGCACTACACATATTCCGTCAGTACGTCAGCGTGCGCAAGGGATATGTCACGCAGGTGGCGTGCGAGGATTTTGAGCATTCCAAATTCCTGGGGCATTGAGTGTTACTGCACGTCACTGCATACGCCACCACGCTTCACCACGAGCCATGCACACGTCACGTGCGCGTCACGACGCGCCATCCAATTTTTAGAATGCCACGTAAATGACGCGCAAATGACGCCCAAGTGGGACAGGCCCTTAAGCCTTTGAGAAATCATGATTTTCAAATAGATTGGTGAACAGCAATACAGAGATTTTGTATTGTACTGACACTGATGATTTTTTCCTTCTCATTTTACAATTCACTAAGTGCACAGCTTCTTAAATCTAATGAGATGACATTACCTTGGAAGACAATGTCTGGGCATCTTTTAGTTAGAAAAATAAGACGTTCACAATGATTCAGTCTACATAAAACCATATTATGTCTTATGATTAATCACAAATGGTGTAAATGTCGCTTTGATAATTCAAGGCAGCACCAGATGCACGATGACTAATGCTATACTCTGTTTTCTTTCCCTCCTGTGGTACTCAGCTGCAGGTCAGTGTTCCCACTGCATATTAACGTCTTTAAAATTAAAGGGTAACACTTTTTCAGTATTGCACATCGCCCAGGGATTTGCACAACTCTGGTCTAAAGTATTACAATAGTACTTGTTTCAGTAATGTGCGTATGATATCCACCAAAGGGACAAAAAATAGGTCTGGTTCCATAAGTGATCAAGTTAGTATGTTGGCAGCAGAGTTTAAAATGACACCTCTTGACACAAATGTCCATATTGGATGATCTCACAACAATTAAATCTGCAAGGAACGGCGGTTCCATCTGGGAACATAAAGAACAGCAAAGGGCACCACCGATGCCAAACCAGACATGCGACATACTGCAGAACAATCAGATTCTTAAGTGGGATCAATGGTAGCACTCATGTCTCTAAGCTAAAAAAAAAGCTAGTTTCAAGAACTGCAACAATCTCTCGAGAGACTAGACTGACACCAAAGTGCAATTGTGGGGGAACACTGGTTTTTCAGAGGAGTCAGTTTGGCAAAGGTTTTAAACTGAGGTAATGTAAAGATTCCATACTATATATAGCACAAAGAATTGTAGGGAATTTTCATAATGTCCTTCTCAATATTTGATCACAACTTTCAATAATCAAATTTCTCAGCCATTCATCTCATTACTATTTGTGGGAGTTTGCAAACAACAGATTGGCTGCCACATTCCCTTACATTATAGCAGCAATTGTACTTCCTTTGGGATTTTATGAGGAGGTTATAATTTATCAGGATAGTTGTGACATAAATTGCACCAATTGACCCCTGATGATCTGCATAAACAGTTAACCATTTTCCATCTATTACCAGTGAAGGCCATTATTTATTTTACTATGCATCAGAAAGCAAGATGGGAGATTTTATTTTTAAATGGATGGTATTTTTATACTCTGTAGATTGAAAGAATCATAGTTTGCCAAATATAATAAAATTTAGTTCATTTGAGGGTTTTTTTGTAAGTTCATGTTCATAAGTTCCTGGAGCAGAATTAGGCCATTTGGCACATCATGACAACTCTGCCCTACAATCATGGCTCTTTCCCTCTCAACCCCGTTCTCCTGCCATTGTCCCATAACCTCTGACACCCCCAACCAATCAAGAATATAGCAATCTCTACCTTAAAAATGTCCATGGACTTGGTCTGCACAGCCTTCTGTGGCAACAAATTCCACAGATTCACCACCCTCTGACAAAATAAATTGCTCCTCATCTCCTTTCTAAAGGTATGTCCTTTTATTCTGAGGCTATGGTGTCTGGTCCTAGACTCTCTCACTAATGGAAACATTATCTCCACTTTCACTCTATCCAGACCTTTCATTAATCGGTAAGTTTTAATGAGGTACCCCCTCATTCTAAACTCCAGTGAGTACAGGCACTGTGTCTTCAACCGCTCATCATTTGTTAATCCAATCATTCCTGGGATCATTGTTGTAAACCTCCCCTGGACCCTCTGCAACGCCAGCGCATCCTTCCTCAGATATGCGGTCCAAACCTGCCCACTATACTCAAAATGACCAGTGCCTTATAAAACAGCATTACATCCCTGTTTTTGTTTGTAATACATGTATGTCTGATGTATCCTGCTACCTTGTTTACTGCAGAGTATTGTGCTGTCTCTGGGAGTGTATGCAGGGTGACTTGGACAGGTTGGGGGAGTGGGCAGATGCATGGCAGATGAAGTTTAATGTGGACAAATGTGGGGTTATCCACTTTGGTAGCAAAAACAGGAAGGCAGATTACTATCTAAATTGCATCGTTGGGAAAAGGGGAAGTACAATGGGATCTGGGGGTCCTTGTACATCAGTCTATAACAAGAGGAATCGAATATAGGAGCAAAGAGGCCCTTCTGCAGTTGTGCAGAACCCTAGTGAGACCACACCTGGTGTATTGTGTGCAGTTTTTCTCCCCTAATTTGAGGAAGGACAATCTTGCTATTGAGGGAGTGCAGCGTAGGTTTACAATGTTAATTCCAGGGATGGCGGGACTGTCATATGCTGAGAGAATGGAGCAGCTGGGCTTGTACACTCTGGAGTTTAGAAAGATGAGAGGGGATCTCAATGAAACATGTAAGATTGTTAAGGGCTAGAGGCAGGAACCACGTTCCTGATGTTGGGGGAGTCCCGAACCAGGGGCCACAGTTTAAGAATAAGGAGTAAGCCATTTAGAACAGAGACGAGGAAACACTTTTTCTCACAGAGAGTGGTGAGTCTGTGGAATTCTCTGCCTCAGAGGGCGTTGGAGGCAGGTTCTGTGGATGCTTTCAAGAGAGAGCTAGATTGGACTCTTAAAGATAGTGGAGTCAGGGGATATGGGGAGAAGGCAGGAACACGGTACTGATTGGGGATGATCAGCCATGATCACATTGAATGGCGGTGCTGGCCAAATGGCCTACTCCTGCACCTATTGTCTATTGTCTATTGTCTATTGTCTATTGTGCTACCTTCAAATGCAATACCTTTGCTAAAGTTGTGAATGTCTTTGCTGCTAACGGTCAAACTCCAGAGGAAACTTAATCCCACTGTCAGCACCAGTAAATAACCTCGAGCGAAGCTTTTGCATGCCGGGACACTGTGGGTGCATTGCTTTCAAGTTTGATACTTAGTACATTTTGTAGTGAGTATTAAGATGGTGTATAATTGCCACTTGAATGAATGATGCTGGACTGGTATTGTTTACTCCACACATGTGACAAGTTGGTGGGCGGAATCTTCTCATGATGATTACAATGCTTCAATGTAGAGCACCTGCATATGTTGAGTCAATTGTCACTTTCTCTTCTGTGGTTGTCTTAAACCATTTCTCAAAGCAATTGTAAGTGTATCCCAATTTGAAAGCCAATCCTCTGTTAGTAACTAAGGTGGGCATTTATCATAACTGTTCCAATCTTGCGCACAGCAGAGGTCTCCACTGCTGGGATTGTTGTTGTGTGCTCAGTGATCTATGACATAAGTTAACTGTGAAATAGCAATGAATACTTCATATTCTCTTTTCCCAAATGCCTCCAAAAACTGAGAGCCTAATACTCCGTTCCAGTGTAGTGTACATGGGGATGATTATAAGGTCCAAATTTGAAAATAAGTGCCTCAAGATAGTTCCACTCCCCCATCCTCTGCTCACTGCCCAGCAAATTGTATCCTTTCAGGTATTTTCCAGATCCTTTTTCAACACTGCAACTGAATTACCCCATTACCCCAAAAGTCCATTACATACCCCAACAATTTGCTGTCAACCAATCTTTCTTCATGTCAATTTTGGCCGCCATCATTCCATGTCCCCTGATAGTCCCAGACATGTGACAATAAAACACAATTGCCTCGCAACCTGACTCGACTCATAACACCTCTGCCAATGGAATCCTGACTCGAAAAGTCACCCATCCTTTTTCTTCAGAGATGTTGCCTGACCTTTTGGGTTACTCCAGCACTTTGCATCTCTCTTTGGTATAAACCAGCATCTGCAGTTTTTAGTTTCTACAATTTCTATTTATTCTGTTTATGATTTTTAAATAACTTCAATTGTTCCTCCGCCTACACTATGAAAAACCTCATCTTCTCCAGTCTATCCATACAACTAAAATCACTCATCGCTTGAATAAATTTAGTACACCTCTCTGCATTCTTTATAAAATAGTTGTCCATTGTACAGTACGGCATGCTGAATTAAAATATTAGAATACGCTTGCTTCATTAATGTGTAATATTTACCAAAGGGACAAAAAATAAGTGATCAGGTCAGGATCTTGGCAACAGAGTTGAAAATTACACCTCTTAACACAAAGTGAAGCAAGCCCATATTGGATGAGCTAGCAACATTTAAATCGGCAACGGAAGGGAGTTCCATCTGGGAACACAGAGTCCTTTATACAGTGCTACATAATGAACTAAAGTGTTATAACAGACTTGCTTCAATAATGTCTAATATCTGCCAATGGGACAAAAATAGTGCTGGTACCATAAGTGATCAGTAAAGGGGCTGTCCCACTGCGGCAACCTAATTGGCAAGTTTAGAAGAGTTTAGGAGAGTTTGAAAAAATGTTATGTTGAAGACCTCTTTCCACTATGTAGAAGACCTCCTTCGACTATGTTGAAGACTATCGATGACTACCTTCGACTACCTTTGACTACCTTCGACTACCCTCAATTACCTACGACTAACATGCTGACCTATTACTACCTACTTCGACTAAACCTACGAGTAAAAAAAGTATTGATTTTTTCCATGGCGACCTTTTTTTACTCGCGGGCATTTTCCAACATGTTGAAAAATACGCCACGACCTAGCTGAGGCTTAGAGTATGCGGGGACTACTCTCAAGCATGAAGGAGAGTTACAAAGACCTTGTAGGACTTCTTGTCGACCATACAGCGAGTATGAGTCGAGGGCAAACTCGCCAGAACTCGCGGATTAGGTCACCGCAGTGGGACAGCCCTAGTACCCTGGCAGCAGAGTACAAAATTACACCTCTTAACACTAAGTCGTGTGAAAGTTCTGCTGATCCAATGCATCAGATGCAAAGTGCAAAGGTTCATCAGTGCAAAGGTTCATCTCAGAACTTTCCTGCTCTTCTATTACATGCCTCAAGTTTTAAAATTCAGGCTTCAGTCTATTTTTTGTAATCCCATTCTCCACATGCTTCGCCCCTTTCTTCAAATGATATATCCTTCAAATGTATATATCCCATGAATATGGGACATCGATGAGACTGCATTCGGAGTATAGTGCACAGTTTTCCTCTCCTTATCTAAGGATATGCTTGCCATTGTGGGAATGCAGAAAAAGTTCACAGAAGAGTTGCAATAATGGTGCATTTGCTGTATGAGAAAACAAGGTCTGAATTTTCTTGAGCCTAGATGAATGAAAATCAAAGTGAAATTTACTGCATCACAGTGGTGCAGCGGTAGAGTTGCTGCTTTACAAAGCCAGAGACCCGGGTTTAATCGTGACTACGGGTGCTGTCTGTCTGGAGTTTGTACCTTCTCCCTATGACCATGTGGATTTTCTCTGGGTGCTCCGGTTTCCTCCCGCATCCAAAGATGTGCAGGTTTGTAGGGTAATTGGCTTTTGTAAATTTACCCTAGTGACTGGGATAGATACATAGAAACATAGAAAATAGGTGCAGGAGTTGGCCATTCGGCCCTTTGAGCCTGCACCGCCATTCAATATGATCACAGCTGATCATCCAACTCAGTATCCTGTACCTGCCTTCTCTCCATACTCCCTGATCCCTTTAGCCACAAGGGCCACACCTAACTCCCTCTTAAATATAGCCAATGAACTGGCCTCAACTACCTTCTGTGGCAGAGAATTCCACAGATTCAACACAATCTGCGTGAAAAATGTTTTTCTCATCTGTGTCCTAAAAGACTTCCCCCTTTATCCTTAAACTGTGACCCCTTGTTCTGGGCTTCCCCAACATCGGGAACAATCTTCCTGCATCTATCCTGTCCAACCCCTTAAGAATTTTGTAGGTTTCTATAAGATCCCCCCTCAATCTTCTAAATTCCAGCGAGTACAAGCCGAGTCTATCCAGTCTTTCCTCATATGAAAGTCCTGACATCCCAGGAATCAGTCTGGTGAACCTTCTCTGTACTCCCTCTATGGCAAGAATGTCTCTAGAACTAGAGTAGAATAGAACTAGAATAGAACTAAAGTACGATGATTGTCGTCAGTGGGGACTTTCGGTGTTCCTATGCTGTATCTCTAGACTACTGATTGTTATGGTGCTTGACAGACCAGGTTCAGGAAAGTTATTTTCCTGGTTATTAAGCCTAGAACCAGAGATCACATCCAGGATAAAAGAAAGGCTAAGATAAGGAAACATTTCTTTGAGCAGATAATGAATAATAAGACTGAGATAAGGAGAAATTTCTTTGAGCAGTTAATGAATCCTTGAAATTCTCCAGCCTGTGGAGGCTCAGTCATCATATTCATGCAAAACAGAGATTTCTGGATATTAAAGGTATCAAAATTCGAGGAGTACATGAAAATAGCACTGAGATGGAAGATCAGCCATGATTTCGATGTGTGATGGACAAGATTTGAAGGGTCAAATAACCTACTCCTGCTCCTTTTTCATATTTTCTTAGCACCTACATTTTAGTTGAAACGTTTTTACTTTGGAAGCATCCCATAGTTTTTTTACAGTTTTGTGCCAACCTTTGATTCCAATTTATCTGAAGATGATCAGTTCTCAAAGAAAAGCTGAAGTTGCTATAAATACTCAACAGGTCAGACTTCATTTGTGGGAATGGAAACAGTGTTAATGTTTCAGGGCGAAGACCCTTTGTCAGAACTGCTCTAACCTCATTAAAATTGGTTAGATCAGTTCTCATCCCATTAAAATCGGCTTTTCTCTGTTCATTAGTTTTACCTTGGAGTTGCCTGTATTTTTTTTTCTATAACTATTGTGTTAGAGTGAAGTCGAGTAATCCTTGCCACCATGGGCTAGCAACATTTTGGACTCTTAGATGCTATTTCAATCAAGCACATTTTTATCACACTTTTCTGTAGACTTTCCAGTGAATTTCGTGAATTTAACAGGACAGGAACATAAATAAGCAGGTACACAAAAATGCTGGAGAAACTCAGCAGGTGCAGCAGCATCTATGGAGCGAAGGAAATAGGCAACGTTTCGGGCCGAAACCCTTGGGTCTCTGAGTTTCTCCAGCATTTTTGTGTACCTTCGATTTTCCAGCATCTGCAGTTCCTTCTTAAACATAAATAAGCACCCTGTTAGGACTCCGTTCACCCTGCTATAGGAAGAATATTATTAAGCTGGAAAGTGTGCAGAGAACATTTTTGAAGGTTGCCAGGACTTGAGGAACTGAGCTATAGGGAAAGGTTGGACAAGGACTTTATTCCTTGGAGCGCTGGAGGCTGAGGGACGATCATACAGGTGTATAAAATAATGATGAGAATAGATAGAGTGAATGCAGACAACATTTTAGCCAGGGTAGAGGGATCATTAACCAGAGGACAAAGGTTTAAGGACAGAGGGGCCAAATTTAAAAAGAAACTGAAGGGCAACATTGTCAATCAGAGGGTGGTGGATACATGGAATGAGCTATCTGGAAAGGTCGACAAAAATGCTGGAGAAACTCAGCTGGTGGGGCAGCATCTATGGAGTGAAGAATAGGTGACGTTTTAGGTCGAGACCCTTCTTCAGACTGATGTGGGGGTGGGGGGGCGGGAAGAAGAAAGGAAGCGGCGGAGACAGTGGATTGAGGGAGAGCTGGGAAGGGGAAGGGAAGGAGGGAGAAAGCAAGGACTACCTGAAATTGAAGAAGTCAATGTTCATACCGCTGAGGTGTAAACTACCCAAGCAAAATATGAGGTGCTGCTACTCCAATTTGTGGTGGGACTCACTCTGGTCATGGAGGAGGCCCAGGACAGAAAGGTTGGATTTGGAATGGGAGGGGGAGTTGAAGTGCTGGGCCACCGGGAGATCAAACAAGAGGACATGACTTCAGAATTAAGGGACAGAAGTTTAGGGGTAATATGAGGGGGAACTTCTTTACGCAGAGAGTGGTAGCGGTGTGGAATGAGCTCCCAGTGGAAGTGGTGGAGGCAGGTTCATTAGTATCATTTAAAAATAAATTGGATAGGCATATGGATGAGAAGGGAATGGAGGGTTATGGTATGAGTGCAGGCAGGTGGGACTAAGGGGAAAAAAAAAATTGTTCGGCACGGACTTGTAGGGCCGAGATGGCCTGTTTCCGTGCTGTAATTGTTATATGGTTATATGGTTATATCAGGTTGTTTAACGTGAGCTGAACGGAGGTGTTGGGCGAAGCGATCCCAAGCCTGCGATTGGTCTCACCAATGCAGAGCAGTTGACACCTAGAGCAGCGGATGCAATAGATGAGGTTGGAGGGGATGCAGGTGAACCTCTGCCTCACCTGGGAACGACTGCTTGGGCCCTTGGATGGAGTCGAGGGGGGAGGTAAAGTGACAAGCGTAGCATTTCCTGCAGTTGCAAGGGAAAGTACCGGGGGGGGGGGGGGGGGGGGGGGGGGGGGGGGGGGGGGGGGGTTGGGGGTGGTGGTTTGGGTGGGAAGGGACGAATCGACCAGGGAATTACGGAGGGAGCGGTCTGTGGGAAGGAAATTGAGTCAGTACAATAACAGCACTTGGGCAGGTACATGGATAGGAAAGATTTAGAGGGATGTGGGCGAAATGCAGGCAAATGGGACTGGCTTAGATGGGGTATCTTGGTCGGCATGGGCGAGTTAGACTCTCTGATCTTGGATCCCAGCTCTGACAGTAAATCGACCAACATTTCTGTCCCCCAGTGTTCTAAACTGGCCCAGAGTTTATCGAGATACTCGATTATAAGAGTTTCACTTTATTTGATTGCAGTTTCCATTTGGCCTGGCTCATTCCCAGAATAAAGGTCTTCTTTGTTGGTCCTCAAAATGTCCTGATTAAGAAAGTTCTCCTGAACACACTTCAGAAATTCTTCAAACCCTTGCCCCTTATTTTGACACCACAATATATGCTTGAAAATTTGAATATTTTTATCTTTCAGATTTTTGCCTATTCCCTTTGTTTCCTTACAAATTTGCACTTCACTATGATTCCTACTAACTGGCCAATTAGGATTAGTCGCAGAAGCGTTATCCCACCGCTATTACTTTTTGATTCTCAGCAGATTGATTCATTATTTTTTTGAGAAACTATTGCCCTTCCTTTATATCCCCCCCCCCCCCCCCCCCCCCCCCCCACCCCCCAACCCCCCATCTATCCTGAACACCAATTAGCTAGATATTCAAACTTATTCCCACCTTAACGTTCTCAATCACATCTAATGTTTCCTAATGCCCCTGTCCCACTACGGAAACCTCTGAAGACTTTGCGCCCCACCCAAGGTTTCCGTGCGGTTCCCGGAGGTTGCAGGTGGTTACCGGAGGTTGCAGGTAGTGGAAGCAGGTAGGGAGACTGACAAAAACCTCCGGGAACCACACAGAAACCTTGGGTGGGACACAAAGTCTCCAGATGTTTCCGTTCAGGTTTCCTAAGTGGGACAGGGGCATTACTGTCCATCTGAATCTTAGTGTTGTGTTGATCTTCTACACAATGTTGTCCCATTATTATATAATCCATCAGCACTGTTGCTACTTAGAGAGCACCTTCTAACACCCTCTCATCCTCTATTGTGACCTGTAGATTTTGATTGATAAATCATGTGTCATGACTTCTTTGTTATCCTTCACAAAAACTGTTGTCTACTATTAGATCGTCTCGCACTGCTACACAACAATGCATCTGTAGGCATTGGAGATAAGTTAGATGGCGAAAGATTTTAGATGGAAATACTGTGAGAAATATCATTTTATGCGCCATCCAGGGAGATCATATCATAAATGAGCACAACAGGTAGAGAAAAAGAGTGCAGAATATTGTGTAACAGCCGCAGAACAAGTGCAGATAAATATAAATGTAAGGGTCACAATGAGATATATTGGAAGATTAGAGCTTAGCTTCAATAGATTGATAACAGCAAGGAAAAAGTTATTCTTGAATCTGGTGGAAGCTTTCCGAACTTCTGCCCGATGGGAAAGAGATGAAGAGAGGATGACTGAGGCTTGAGATGTCTTTAATAATGCTGGCTATTTTCCCAGGGCAGAGTGAAAAATCGATGGAATCAACGGGAGGCAATCTGGGGTGAGTGAAAAACTGGGCTGCGTTCACTATTCTCTGCAGTTTTTTGCACTTAGACAGAACAGTTGCCATATCAAGCTGTGATGTGTCTGGATAGGATACTTTCTACTGTGTGTCTGCAGAAATTGGTAAGAGTCATTGGGGACATAGTGAATTTCCTTAGTGTTCTGAGGAAGTAGACGCACTGGTCTGCTTCCCTGGCCTTATTGTTAGTGCGATTGCACTCGTTCAATATTACCTGAATATTTACCTATTTGCGTGAAGAAAGACGGTGGATGGAAGCTTGGATGGATGTTGAGTACCAGCATGGACATTTGACTGAATGGTTTGTTTTTGTGCTGTCATTACATGTAGTTCTATGTAATTACATTTCTGTATTTGCCTTCAACTGGCCACATCTTATGATGACAAATGCATCGCATTTGTTCTTTTCGCAACTGTACAGAATGTGTGACTATGTGCTGAGTGTATTTTCACTATCACAGTGTCTAGCCCCATAAATGATCGTTTGGACTTATTACAATGCTTTACTCGTCTCCATGGGCTGTACCTCAACAATAGTCACCAATGAGAGAAATGTCCAGAACAAGGGGTCACAGTTTAAGGATAAGGGGGAAGTATTTTAGGACCAATATGAGAAAATCATTTTTCACACAGAGAGTGGTGAATCTGTGGAACTCTCTGCCACAGAAGGTAGTTGAGGCCAGTTCATTGGCTATATTTAAGAGGGAGTTAGATGTGGCTAAAGGGATCAGGTGGTATGGAGAGAAGGCAGATACAGGATACTGAGTTGGATGATCAGCCATGTTCATATAGGTGCAGGCTCGAAGGGCCGAATGTCTACTCCTGCACCTATTTTCTATGTTTCTATGAAATAAAGGCAAGAGGGAAGGGAAATCATATTTAAATTACTGTAAAATCTTGTTAACAATTATTTAATATTCCTCTTTTTAACAGCGCAACAAACTACAATTCACAGCTACAATATAAATTTGCAATGATTTTAATGATTGATTGTGGAAGGGAAATGTTTTCAATGGACGGTGCTGTGGTATTCCTCCACATAATGAAAAACGAATCCTAATGTAGTTTGAATTGTCCTATCAGGGATGTTTACATGTTTTAAGAGCATAAGAGTGTTAATGCAAGTGACAACATTTGTATAAAATTGGAGGGTGGGGTAAATGTAAAATGCAATGCATGCCTGCCAGAGTGGTCTATATATCCCAGTTCCGAATGACAATGTCTGCTCTTTTATCTGCACACAGCAAATATGGGATCCCAAGCAGATGAGAGGTGAAACCAAAAGCCTCACTTGTGCCAGTGATTGTGGGCAGCTGTATCGCCTCACATTTCGAAGCACTTGAACTCTGCAACCTGCTGTATTTTGCACTGCTGGCTGGGCTGAGTAACAAAAGACAATACCAAAAAATGAAAGAAAGGAATGAAGAACGAGTTTTGGATAGGGAAGAGGATGGCCCAGACAGCAGATGTGTAGCAAGTGGCAATCCATTAAAAATGAAGGTGACTGTAATATGACAGAGACACAAATGGGAAGAGACAAAAAGGAAAAATGGGAACACGTATGGAAGATTACTTGTAAACATAAACGGACAGATGGAAATTCTGACCTCGAATGCAATGATTAAAAGCTGTTTATATATTTAAACTTGCTCTCAGACTAGAGATTAACCGTAAAACTATCATATAAACAGTAAATGCATTTTGCCTGCTATGTGTGACTTTATTTTTTAAGTAAAGATGAATATGGCTCCAAAATATTAATTATAATGCCTCCGTTCTGGATCAGTTTTAATACATTTAAGCACTTTTATTTTTTTTGTTGTCAGAACTTTATAGTAACTACCGATTGAAATTAAATGAGTATTAAAAGGCAGACGCAAACCTGCAAAAGTTATTCCACAGCTAGATAAGACGCTCTTTTGACTTGTTGATAGAATTATTTTAAATTAAGTTTCCATTTTGCACACAGTGATATTTCAGAACCTAGATAAAGAGCTAAAGTATATATTTGCATCTTGAAAATTTTGCAAAGTAGACCGGTTTACATTTATGGTAAATCTCGATTTAATCTTGGATAAAAAGGAGCTGTGCACGCAACAGAATGCTTTTCTTTTGATGGTCAGTGCCATTCTCTGCAACAACATGTTAGCAAATGTGCTACTGGTAATTCTATGATCCACCACCATATCAAATCAAGTCAAGTCAAGTTTATTCGTCACCTACACATACGAGATGTGCAGTGAAATGTAAATTGGCAATGCTCGCGGACTTTATGCAAAAAGACAAACAAACAAACAACCAAACAAACTACAAACAGAATGGAACAGAATCACATATTCTTTTACATATTGTGGGCAGAAGGAAAAAGGGAAAAAAAACAGTAATCTTAAAATAAGCAGTAGAGTGGTACAGTAAACATTAGTCCCTGGTGAGATAGGTGTTTACAGTCCGAATGGCCTCTGGGAAGAAACTACTTCTCAACCTCTCCGTTTCTATAGCATGGCAACAGAGGCGTTTGCCTGACCGTAGCAGCTGGAACAGTCCGTTGCAGGGGTGGAAGGGGTCTCCCATGATTTTATTGGCTCTGGAGTTGCACCTCCTGATGTATAGTTCCTGCAGGGGGTCGAGTGAAGTTCCCATAGTGTGTTCGGCCTGAATGCACTACTCTCTGCAGAGCCTTCTTACCCTGGGCATATAACATATGACATATAACAATTACAGCACGGAAACAGGACATCTCGGCCCTTCTAGTCCACCGACTAGTGTTTGAACAGAGGCATAAACCTGTTTAAAGAGAGATAGATGCAATATGCTGGCCTAACTCTACGGGCCAGGCAGCATCTCTGGAGAAAAGGAATAGGTGACCTAAAGAAGGGTTTGACTCGAAACGTCACCGATTCCTTTTCTCCAGAGAGCAAATTGGGTCTATCTTTGGTTCTGCAGTTGCTTGCTACATACTTGTTTAAAATAAATTGGTTAACAGCATTCTTTTCAAATGTCGATGAAAGAATGCTGAGCAAACATGTTTGCTTTCCATTTAAGTCATTAGTACTGAATTTCGAAAGGCGATCAGGACATTTACTAGCATATTTAGCGGAAATAACCAGGTCCAAATTTCTCAGCACTCAAACATTAATTGATTTTTTTTTTAAATTTCTTTACATATTAAAACACATTAGAAGTGTGTTTTTGCCTTTAATAGTTGGTGGGCACTTTATCATCAGTAAAACCAAGCCTAGGCTAAGAGACCCATTTCACCAAACATTTACCCTTGACCTGCAAACACCTGTTGGATTTCTTGTTTTCTAACCATTTTAAGGTCATAAGGAATTGGAGTAGAATTAGGCCATTCA
Source organism: Leucoraja erinaceus (assembly GCF_028641065.1). NCBI lineage: Eukaryota > Metazoa > Chordata > Chondrichthyes > Rajiformes > Rajidae > Leucoraja > Leucoraja erinaceus. Next base: position 103,427,583 of record NC_073379.1, read on the forward strand.
GCCTATCAAGTCTACTCTGCCATTCAATCATGGCTGATCTATCTCTCCCTCCTAACCCCATTCTCCTGCTTTCTCCCCATAACCTCTGACACCTATACTAATCAAGAATCTATTTATCTCTGCCTTAAAAATAGCTACCAACTTTGCCTCCACAGCCTTCTGTGACAAAGAATTCCCCTGATTCACCACCCTCTGACTAAAAAAATTTGTCCTCATCTCCTTCCTTAAAGAACGTATTTTAATTCGGAGGCTGTGACCTCTAATCCTAGACTCTCCCACTAGTGGAAACATCCTCTCCACATCCACTCTATCCAAACCTTTCACTATTCTGTGTGTTTCAATGAAGTCCCCCATCATTCTTCTAAACTCCAGCGAATCAATGCCCAGTGCCAACACATGCTCATCATAGGTTAACCTACTCATTCCTGGGATCACTCTTGTAAACCTTCTTTGGACCCTCTCCAGAGCCAGCACATCCTTCCTCAGCACCAGCACTCCCAAATCCCATTTCACCTCCGATTTCTGGACTCTAACCCCATTTAGAAAACATTTGACGCCTTTAATCCTAGTACCAAAATGCAAGACTCCACACATTAACTCAGCTTCTGTCCTTGGCCTCCTCTATTGACAAAGTGAGGCCACACACAAACTGGAAGACCAGCACTTCATATTCCTGTGGTTAGCTTGCAATCTAACTGTATGAACATTGTATTTTCCAATTACAATACCCCTATAAGCCTGCACTCCCCACCTTTCCCAATGCCCCAGTGCACACACAATTCTCCCTCCATATCCCACCGCCCATATTTAGTTTTAGTTTTAGAGAGAAAGAAAACAGGCCCTTCAGCCCACCGAGTCTGCACCAACTAGCGATCCTCGTACATAACACTATCCTACACACACTAGGGACAATATTACACATACACCAAGCCAATTAACCTACATACCTGAACGTCTTTGGAGTGTAGGAGGAAACCGAAGGCCTCGGAGAAATCCCACGCGGTCATGGGGAGAACGTACAAACTCCGTACAGACAGCATCCATGGCCAGGATCGAACCCGGGTCTCTGGCGCTACAAACGCTGTAAGGCAGTTACTCTACCATGCCTCCCTGAATCACTCTGCTTCTTTCACACTCCTCCATATGTTTGTGGCCATCCACAAATCACATCTTCCCCTTTTATCCCCACTCTTTCCATTCACCGTTGTGCCGTTGAACCATATCCCTCCCTCCAGCTTTACACTTCACTCATTCTCTATCCTCACCCTCTTGTCACTTACACCAGCCATCTGCAAATTACATCCACCGCTCCTGTATCCACCAATCACTTGCCAGGCTTTGACTAATCCCACCTCTCCTTTCTGGCCTTTCTCCCCCTCCTTTATCAGTCCTAACCCGAAATGTCATCTCCCATCACAGATGCTGCCTGACCTGCTGACTTCCTGCAGCATTTATATATATATATTTTTGTTCAAGCATCTGCAACTTCTTGTGTTGCCTTAAATAACTTGGTAGCCCTTTGATTTATTGAGCTTTTTGTTCTTATAGGTAGAAGCACAATATATTTTCATTGTGCATTGAAAAGGATTTCTAATAACCCAAAGTGTACATGAATGCATTTTCAGAGGAAGTGATACTTCTAGAATATTTAACCATTTATTTTTCAGTAGTGTCAACATTGCTTTCATTGTTTGGATGATAATGTCCTACTTTGTTTTGCAGTAAATATTTTTCGTCCATTTCTTTTCCTTCATTGTGATTGATCAGCATGCTACCCCACCAAATAAGCACCACTTTCCACATTTTTACAGTACAAAGCGTTACATTTTGAGTTAACTTACAACAGCGACCATATTAAATAACTTTCAGACATTGTTGCTCCCTTGTCTGATTAGGACAGGATGCAACAAGAACTGATGATGTATGAATTCAACCTTCCTGGCTGCAGAGAACACAGAAAAGCTGAAAGTTTGCACTGACGGAAGCAATAAAAAAAGAAGTCAGCTTCCTACAGTATGATGCATGCTCCAGTAATTCTCATTCAGTGAATTGTTTCCTGACTCTCTGCTTCAACTTCTTGTACAATGAACAGGGTTTCGGGCATTGAATAATCGAGGAGTCACCTCTGGAAGCAGGAGCAGTTCACGCAAGCATCATTTCATAATTAGTGACAATAGTACTTCTTGTTTGCTTTCCTAAAGTCAACATTTCTATGAAATATTTTACATTATGTATTTTTAACCAGTCATAAAACACAGTTTTTCCAGTTGTTCCAAAACAGTCACAAAAGGCTTTCTCAGAAGGATGACAGAGAGAATACAGCCTCTTCTGGAGCGTTCTGCAAGAGGACAGTTTAAATGAGGAAAGCTTTGGCTGAAATCCTGTTAACTACATTCCCATGGTTTCCCAGCTCCCAGTGCATTAAAATGCAGTGGATGAGCAATGCGAAGTGGAACACATCCGGGGTATTGGGCCTCAGGCCATGATGTTTCAGTCACATCCGCACGCATGCTCCATTGCTTCTCCATGGGAAATTGTTGATGCATTTCGATCCTGTTAATGTTTCCAAGACTCCTTCGGATATGCGCTGATAATGGATAAGAAGCATTTGAACAAATAAATGCATGCCCAAGATTTTGTTTTTGCATTTGGCACATTCCCAGCTACGATTTCATGAAATGCTGTAATTTGAAAACACCATTGCACATTACTCAAACCTGCCCTGACTTAGTCCTCTTATGGTGGGAGTAACTTGAGTTAGCTGTCTCATTTTTATTTAACTTTCAATTACTACTACAACATACCAACCATTTGTAAATGGCCAAGTTAATTTTCCTACATCATAATATCTTTACGCTTGTATACATAACCTTACATCGTTATCACAATAGACGATAGAATTCTATTCGGCATATATTAACTACGATTTTAGTTTTACTTTAGTTTTGGTGATACAGTGCGGAAACAAGCCTTTTGGCCCACGGCCCATCGACCAGCAATCCCCGCACATTAACACTACCCTATACACACTACATTTATGCCAAGCAATTTAACCTACAAACATGTATGTCTTTGGAGTGTGGGAGAAAACCAAAGATCTCAGAGAAACTCCATGCAGGTCATGGAGAGAACATACAAACTCCATGCAGACAAGCATCTGTAACCATATAACCATATAACAATTACAGCACGGAAACAGGCCATCTCGACCCTTCTAGTCCGTGCCAAACACGTAATCTCCCCTAGTCCCATACACCTGCGTTCAGACCATAACCCTCCATACCTTTCCCGTCCATATAACAATCCAATTTATTTTTAAATGATAAAAACAAACCTGCCTCCACCACCGTCACTGGAAGCTCATTCCACACAGCCACCACTCTCTGAGGAAAGAAGTTCCCCCTCATGTTACCCCTAAACTTCTGTCCCTTAATTCTCAAGTCATGTCCCCTTGTTTGAATCTTTCCTACTCTCAGTGGGAAAAGCTTATCCACGTCAACTGTGTCTATCCCTCTCATCATTTTAAAGACCTCTATCAAGTCCCCCCTTAACCTTCTGCGCTCCAAAGAATAAAGCCCTAACTTGTTCCACCTTCAATCTGTAGTCAGGATCGAACCCGGGTCTCTTGCTCTATCGCTGAGCCACTGCGCCGCCCATTTAAGATTTAAATATTTTCATAGTTTTCTCTAAACTGGATATTTATTTTTGTTAGAATAGTTGAACATTAGATTAAAAAATTATATCTATGAAATGAAAATCAGTGTGACTTTGAGAAAAGAAACAATTATTTCCTTTGCATTTGATGAAAACAGTTAAACATTTTAAACTTTCCCTGTGTCATCTAGGTAAACCTCTTTTGAAAATGTAGATGAAACCTGGCAGGTTTTCACACAATTGTACCAGTGTAGTTATCACAGAAAGTATTTGGGACACTAATGTCAAGGGCATCGAAGTAGCATCTGAACCCACAAGTTTCGTGAGATCTTTGATCGCTGATCCATGCCCCTTAAAACTTGTTATCAAGCTCAGGGAAATGTGTCTCTGCTCATCCTTATGCAACAACAATGAACAGACTACATACAGTACGAATTGTCAACAACACTTCATCCTTGGTAACCATCACTTCAGGAGCACCTCAGGGCTGTGTGGTCAGTCCCCTGCTCGACTCACTCTATACCAATAACTGCGTAGCCAGGCACAAATCCAACACCATCTTTAAATTCAGCGACGGCACCACCTTTGTTGGACGGACTGCGGGTAATGATGCGTATAGGAGGAAGATTAATCATCTGAGCCAATTGTGCTAGAACAACAACCTTGTTCTCAATGTCAGCCCGGACCTAGTAGCTGATTGTTGACTTTAGAAGAGGGGAAGATGAGGAACCACAAACCCTAACCCAAACGTCCCCCACCATAGATGAGGCTAACACCAGGGTCTCTTCCATAGCCCATAACACTGCTCTCTCTCCCCCCATCCCCCCCCCCACTCGCAACAAGGGCAGAGTCCCCCTAGTCCTCACCTTTCACCCCACCAGCCATCACATACAAGTAATCCTCACCGCTCCCTCCGTAACTCCCTTGTCAATTCTTCCCTTCCCTCCCGTACTACCCCCTCCCCGGGCACTTTCTCTTGCAACCGCAAGATATACTACACTTGTCGCTTTACCTCCCCCATCGACTCCATTCAAGGACCCAAGCTGTCATTCCAGGTGCGACAGAGGTTCACCTGCATCTCCTCCAACCTCATCTATTGCATCTGCTGCTCTAGATGTCAGCTGATCTATATCGGTGAGACCAAGTGGAGGCTTGGCGATCGTTTCGCTGAACACCTCCGCTCGGTCCGCAATAACCAACCTGACCTCCCGGTGGCTCAGCACTTCAACTCCCCCTCCCATTCTGTACCCGACCTCTCTGTCCTGGGCCTCCTCCATGGCCAGAGCGAGCACCACCGGAAAATGGAGGAACAGCACCTCATATTCCGCTTGGGGATTCTGCATCCTGGGGGCATGAACATTGAATTCTCCCAATTTTGTTAGCCCTTGCTGTCTCCTCCCCTTCCCATCTCTCCCTCGGCCCTCGAGCTCCTCCTCCTCCTTTTTCCTTTCTTCTCCCCGCTCCCACCCCCCATTAGTCTGAAGAAGGGTTTCGGCCTGAAACGTTGCCTATTTCCTTCGCTCCTTAGATGCTGCTGCACCCGCTGAGTTTCTCCAGCATTTATGTCTACCTACATTCTTCAACAGGTTGGCAGGTGGCGTTTAAGTTCCTGGTTGTGCATTACACTGAAGATCTGTTCTGGGCACAGTACATTGATGCAATTGTGAAGAATGCCCATCAGTGCATGGACTTCCTTGTAAAATTGAGGTGATATGATTTGTCGATGAATACTCTCTTGAGCTTCTAGTTTTGTTTGGTTTAGTTTATAGTCATGTGTACCGAGTTACAATGAAAAGCTTTTGTTGGGTGCTAATCAGTCAGCAAAAAGACCACACATGATTACATGATAAAGGGAATAATGTTTAATGCAAGATAAAGTCCAGTAAAGTCTGGTTAAAGATAGTCCAAGGGTCTCCAGTGAGGTAGATAGTGGCTCAGGACTGTCTAGTTGTTGATACCGGTGTATGGTAGAAAGTACAGCAGGCAGTGAAGAAAGTGAATGGCATGTTAGCCTTTATAACAAGAGGAGTCGAGTACAGGAGCAAAGTGATACTTCTGCAGTTGTACAGAACCCTAGTGAGACCGCACCTGGAGTATTATGTGCAGTTTTGGTCCCCTAATTTGAGGAAGGACATTCTTGCTATTGAGGGAGTGCAACGTAGGTTTACAAGGTTAATTCCCGGGATGGCGTGACTGTCATATGCTGAGAGAATGAAGCAGTTGGGCTTGTACACTCTGGAGTTTAGAAGGATGAGAGGGGATCTTATTGAAACATATAAGATTGTTAAGGGTTTGGACACGCTGGAGGGAGGAAATAAGTTCCCGATGTTGGGGGAGTCCTGAACCAGGGGCCACAGTTTAAGAATAAGAGGTAAGCCATTTAGAACGGAGATGATGAACCACTTTTTCTCACAGAGAGTTGTGAGTCTGTGGAATTCTCTGCCTCAGAGGGCGGTGGAGGCAGGTCCTCTGGATGCTTTCAAGAGAGAACTGGATAGGGCTCTTAAAGATAATGGAGTCAGTGGATATGGGGAAAAGGCAGGAACAGGGTATGATTGGGGATGATCAGCCATGATCACATTGAATGGCTGTGCAGGCTCGAAGGGCTGAATCTGTAGGATGCGCTGCCTCAAAAAGGCAACCAGCATCCTCAAAGATGCACATCATCCTGGCCACCCTCTCATTTATTTCGTACCATCGGGAAGAAGGTATAAGAATCTGAAAATTGTGACCTCCACGTTCAGGGACAGCTTCTTCCCAACAACCATCAAGCCTCTGAACACTGCAAAACTCTAACTAACTGTGAACAATGGACTACCTTTCGTGGCACTAAGGAATTTGGACTTTTTTTGCACTGACATTAAGGATATTCATTTGGTATTCAGTCTGAAGAAGGGTTTCGGCCCGAAATGTTGCCTATTTCCTTCGCTCCATAGATGCTGCTGCACCCGCTGAGTTTCTCCAGCATTTATGTGTACCTTCGATTTTCCAGCATCTGCAGTTCCTTCTTAAACAAAGGATATTCATTTACTGATTTGTAAATAAGTATTATATTTTATGTATGAGTATTATGTTTACAGACCTATTGTGCTGCTGCAAGTTGGAATTTCTGTTGTTGGTACATATGACAATTAAGCCATTTTGACATGATTCTTGACTTGATAATGCCACACAGGGGAAGAGTTTGTACGTTAGAATGATGGTCCTGGAATTCCCAAACTAAACAACAAAAACTTTGGTCAGCTGCCTTTCTAAACTGTGATCTAACTGGAAACATAGATGTGCCAAAGAACTGGTGGTTCAATATGTGATCAAAAATGCCTCTGACTGGTGGGCTAACCTTATATTTGAATTATTTCCCTTTAGTTGAGTTAATGAATGGTTTTACACCCTGTTAAAAACCGTGTGCCCATCAAGAATCAATGCATTTGGGTAAACACAAGAAAAATTTGGTAACAGAAAAAAACATTTAAAGATAATGAGTGGATTCATATTCAGAGCAGATGGCTGTTATAATACAAAGAATATCTACAAGACAGTTAGCAGTTTTCTTTTTAATCTTAATGACTAATGAGCTTTTTTCACTTAAAGAAAAGATGCAAGTTCACATTTGTATCTAAGTTTCATTAACGCTATGAGTTAGAAAAAAATAAAAGCTTATGGTTTAAATTTAATTTCCCTTCTTGTAATGAGACAATTATAGGCAGTACTTGTCATCATAACAAGACACTTTATATATGCCATAAACCTGTGGAGAAATAACCCCAAAATTGCTTGGAAAGTAGATGTTCAAGTATATCAAATGGGTGCCACAATAATACTTACAGTGAAAATGGAAATCTTAAAAAAAAAGCTGACTTAAACATTTATTTTCTTAAGAGATAACAATTTTGATTTGGAACCCTTTAGGTACACTAAAACCTGACCTATGCATTTCACAGTCACTGGCTTAAACATATTTTATTTTTTAGTTTTTGAGATTTGGAGATACAGCACAGAAACAGGCCCTTCGGCCAACCGGGTCTGCACCGACCAATGATCCCCGCATTATCCTACACATACTAGGGACAATTCTTTTACACATATGCCAAGCCAATTAACCTACAAACCTGTACGTATTTGGAATGTGGGAGGACACTGAAGATCTCAGAGAAAACCCACGTGGTCACGGGGAGAACGTACAAACTCCATACAGACAGCACCTGTCGTCGGGATCAAACTCGGATCTCTGGTGCTGCAAGCACTGTAAGGCAGCAATTCTACTGTTGCACCACCATGCCACCCTGATGTTACGGCTGGTGCCTGCCATGGAAGTGAGGAGTGTGGTGTGGGTGTGAGATGATTGTAGAACATGTGGGAAGATGGGGAAGCTGGGAGGGGTGGTCTGAGATCCCCGTTTGGAGGCATTCATTCCTTTACACTGGGATGGGCCTTTGTTGCGGCCTTAGTAATCTCAGGCAGCATCAGGTCCAAAGATTGAGGGGTCTGTAAACTCCTGTCAGCAGATGAACCCGTCATTTTAACAGAAGGATGCCAGAACCATTTGTTAAGAAAAATTTCAGGGGATACTTTTTTACATGAAAATGTGATGTCCTGAGGAAGGTCACTTTAAAACATGCATAATTTACTATGTTCAGAATGATATATTTCTCATTTTACAATGAATTATTTATAAAGGTCATAAAGTCTCTTTTGATCTAATTTCTGTCATTACGTATTTAAAATGAGTAACGTACACTGATGATATCACCAGGCATTTAAAATATGAAAGGGAAACAGACATTTCTTCAGGGTGAAGACCGAGCCCATTTTCCCAATGGGTGGAATTTTAGCCAGAATTGGGAACAAACAAGTTTAGAACAGGCACAATTCATCTTTAAAGCATGAATCTGTTTATTTTTCACACATGAAAACCAGGTTCGATTTCTAAGTAAATATTAGATTTAACATCTGAACATGACAATACCCACCTTTGTCTTTATACAATGACATTTTGAAAGGTCTGACATTAGTGCTGCTTGTTGGCTTCTGGGAAAGAACGAAACCTATCCGTAACCTCAAAGAATATGTGGGCATGACAGATATATGTGGAGCCATTTCCTATGAGTAATGTTATCAGTCTAATTAAATGACAAAATGCGCTAATCCGATAAATGTAGTGGAAGGAAATGTTTGTATTGCTGTGGTTTTCCAACCAGGTGTGACTTCAAATTACAGTAATTTGTAAAAACAAGTATTTTGATCTGATTTCAAAGCTGTAATTCATTTCATCTGCTATTTGTAGTGTCTGACAACAGTTGTTGCTTGATCTGAAATATCATTCTGCATGCATGAGCTGCCTAATCCTTTTGCCCTACAGTAGTCAGCCACTTTGATACCAAAGATTTTGCAACCACGTTTCAATTGCGGTTATTCCACTTATGCATAATTAGACAGGATTATGAAAAAATGGATTTCAAAATCAGAACCTGTGCCATTTTAATTTTGATATTAAATATTTTTATACGGGTAAAGTAAAACTGTCAAAGTAAAACCAAAACCTGAAGGCATGTTCGGTGCTATTCATATAAATCATATATGGAATCTTGTTATACATTTCTGGAATATTTATCGATTAAGGTATTAGTTGGAATCATGTTGTACGACACCATAACAAAGCTCACGAACATTAATTATAACTAACCTGTTCTTAAGTATTAATGGAAATATTTTGGTTTTATGATCAGCTTTGCTTTAATCCGGGGAAACATTATTCTGTCTAGTTTCACTTTTCATGTCGAAATTGTTGAGAAATGTCTACCCACAAAATGAACTCTTTAGGAGATGGTTAGGCAAAGTATTTTATATTATAAAACAGACTACATGGCAATTTTTGGCTCCAGTTCCAAAAATTCTCACAGACTTGAAAGTTAGTGATGGAAGGTTCCCTGTGAGGCACTTAGCTCATGTAAAACATGTTTCAAAAGTCACATTGCTAACTTCAAACTCTATTGTTAGTTACTTGATTAAAGTGAGGGAACTAAAGTTAAGAGTAGACTGAAGAGACACAAAGAGCGAATTGGTGAGCGGCTCCCACTCAAAAGACCTCTTGTGAAGGAACTTTTTGCAGGCAGTGGGATTGCTGCTTCTTGGAAAGGGCAGCCATTTATCATCGTCCCAAATGAAAGCATTCTTTGGACACAAATGTCTTTCGTTCCCTTTGTCCAATTACTGAGAGGAAAAGTGAGAAGGAAATGTCAAAACAGTGAAACAGTGATGTATGGTGAACAGTCACTTTGGAGCTCAACCAGCCTTTGTGCTGGCCTGGACGATTTGTCAAATGGATGGGGCATGAGTCAAGCCCTAAGGTTGAAAGGTCATGACCTCAGGAGTGCTAAGATCAGACAGTATAAGTGAGAGGATAGTTACAAGTTTCAGCCATGGTGGAATGGAACAAAAGTGGGAGCTGGACACAACAAAAAACTTGTTTCCATAATTCAGGTAAGTACCTTTATTGGAGCTGACAGGGATGTGACAAGATGAATAGACAATAGAACATTATATGTCTCATTACAGAGAAACATTGCTGCCATGCAGACCAAAGATGGGAAATATAAATGAGGACCAAATTTCTAATAACATTTAAAATAAAATTGCAAGCAACTATTTTGTTCAAGCCAAGCCTTTCTATGTCACAATGAAAGTTATTTGAACAAAGACGATTCTCAATTCACAGAGCATCAATGAAATATGTCATTTCACATCAGAGCCCTGTATAATATTTAATTAGAAAAATAATACAGTATTTAATTATGTGTTATACCAATGACAATATCATCAGCATTATGAGTTTGTTCTGTGGAATTCTGTTTTATCGTGTCTCCAGCAATTTAACACTATTAGTTTTTATGCCCGAAATCTGGATATTTCCCATTTGGAATGTGCTGCAAATTCAGAAACATTTTAAACATTTCAATCAATTCCTAGAATTTCTTCTAACAAAGTTTTCTCTCAAAACTGAAGCATCTCTGTTCAAATCTTCACAACACCAAATGTCTTAAGGAAAGACACAAAATGTTGGAGTAACTAAGCAGGCCAGATGGCATCCGTGGAGGATGTGGATAGGTGACGTTTCAGGTCGGGACCCTCCAACATTTTGTGTCTCTCCTTGGGAAATCAGCATCTGAAATTCTTTGTTTCTACTAAATATATTAACACACGTAAGAGAAAATAATGTTAGGAACAGGCAGAGTACCCACAATTGCTTGGATTCTATTTCATTGATATCTCTGCCAGTTAGTTGATTGGAGAGAAGGGTATTTTTAATAATTGGATCTGGTGGCAGTACAAACAGAGGTGGCCATTTGAGGAAGTAAAGACCCAATGATGTCAGCAGAGGAAAAACACTAGTAGGAATGCCATGCCAAATTCGAAGGCTACATTGGTCATGTCCCTCAGCAGTGGGCTACATTCTGTTATATTGATGGGAAACATGACCACCCTACAGAGGTTGGATGGAAGGCCAATTAGTGTCATAGAGTCATAGAGTGATACAGGGTGGAAACAGGCCCTTCGGCCAAACTTGCACACACCGGCCAACATGTCCCAGCTACACTAGTCCCACCTGCCTGCGCTTGGTCCATATCCCTCCAAACTTGTCCTATCCATGTACTTGTCTTACAGTTAGGATGGTCCCTGCCTCCTGTGGAAACTTGTTCCATACACCCATCACACTTTGTGTGAAAAAGTTACCCCTCAGTTTCCTATTAAATTTAGGTCCTCTGGTCCTCGATTCCCCTACTCTGGGCAAGAGATTCTGTGCATCTACCCGGTCTATTTCTCTCGTGATTTTATACACAAATCTCTGCCTAGATCAGATTTTGTAACCATGTGTATGCAGGGCAGAAATCTGTCAGATTTAAATTTCTAAACTTAACCCCCTACTAATCCTCAACCACACCTCCACCTCAGCTCCTCTCATCCACACTCATCCACAGGCAAAGTGCTTTATATTCCTCCATCTTCACTGCTGGATTTACATGTACATCACCTTGTTGTTTTTGCTGTTGACCTCTTGTTTGAGATCTGCCTGATCATTTTACAAATTACTTTTCATACTTTTAGTCATAGAGTGATACAGAGTGGAAACAGGTCCTTTGGCCCAACTTGCCCACACTGGCCAACATGTTCCAGCTACACTTGTCCCACCTGCCAGCATTTGGTCCATATCATTCCAAACCTGTCCTACCCATTTATCTCATCTAGGTGAAGGCAAATTGTCAATAATCTAAATGGGTTTGATCAATGTAATGTTTTTTCTGTGTATTCATTGCCTGCTACTCACCACTGTGGATCTTACAGAATTGATTGATTGAAAAGTTGCAAAATGTTGGAACTAGGCAATTCAAGCAACAAATATTTGTTATTGTTGTATTAAATTAATATTGCTATTTCATTATTATTGTTATTATTAATAATTACTCATTATTTTATTTTTTATTATTATTGTTATTAAATAATAATAATAATTAATAATAATAATAATAATGGTAATAATAATACATTATTGTTTAGTTATTATTAACAAAATGATTGTTCAGTCTTAAATTTCACCTGCTGATACTCAGGGCTAAAGGGGATGGGTCCCGTTTCTATGGTGCAAGACTACTCCTCTTGGTAACCATTTCCTGGAGTTTGTTCTTACTTCCAGAATCCTCCTTGAATCTGTCCTTGTGTGTCTTTTAAAGCATATTGCCAGGGGTGGCGGATACAATAGTGGGCATTTGAGGCTTTCAGATAGGCACATGGCCATGCAGGGAATAGAGACATGTGGAGCTTGTTAGTTTACAGAGGTGGTTAGTTTAACTTGCCATCACGTTCGGCAAGGACATTGTGGGCTAAAGGGCCTTTTCCTGTGCTGTACTCTGCCATGTTTTGTTTGTCTACTACAATTTCTATAAATCCGTTTGACCACCTGGTAGTACAAAGAGATCTTAGAATTAAATGCCTTTGAATAAAGCACACAACACTAAAACATTAGGTCTGTGTTTTGCTGATGAATAATAGAATTTTCTATTTTAAATCACAAACAATTGGTAAATATGGCATTGATTTTAAATAAATATAATCCATGATGGAACGGCCATTTGCGAATCAGTAGATTTATGCTGCTGCTTAGGAATGAGTAGAGGTCTGAATGAGTGATTGCAATATATTATTAATCTTGATGCTGACTACAGGACTTTGACAGCACCTCATGCACAGCTCATTGTCAACTAAATGCTCCCAGTCTCCTCTTCATGATCTACACTGTAACTAGAATGAGAGGAGGTGTTTCAAAGTGCTGCTCCTTTATGTGACGAGTTTAGATCTTGGAATACAATGAATGGCAGCTAAGATGAATGCAATTGTGCCATTTTTCTTGGCCCCGGACTATGTTCCTCACTACCATGACATCACAACAGAAGGAGAAAACATCTCCCTTTTGTGCCAGGCTAATTTAATTTGTACCTTCCACCCAGGGGTAAATATGTTTGACTGTCCATCTAAGCTCTCTTTACCCACTTTCTGTTCTCACGGGAAACCCTGCTGATCAAAGTCAATGGGCAGGATATTGCTTAGTGCATCTCCTAACTTTATTTAAAAGTAATTTAATTTCTAGCAACTCACACCCAGCCTAATTTGAGCTAACTATATGCAAAATCCCTTGGGATGAAACTAATGACCTTTGCATGTCTGTTCTAAATCAGAAGGTTTGTTGCTATGGAGTTACTTTCTTTTTTGCTGTGCATATTTGCCAGGTTTTTAGTTGCATTTTCTCCTCTGGCAACTCATAGATGAAAAATACATGCCCCAGCATACCAGTTTTTACCTCATGTAAAACAATTTGGTTCACTTATGAAACTAGCATTTTTGTGACTATTTCATAACTGACAGGAGTGAACAATGACCTATGACCTTTAACTCCCAGCATTGGAAGCCATTGACCTATGCTCCAACAGATCTGGCATGGCTATTTATGGTTTGACCTTGTTTGTCTGGAAACTTGGTCATGAGATACAAAACAAACAACTAATGCACAAATGCACCTTTAAGTGGGAATTAACGTGAAATATGATGCAAACTCCCATATTCTTCACAGAATCTACAGCTGGTCATGTCCACATTACTCCTGCAAACCTATTAAATTAATTGTAATGCTATTTTCAATCACTTAATTCAAAAAAACAAACCACATAGATTGTGTGTTTAACTTAAACTAGAATAATTTACTAATTTTTTTGATTTGAAGCATTTTATTTCAAAGGCATCCATCTCCTTACCAAAGCTTTCAATAAATCTAAATATTTTCATTATTCTAGTGAAAAATGTAACTTGATATACATTTTAAAAAGAGAGGAATTGTAAATGTGGATGAATGTGGGGTTTGTGCACAGCTGGCCCATGTGAAGTAATTACTTGGACAGATTTGATTAGCCCCCCCCACCCCAAATTTTTTTGTCTTTACAACCACCATAGAATGAAGTGCAGGTCATTTTATTGTAAACAAGGCTGTGGATTAAATTGCGGCTGAGGTGCAAACAGCCTTTGTTCAATGTGAAAACAAAGCGGTTTTCCGTAACAGGCAGTTGACCACAAAGCCAATTTGATGTTCAGGCATCACACTTTTTCCCAGACTTTCGCTTCTGCAATGTCGGTGTTTCATCCCTCAGCAAATGGGTGGCACAGTGATTTGATCTTATTCCACAGCTAATGGCAATGGATGCCAGGAGGCAAAGGAAAGCAGACTCTAAATACGGTTCATGCAGATTTTTCCTCTGCACTGCCACAGTTTTGCCTGGCTGAGGTTGGGAACTCAATGAAAAAGACATACCCTACTGTTTTGAGAGACAAGCTGGCACTGCCTTGCGCTACCACCACCACTCTATCCAATTCATTGTGGGACATTGTTGGAAACAATACTTCAATGGACATATTATTACTTTCTATGCAAATATCTCTAAATTACAAATTTGATGCCCACAATGGTCCGTTTTTACATGTCGGAGCTGAAAATTCTCACCTACAAAAATGAATTTGCAATCTAAATTATTGGCCATAAACTTATAAATGATGCCTTCAGTTTTATGTGCAAATTTACATTGCTTGCCTGCTCTCAAAGGTACTTGCCAGCAATGATGTAACGAGTCGCATCTCGGGCATACTTTATTATGCTTTCAGCATGTATCAGGCTATGAAGAAACAACATCATTAGAATTCTATTAATAGAATTTTTAACTATGTACACTCGTTCTAATTAAAAAAAAAACATTCGGAATGAGTTCTGTCAACATTCTCTTAAGTTCAGACAAAAGGTTTTAGCTTGAAACAATGACTTACCGTTTCACTTTCCAGAAGCATTTCCTCACTTCTAACATGCAATGGAATTCCATTCAAACTTGAAGGCAGCTTCATTTAGTCTGGGGAGTCATATTATTCACATGTTTTAATTGCTGCTGTGCATGATTTTGTATAATTCCGTATTTTCAGTCGTAAGGATCAAGAATCATCCCTCCATGCGGTGATTGTTTTTTTGAACCATTCTTTTACGTGGTTGTTTACTATAATGTGTTGTTGGGAAGTATCCTGACAACAGAATGGATCACAGCAGGGTAGAAAACCCCCAAAGAAAATCTGTCAGTCTAAAGCTGTATTGATCTTACCCTGGCATTTGAAACTCTGAATTCACAAGGAAAATTATCAGAATGGCAAACAGCTCTTTTTTTCAAGATGTTAAGTATTTCTTTGCAAAGGAGCAGAAGAAATGTAAGTGCTGAAAGCATTAACAAATCACTTTTTAATATTATTTTGAAACAAGTTTTGTTAAAACTAGATCTACCTTTGTGTAAAAATAACTAATATTGTGGAGCATTTTAATTAATGTCTGCCAATGTACCAGGTAAATCATGTTGGCACCCTACTTTCCTCAGTAATAAATTGATAATTTAGTCTGACCTTCAAACTCTTTTATTTCATGCAACCATTATGTTTTCTAAAATATCAATCTAATTATGATTTGGTGTAAAGCCCTTTGAAGGAGAAACTTGGCCACCATTTGTCTGTGTTAAGTAATAACTTTTTTGAACCTGCAGTCAAAGCAATAAGCAGACACAAGAGGCCTGTTTGTATCACCACTTAATATGGATCATCACTGCTGAAAGATGCTGATTTAGGAGATGGGAGAAGGAGACCAGAACCCCTGTTCCTATTGCTCAAATTATAAACAGCGAACAAGAACAAGGAGGCAGGTCAAACCTTTTAGATGTATTGATTGACAAGGACACACCAGGGTGACTCCCATCCAGACGGCCAGCTGTAAAGCATTTGAACATTACGGTATTAAATTTATTTAAACTCGGAAACCTCTGTCGGCGGTCATTTAAAAATTATCCGAATTTAAGAAAACCTGTTTGGCTTTTGAAAATAATTTCATTCATATAGCACATAAAGGCATACGTGATAGGAAAACGGGGAAAAAAAGAGACTTAAAATATATGGCATTCCCAGAAAATGTGTATATATTGGAGATGAAAAAAAAAATTGGAAAAGACTAAAGCTAGAAAAGAAAATTCTCATTACATTGCAGCCCATAAAGTGGTCACTAATGCTTACCTGTCAGTAGATTATTATCTGTGGGGTTATAAAAAAGGCATTTCAGCCACATTCATGGATTTGTGTAAATAAAGTCCACCCTTAGTCCATTAGACTCTAAGCTCTTAAGGCCTACATGGACAGAGGCCTAGATTGTTTATATACCAACAACATCTGCTTACACTCAGTCTTGTTGTCAGAGAGACTACAACAACTGAAAGCTTTGGGTTCTTTTTTTCCCTCCACTTCATGTTGTATTATGTTTCATGAGGGATTTTTTTTTCATTCTCAAAGACCAAACCGAACCTTTAATCCACTGGAACTTGTACACTTAGCTGCTCATTTGAGAATAAATGCTTCACTTGTAGATCACTCGAACAGGCTAGAACAAAGACCATTTAACCAATTAATCAAAATTACAGGACACTCAAACTTTTTGACGTGCAACTTTAGGTTGCTTTTTAAACAACGGAAAAGAGTATAAATTTCCCATTGCAGTGCAAATACTAGAATGCTCTTTAAGCACACTTTAGCACTTTAGATCAATGAAACTTACCAATTGAAAATGTGGTAAGTGAATGAATTATTTATTATTAATGTCAGATGAGTGCATGCCCAGTAAATTCACTAAAGTAATGATTTTCAACGATAATTTTATGAATTTATGGGATATGGACATTCATTCATGCATCACAAGGCATCCATTATTACTCTGAGAAGGCAATAGTGAGCCTATAAGGTGAATTTCGAGATATTGGGTAAGAAAGTTATGGATTTTATTCAGGGAAAATTAATATCCTTCGACATGTGAATAATCTGGGGCGTTGAGAGAAACTTGCTGGTGATAGAGTTACCATCTTTATCGGGTTTTAGCCAGTCCAGTGCCATCTTCTTCGCTGCCATGTGCTGGGGCTACAGGGCTAAGGCTGCGGATGCCAACAGGATTAACAAACTCATCAGGAAGGCTGGCTCTGTCCTGGGGGTGGAGTTGGATTCATGGGATGTGGTCTTGGAGGGGGGGGGGGGGGGGGGGGGGGGGGGTTGAGGCTCCTCAAACTGTGGAGCATCCTGGAGAATACGGCTCAACCCCTCCATAACTCGCTGGTGAACCTGCGGAGCACCTTCAGCAACAGACTGGTTCCACCAAGATGCAGGACAGAACGTCACAGCAGATCCTTCTTCCCTGTGACTATCAAAATGTACAACTCCTTCCCCTTCTATCATGGGGTAGACTGAGACTGAGACTGACTCCCAACCCAACCCAACCCCCCCACCCCCCCAATCTGTACACATGCACAATCCTTTCCACTCATCACTTTAATTTTATGTTTCATGCATTTTGCGTTTTTGTGTTTTTATGACTGTTGGCAGATCAATTTCCCTCCTGGGAAAAATAAACTTCTATCGTAGCGTATCATATCATATCGAACTCTAGATTGTAAGATTTAGATTGTAAAACTCTTGCGGTTTTAGGAGGGTGATGCTGAAATAACTGAGGCAATTCTTTTTGGCACTTTGTGGAAGTTAAGTATTTGGTGACAATTAAGGTTTCTTTGTTCTGAATGGTGTTAAAAGACTTGTGTGTGTTTTTGGTGCTTTATTTATCCAAGCATTTCAATCACATTTTTCTTGTGCGCGGTTGATGGGGGACACCAAAAGCTGGAGTAACTCAGCGGGTCGGATAGCATCTCTGGAGAAAAGGAATAGGTGATGTTTTGGGTCAAGACTATTCTTCAGGCTGAGAGTCAGGGAGAGTCAGGGAAAAAGGGAAACAAGAGATGTAGACGGTGATACAGAGTGATATAGAACAAATGAATGAAAGATATGCAAAGAAGTAAGGTAATAATGCTGGAGAAACACAGCGGGTGAGGAAGCATCTATGGAGCGAAGGAATAGGTGATGTTTCGGGTCGAGAACAATGATAAAGGAAACAGGCCACTGTTAGCTGTGCTTGGTGAAAGCTATAACAGACAATGAAACTCAACAAGATGACTTTGAAGCTGGTATGACTTGGGTGGGGGAAGGATGGAGAGAGAGGGGATGCAAGGGTTACTTGAAGTTAGAGAAATAAATATTCATACCGTTGGGTTATAAGATGGAGGAAGGATGTGCTGGCACTGGAGAGGGTCCAGAGGAGGTTTACGAGAATGATCCCAGGAATGAGTGAGTTAACATATGATGAGTGTTTGTCGGCACTGGGTCTGTACCTGTTGGAGTTTAGAAGGATGAGGGAAGACCTTATTGAAACTTACCAAATAGTGAAAGGCCTGGATAGAGTGGATATGGAGTGGATGTTTCCACTAGTGGGAAAGTCTAAGACCAGAGGGCATATCCTCAGAATTAATGGACTTTCCTTTAGGAAGGAGATGAGGAGGAATATCTTATAGATACTTACAAAATTCTTAAGGGGTTGGACAGGCTCGATGCAGGAAGATTGTTCCCGATGTTGGGGAAGTCCAGGACAAGGGGTCACAGTCTGAGGATAGAGGGGAAATCCTTTAGGACCGAGATGAGAAAAACATTTTTCACACAGAGAGTGGTGAATCTCTGGAACTCTCTGCCACAGAAGGTAGTTGAGGCCAGTTCATTGCCTATATTTAAGAGGGAGTTAGATGTGGCCCTTATGGCTAAAGGGATCAGGGGGTATGGAGAGAAGGCAGGTACAGGATACTGAGTTGGATGGTTAGCCATGGTCATACTGAATGGCGGTGCAGGCTCGAAGGGCCGAATGGCCTACTCCTGCACCTATTTTCTATGTTTCTATGTTTCTATCTTTAGTCAGAGGGTGGTGAATCTGTGGAATTCATTGCCACAGAAGGCTCTGAGAGGCAAGTTAATGGCTATAGATCGATAGATTTCTGATAAGTATGGGTGTCAAGGGTTATGGGGAGAAGGCAGGAGAATAGGGTTAAGAGGGAAAGATAGATCAGCCATGATTGAATGACAGAGTTGAGTTGTTGGGCCGAATGGCCTAATTCTGCTCGTATTACTTATGAGGTTATGAGTCCTTCTATCAAATTGGTTCACTGTCTGCTGCACCAAAATATCACGATCTCCAATAGCCAAGTTGCAATTATGGAGGAGGCATTGCCTGAGGGCTTAAGGTCTGGCAGAGAAAGATGAACAACTGTTACAAGGTCCATGCAAGCCTGATTCAATGAGTCTGCATGAAACAGGAAATTAATTAATTTAGAATTTTGGTCTGAAATGTTTATTTTGCAGTGTGCCTTAATGTTTATAATGTGGTGACTAGATGCTTGGTGACTGAAAGAAGACATGGTTTGGACATTTTCCCAAATGGGGAATTTGAATCAGTGGTAACTTGTATCTAAGACTTTTTAAAAAGGAACTGCAGATGCTGGAAAATCGAAGGTACACAAAAATGCTGGAGAAACTCAGCGGGTGCAGCAGCATTTATGGAGCGAAGGAACTAGGCAACGTTTCGGGCCAAAACCCTTCTTCAGACTTGTATCTTCTGGGTTAGTCATGGTGGCACAGCGGTGGAGTTGCTGACTCATAGCCACATACAGCGCCAGAGACCCGGGTTCGATCCCGACTACGAGTGCTGTCTGTATGGAATTTGTACGTTCTCCCCGTGATCTGCGCGGGTTTTCTCCAAGATCGTCGGTTTCCTCCCACACTCCAAAGATGTACAGATTTGTAGGTTAATTGGCTTGATAAAATGTAAAATTGACCAGCGCTGAGTGATGCCCGACCTAGAGCTTCTCACCTACATCCTGATCCAGATCCAGTCTGGGTAGAAAATGGCTTTCCCAATTGTCTAATTCCACAACCCTCCTTCTCCCTCCTGGGCTGATGCCTTTTATCTGCTTGCCATTTAGCTGGTGACAATGTTGTGTGGACCAACAAAAACAGCCTTTTTGAGGAACATTGTAAGACTACTCTCAATAGTTATGGCAACACTAATAGACTGCTCTCAGAATTTTGTTACAGTTTGCCTTTAATTGTGTGAATGTCGCATTTGTATTGGAGTTAGCCCTGTCATCAGATCAGTTGCTACCGTAACATGCGGTAACCAACATTTGTCATGGAGGCTCAAACTGTTCAATGACTCAATGGTGCCTTTATTGTTACATGTGCGAAGTGCAAATGCACAGTGAAATTATTTTCTTACAAACAATGCAGTGGAGTATTGTCATACCTAAACACATCGCCAATTAGCAAATTGTACATAGAAACATAGAAACATAGAAAATAGGTGCAGGAGTTGGCCATTCGGTCCTTCGAGCCTGCACCGCCATTTAATATGATCATGGCTGATCATCCAACTCAGTATCCTGTACCTGCCTTCTCTCCATACCCCCTAATCCCTTTAGCCACAAGGGCCACAACTAACTCCCTCTTAAATATAGCCAATGAACTGGCCTCAACTACCTTCTGTGGCAGAGAATTCCAGAGATTCACCACTCTCTGTGTGAAAAATGTTTTTCTCACCTGTGTCCTAAAAGATTTCCCCTTTATCCTTAAACTGTGACCCCTTGCTCTGGACTTCCCCAACATCGGGAACAATCTTCCTGCATCTAGCCTGTCCAAACCCTTAAGAATTTTGTAAGTTTCTATTAGATCCCCCCTCAATCTTCTAAATTCTAGCGAGTACAAGCCGAGTCTATTCGAGTACAGAAATAATCTGCTGACCTCGCATGCAAAAGGCACTGTGTTTTCGGGCCATTTTCAAAGTCCAGTCTATAGTTCTCACGAGTGGTGCCCAAGCTGCTGCAGGCCTCCAGCTGCGCCTTCCGTGGACGTTCACAAACAAGGAAATGTCAGATGAATTGAACAGGTGCTTTGGATCCATCTTCACTAAAGGGCCTGTCCCACTTTCATGAGGTAATTCACAAATTCTCCTGAGTTTTCCCGATTCAAACGCGCAGAATGTTCGTAATGAGTCCGTAGGAGTTCATAGATATATCGTAGCAGCTCGTTATTCCAGCCATGGGTACTCGTGGCATCAGGTAAGTCGGGACGTTTTTTCCAGCCCAATAAAAAATGTCCACGGGTAAACAAATGGTCGGGATGACAGAAATAAGTCGTGAAAGTGGGACAGGCCCTTAAGGAGGACACAAACAATCTTCCTGATGTACTAGTGGCCAGAGGATCTGGGGTGACAGAGGAACTGAAGGAAATCCACATTAGGCAGGAAATGGTGTTGGGTAGACTGATGGGATCGAAGGCTGATAAATCCTCAGGGCCTGATGGTCTGCATCCCAAGGATACTTAAGGAAGTGGCTCTAGAAATTGTGAATGCATTGGTGATAATTTCCAATGTTCTACAGATTCAGGATCAGTTCCTGTGGATTGGAGGGTAGCTAATGTTATCCCACTTTTTAAGAAAGGCGGACAAGAGAAAACAGGAAATTATAGACCAGTTAGCCTGACATCGGTGGTGGGGAAGATGCTGGAGTCAATTATAAAAGATGAAATAACGGCCTCATTTGGATAGCAGTAACAGGATTAGTCCGAGTCAGCATGGATTTACGAAAGGGAAATCATGCTTGACTAATCTTCTGGAATTTTTTGCAGATGTAACTAGGAAAATTGACAAGGGAGAGCCAATGGATGTAGAGTGTCTAGACTTTCAGAAAGCATTTGATAAGGTCCCACATAGGAGATTAGTGGGCAAAATTAGGGCACATGGTATTGGGGGTAGAATGCTGACATGGATAGACAATTGGTTGGCAGACAGGAAACAAAGAGTAGGGATTAACGGGTCCCTTTCAGGATGGCAGGCAGTGCCTAGTGGGGTACCGCAAGTGCTGGGACCGCAGCTATTTACAATATACATCAATGATTCAGATGAAGGGATTCAAAGTAACATCAGCAAATTTGCAGATAACCCAAAGTTGGGTGGCAGTGTGAAATGTGAGGAGGATGCTATGAGAATGCAGGGTGACTTGGACAGGTTGGGTGAGTGGGCAGATGCATGGCAAAACCAATTTAATGTGGATAAATGTGAGGTTATCCACTTTAGTAGCAAAAACAGGAAGGCAGATTATCATCTAAATGGTGCCAAGTTGGGAAAAGAAGAAGTCCAATGGGATCTGGGTGTCCTTGTTTATCGTTCAATGAAAGTAAGCATGCAGGTACAGCAGGCAGTGAAGAAAGCGAATGGCATGTTGGCCTTCATAACAAGAGGAATTGAGTATAGGGGCAAAGAGGTCCTTCTACAGTTGTATAGGGCCCTAGTGAGACCACACCTGGAGTATTGTGTGCAGTTATGCTCCTCTAATTTGAGGAAGGACATTCTTGCTATTGAGGGAGTGCAGCGTAGCTTCACAAGGTTAATTCGCGGGATGGCGGAACTGTCATATGCTGAGAGAATGGAGCGGCTGGGCTTGTATACTCTGGAATTCAGAAGGATGAGAGGGCATCTTATTGAAAACATGTAAGGGTTTGGACACGTTAGAGGCAGGAAACATGTTCCCGATTTTGGGGGAGTCCAGAACCAGGGGCCACAGTTTAAGAATAAAGGGTAAGCCATTTAGAACGGAGATGAGGAAACACTTTTTAACACAGAGAGTTGTGAGTCTGTGGAATTCTCTGCCTCAGAAGGTGGTGGAGGCCGGTTCTCTGGATACTTTAAAGGGAGAGCTAGATAGGGGTCTTAAAGATAGTGGAGGCAGGGGGATATGGGGAGAAGGCAGGAACGGGGTACTGATTGGGGATGACCAGCCATGATCACATTGAATGGCAGTGCTGGCTCGAAGGACCAAATGGCCTACTGCTGCACCTATTGTTTATTGTCTACTGTCTATTGTTTTGTTTGACCCATGAACCGACATCCTCACCCCTCCCAGCCATCAGCGCGATTCAGCCACGCAAGGCTTGGAACTGGTACCATGCACTACGACTGCATAAAGGCCCTGTAGCTATAGCTGGAAGGCTGGTCACTGTCCTGCATGACTCTCCAACTATGGCTGTGTACTCAGGAAATGGAATGGAATACTTTATTGTCACATGTGATTAGGCACAGTGAAATTCGTTGCTGCGTTCCCAATGTATACAAACAGCAGCCATCTACAGCACTGACAAAGTTACAAAGCACTCCGGCACCTCCTTTTGTTCACTCCCCCCCCCACAGTGGATCCCCCCATGCATGCTCCCCATTGTCCTTTGTTCTCCCACCCTCTCCAATTATCCATTGTTCTTCCTCTTCCCTGTCAGGGCATTCCCGCCACGCCGGGACCTCCATTGTTCTTCCCCCCACATGGTGGTCCTCAATGCTCTCATCGACCGTCGAACTTCGACCGTGGGTCGGCCTGTGAGATAACGCCGCCATCGCGAGGCTTCACCACCGCTCAGTACTCTCCCCTGAAGATGCCCCACTTCACGCCTCAGTCGGCCATGCCGCCGAGCCGGACTCTGACCCGCGAGGCCCCAGCCAGGCCCCGACCCAGGATTCCACGTGAAGAAACGACCACGGCACCTCAATAAGGGTCTCTGGCCGTGTTCCCAGTCTCAGCCCGTCGGGAAGCCTCTCAGTCTGTCGGGAAGCTCCCCGAGGGAATAGGTTTGCCTCCGGTCTATGGCAACATTGCTATGCAGTCCCTAGAATTCCATGTTGTGTGGACCACCTGTAATTCTCACTGAGATGTGAGATTGCTCTCAAGCAAGAGAGAAATAAATCAATGTGCAGGAAGGAACTGCAGGTGTTGGTTTAAACCAATAATAGACACTGTAAAGAAGAGTCATGAACACGTTGTGTCTTTACTACTTTTTATTAATATCACATAACCGTTGATGCCCTAGCTGTACGTGGTCTGGCACCGGAGCTAGAGAGAGATCAATGGGTGGGGAGGTTGCAATTATACTTCTGATATGGGGAGGTGGTTAGTAGTGGTGAGGTCACTATATTAAAGGCACATGCACATGATCTACAGACACAAAAAGCAGGAGTAACCGCGGGACAGGCAGCATCTTTGGAGAGAAGGAATGGGTGGCGTTTTGGATCGAGACACTCCTGTCAAAAGAAATGAATCCAGCTTCAGTTGAATATTGAGCCTTATTGACTTCTCCCACACATCAGTAGAAGAAATGTGCCTGTCATAATTAATACAACTGTGATCTTTTAAACAGCGTTATGATAAATC
This sequence comes from Leucoraja erinaceus, assembly GCF_028641065.1. NCBI lineage: Eukaryota > Metazoa > Chordata > Chondrichthyes > Rajiformes > Rajidae > Leucoraja > Leucoraja erinaceus. The sequence continues at coordinate 103,451,954 of NC_073379.1, forward strand.
TGGTAATGTCTGCAGCTCCATTGTGATGCATAAAAAAAAATACTTGTCATGGCCATTCTAATGGCAGCTCTAATGGACAGGTTGAGTGAGTGGGCAGATGCATGGCAGAGGCAGTTTAATGTGAATAAATATGAGGTTATCCACTTTGGTGGCAAAAACAGGAAGGCAGATTATTATCCGAATGGTGTCACGTTGGGAAAAGGGAAAGTAGAACGGGATCTGGGGGTCCTTGTTCATCAGTCACTGAAAGTAAGCATGCAGGTACAGCAGGCAGTGAAGAAAGCGAATAGTAAGATTAAACGTGAACTTACCAGTTTGAAGTTTGATCTGTATTTTATGAGGAGTTACAATGAAGGATTACGTGAAGACCCCGTCCAGCACGCATGCGCGACATACTTCAAAGCAGCGGTATGAAATCACTGAAAACAACACAGTAATTGAAATAAACATAGTGTAGATAAGGAGAACTAAGTTACCAGTTGATCTCTATAATTGAGGGTGGAAGCGGAGGGCACGTAATCCCTCATCGTAACTCCTCATAAAATACTGATCAAACTTCAAACTGGTAAGTTCTCGTTTAATCTTACTATTTTACTTCGGAGTCACATGAGTGACTACGTGAAGATTTTAAAGCTCTGTGATTTCAAACTGTGTAACAGTCTATACTTCACTCGCTGCCGATGTCATCCAAGGATGGAAGTATATTATTGTGATCAAACATGAATCTGTTTGTAAAACAACAATGGTATTATTTGAAAATAATAACAAAGAAATTAATGCTCCCCCGGGCTTAAATTATATATTTTTTGCAGCGTCTAAAATTCTCTCTGCAAGTGAAACAGGTTTTATAATGGCTTGTTGTAGAATGTTTGAAAAGTTCTTTCCATGGACCACCCCGCTGTTACCAGGGTAGGTCCAATGGCAGATCCATATTGTTTAGCCCCCAACGTGGATGCTGCTCTGGTGGAGCGAGATGTGTAAATATCAGTATCCACTCCAGCAGCTCCCAATACCTGCTTGAGCCATCTAGAGATGGTTTGACTCGGTACCCTGACCCAGTGGCTTTTTTGTGGCTGACCCATTGTGCTTTTTGTCTCCCTCGGGACTGGACCCTTATGCTGAGACTAAGCCATCAGCATGGCCGTATACAGGGTAGCTGTTTCAGAGTAAAGGATCTGGCTGGTGGCCATCCCTAGGTATGTCAGGACACGCTGACATCCCAGATCTAGGTATATCTAGGTCTAGGGTTTTTTGAATAGAAGGTACCTCTCATTAATTTGGCCACCAGTGGACAAGACCCTATGGTGTGTTTCCCTTGGTGCCTGTCTTAGATAGGCTGACAGTGCACTTCTAGCGCATTTGATAGTGCTATAGTTCAGACCTTCATCTTGGTGAAGGTTGGCCAGGAACTCTGGTACATAGATATGGTGGTTGATTAGTAGGTTGTTTCTGTTCTTGAGCAGTATGTTCCCATTTTCGTATACTGGAGAGATAGTGTTTCTTGTTGGAAGTCGGTGAGATGTTGTTTTCGTGTCCATGGTCCTATTTGACAGTCCCAGGTTCATCAAAAAGTATTTTTGGAATCTGCAACCCAGTAAGCTTATTCTGTCATGGCATGGGTGACTTTCGCCTGATACAGGGTGGATCAGTAGATCTGGTCTGCTGGGAATGGTCATGGGTTTCAATGACCCTGTCAAGGACCACTGGGAACCATGGCTGTGTATGCGAGTTGGGTACTACCAAAAGTCCGAAGCAAAGTTCATCTGCATTTTGCGTAGTACCTGACTGATGAGGCAGAAAGGGAGGAAAAACATAGAGATTAGTTCCCCCCCCCAGTTCAGCGGAAATGTATCCATCGCCGCTGCCTCAAGGTCTGGTTCCCAAGTGACAAACATCGGTACGTGGTGATTCAGTCGGGATGCAAATAAATCGATATCTGGTGTTCCATATTGCTTTGTAATTTCAGCAAATACTTTGGGGTTTAACATGTCTGCCACAGTATTTAGCTTGCCTGGTAGGTAAGTTGCTGATAGCCAAATATGTTTGTCGACTCACCATTACCAGATTGTGTTGATCAATTTGTCACAAGATATCGATTTTATCCCGCCCGTGTGGTTAGTATAGGCCACCACTGTGAGATCGTCAAATTGTAAACGAACATGCAAAATGGTGCACTTTTGAACAATATGCTTTTAACCCATAGAATGTACCCAACATTTCCAACTAGGTTTTATGTGCAGTGTCTGTAGTAGTGATGACTCTAGATTAATCCATTTACCACCTGTTCTGGATATGGGTTATTGATAAATGATGGGACTGGAACTATGCCAAATGCTCTCTTTCCATCATTATAGGTCTGAAATAGGCAATTTCATGGTTCAGTCAAAGTGACCTGTATGTAGTTTAAAACGCTAGCACGTTTGCTCTACTGCAGAGGTCCAAGTTAAGGAGCTGATAATGTTGCTACTAATTCCCAATTACTCTTGCCACTTTGTCGAATGGTTGGTTGATTGTTAACCATTAATTTGTTACAGGTTTGTGCCAATTCTGCTGACTTTTCTTTTGGCAACGTTATAGACATGTGGACTGAGTTAATTGAATACCAGACAGTCCATAGTTGTGGATGGTGTCAACGTAGATTTATCTGGATGTATGAGAAAGCCCAAGGTTAAATACGTTTTTAGTAGCTAATGCTGCTGAATTAGCTAATTCCATGGTTTTGTCTATTGTCAAATATCATCGAGATATGCCATGACAATATGTTTCCTTAAGTGTCAGGGCTGGTTTAAATATCTTGCAAAACAATTTTGGCTCATGTTAGGCCATTAGTCTATAATTTGTACTGCCATAGTTACCTCATCCAGGTAAATTTTTAGGTATCTTCGATGATCTTTATAAATGGGTACTTCTCCCCCCTCCACATACACCTGGATCTCCTGCCATCAGGCAAGAGATATCGCAGCATCAAAGCCCGGACTACAAGACTGCTAAACAGCTTCCTGCCACAGGCTGTGAGGCTGCTAAACAGTCACTCTGATTCTGCGGCTTGGCATGGACACTTTAATAACTGGCACTGGCCACTCAAATCAGCTGCCCGGACATTTTTATGGTTGGTTTTACTGTATTTTAACGTTATTGTTTTACCTGTTTTTAACTATTTATACTGTTCCATCAGGGTCTGGATTGTTTTTAGTGTTATTATGTGTGAAATGTTTTAAATTTCATGTGCGATGCTCCGGTATTCCCTGAGAAACGTCTTTTCATTTTGCACTGTACAACTGTTGCTTGCAAGATGACAATAAAGGTTGATTGATTGATAGTATGCATCTTTTTACTCGATGCCTACCATAAAGTATCCTTAAGAATCCATTGTTTGGCAGTTTCAAATGTTTTCCATTAAAGTGTGTATACCTGACGAAAGTATTCAATGTGGTTAAGTCAATGATGGTGCGAAATTCACCATCTTTTTTGGTTTTAGTAAATTTAATATGAATTCCAAAAGTTCATATTTAGACTTTTTTATGACCCCTTTGTATGTAACTTTGTCTCCAGTTCAGCTTGTCCCTCATTTTTTCTTTTTCGTGAGGGGGTAAAACCCTTCTGGGGTGCATGCTGAACTGGTGGCAAGTTTTTCTTAAATTCAATTTTTATCCTTGAATACTTTTTGGTATATAACTACCAAGTGTGATAATTCTTTATGCTTCGACAAACAGGTGTAGCCCCCCCGTCCCCCCCCCTGTTAGCACAATCCCCTCACCTTCTATGTGATGGTGGGAACCAGACCCACCTATCTCCACTGTTGTTTGGTGGTGTGTTCATTTCTTTGGTTTCTGGTTCCTTGTCTTTCAGGGTGGTGCTGTTGGGGGGTGGCGCATTTTCCATGGGGCCCGCTCTGGGCCCTGTCCCAAAAGACTTGCGGGAATGGCATGCGGGCCCCGAGCTTTCACCAGTACCATGAAGTAGATGCCTACTGGTGGATGCATAGAGGTACTGCCGTCTGGATTTTGTGTGGTTTGCTCATTCCAGGTCCTGCCCTCCTGAGGCTGAATGTCTTGGATTCTTCGTCCAGATTTTAGGATTTGTTTGGTAATTTTGCCAAATAGCAGGATCTGTGGTTCTGAGGCCGGTGTTCTCACAGTCCTGCGAATTTTTGAGGTTGAGGGCAGGTTTTATGACCTCCTTCCAGAGGTTGCCAATCACATACTGTGTTGCACAGTAGCGTCAGGGTGCTTTGGCATGTCAACCCTGTCTCTGGAATGAGCATGTGAAGTGATAGCCGACGTCAGGGGTATCAACATTGCAATTTTAAGTTTTTGGGTTTAAATACCCTGTTCAATGTACCCCCTGTAATGGCAGGCACATTGAGCAAATGCAATTTTGGGGAGGCGTGATAAATCCAACGCCTCAATGACTACCTGTCTTGGAGAGGTTTGAAGGACAGGTAGTAAGCTGGCCGCCAGTTTAGGCTGAAACGGCCGTCTCGCTCGTGGTGTTGCCACGTAGCGGTTTCTCACACCCAGCAGCTCTTCCTGGTCCTGTACATCAAGCATACTCCCAATGTTGTTCAGCCAGTGACCCCTCTTCTTGACCAGCCCAGCCCTGGTCGCCAACGCTCCCCTCTGTTGAGGGAGATGCGATGGCCAGTGCTGTTAGTGCACTGGAGCGGGAGTGTTTGTGCTCCCTTGGCGAGCTTGCCCCATCCCCTGGAGCAAGTCTCGCTGGAGTTTTTGCTCCATGAGCCTTTTCATAAGGCTTGAAACGGTCACCTTTAGCCGCTCTCGGACGGTATTCTGCCATGCCGGGCTCTTCTGAGTGAACCGGCCAGTCCGACTTCCATGTGCCTTACATCCAGCCCGCTGCGGTTGGTCGCCAACGTTACCTTGAGCTATGCTAGCGGCGCTGGACTCGGCTCGGAATGCTGTCCGTGACTGTGGACCTTAGCGTTGTGCGGTCCAGGTGCGGCCAGTGGCCCCCCACTGCTGGAACCCTCCTGGTCCGTAGCAGCCTGACGGGAACGACCTTCCTTGGTGTTTTCTGTGCTCTGTTCCTATTTAAAATAAAACAGAACAGGGTTTCGAAAACACCATGTCCTCAGAGTACGATTTGCTTACCTGAAGGTCTGTTTTCAAATTGTTGCGGGAGAGCTCGTACTCCCGTCCGTCGCTGTGCACTGCGTGAGACGCTATGTCGTGCATGCATGCTGGATGGGGTCTTGACGCAGTCACTCACATGACTCCGAAGTAAAATAGCATGTTGGCCTTCATAACGAGGAGTTGAGTATAGGAGCAAAGAGGTCCTTCTGCAGTTGAACAGATCCCTAGTGGAGTATTGTGTGTAGTTTTGGTCTCCAAATTTGAGGAAGGACATTCTTGCTATTGAGGGAGTGCAGCGTAGATTCACAAGGTTAAATCCAGGGATGGCGGGACTGTCATATGTTGATAGAATGGAGCAGCCGGGCTTGTGTACTCTGGAATTTAGAAGGATGAGAGGGCCCTTATTGAAACATATAAGATTATGAAGGGTTTGGACACGCTAGAGGTAGGAAACTTGTTCTTGATGTTGTGGGAGTCTAGAACCAGGGGCCACATTTTAAGATTAAGGGGTTCGCCATTTAGAACGGAGATGAGGAAAAACATTTTAACACAGAGAGTTGTGAATTGTGGAATTCTCTGCCTCAGAAGGCAGTGGAGGCCGGTTCTCCGGATACTTTCAAGAGAGAGCTTGATAGGGCTCTTAAAGATGGCAGAGTCAGGGGATATGGGGAGAAGGCAGGAACGGGGTACTGATTAGGGATGATCAGCCATGAGCACATTGAATGGCGGTGCTGGCTCAAAGGGCCGAATGGCCTGCTCCTGCACCTATTGTCTATTGTCTATTGTCACACACACAGTTCACATTTTACCACAGCCAGAAATAAATTAAGCAGTTACTGACTGGTCCCTTAAAAATAGTTCTAACGGTGTTGGAGTTGAAAGAATGGGAGTGTTCTTTCTGTTGCAGACTTGGAGGCTAAATGAGGTTAAAAGCAGAGTTTACCTGGAGCTCCACAGTTTTCCTTCTAGCATGAAAAGAGGATCTCAAGGTGATTACAACTCTGGTTTGCACAACCTACAAGTGCTGGTTTAAACCAAAGGTAGACACAAAATGCTGGACTAACTCAGCGGGATAGGCAGCATCTCTGGAGAGAAGGAATGGGTGACATTTAGGGTCGAGACCCTTCTTCAGATTGCGATCTGAAGAAGGGTCTCAAGTCGAAACGTCACCCATTCCTTCTCTCCAGATATGCTGCCTATCCTGCTGAGTTTCGCGAGAATTTTGTGTCTATTTCTGCAGGATGTTTGCAACATGTTTATTAATTGCTTCACCAAAAAGGTATTCTCCATTGCCCACAAATGTTGTGCATGTTTTAGCCACCAATGTGGATCTCTAATGGAAATCCCTTTGTTGCGATATGATTGTTATCTTGGAAATGTGCCTGTCATAATTTATACAACTAAGATCCTATATACAGTCCATCGAGTCCGTGCCAGCTCTGGTCAAGACCAGTCCATGCACTCTTCATAACACCACAACCTGCCTCCACTTCTACCCTTACCCCGACCACTCCCTACCAAAAGATGTGTCTTCCTTATCACTCCTAACACTCCTAGCACTTCTTTATCACTCCTAAAAACTCTCTGGAACTCACTGCCACAGAGGGTAGTCGAGGCCAGTTCATTGGCTATATTTAAGAGGGAGTTAGATGTGGCCCTTGTGGCTAAGGGGATCAGAGGGTATGGAGAGAAGGCAGGTACGGGATACTGAGTTGGATGATCAGCCATTATCATATTGAATGGCGGTGCAGGCTCGAAGGGCCGAATGGCCTACTCCTGCACCTAATTTCTATGTTTCTATGTTTCTATGTTTCTATTCCTTTGTCCATCACTTTCATCGCACAGTTTTTTCATCAACATAGCAGTTTTATCACTATTTTATCAACTTTTGAAAGACACTTGGACAGGCGAGGGGAGGAGAGGTATGTCAGTTTGTGGAGGCTGTTTTAATACTTTGAGGGCGCGCGCGGGCTGACCAGGCCTTAGACTTTGAATAATGGTGTCAAAAATGGCGGTGCCTGCATGTGTAATATAGGCAAAATAAATTTTACTGTGCTGTTGTGTATGTGACAAAAAATGCACCATTGAACCATATAGCACTGAAATGATAAATCTGGTAATATTACTTGAGGATCTTGACAACATTTTTCATTCAGTTCCTTCAAAAGCTTATCAAAGACAAATTACATTTCTCGAGTTCATTGTTCCTTTTCAGGACGTATAACAATAAAACACCCTTAACTCTCTTTACTTGATTTGCAGCATTTACTTACTAGATCAATGTGAAAAAAAGATGAAACTTTTCTTGGCTCCATGAGACACATCTTGAGACAAACATTGGATACTGCTGGAACATTACTAGCTGGTTAAAAGATGCCATCTAAGTAAGTAAGTAAGTACGTTTATTGGCCAAGTATTCACATACAAGGAATTGCCTTTGTGCTCCGCCACAAGTAACAACATGACATACAGTGACAGTTAGGAATGACTCAGAAAACACTAAACATTAATAATAATAAAACATTAATGATGAAACACCATTGATCACGCATGTGAACCAACTAAATACCAGATCAAAGGGAGGCTACAGATTTTTGGCTGTTGAGTAGAGCAACTACTCGTGGATAAAAACTGTTTTTATGTCTGGCTGTGGCAGCTTTGACAGTCCGGAGTCGCCTTCCAGAGGGAAGTGATTCAAAGAGTTTGTGGCCAGGGTGAAAGGGGTCAGAGATGATCTTGCCCGCTCGCTTCCTGGCCCTTGCAGTGTACAGTTCATCAAAGGAGGGAAGGTTGCAGCCAATAATCTTCTCTGCTGATCGGACGATTCGCTGCAGCCTCCAGGTGTCGTGCTTGGTGGCTGAGCCAAACCAGACCATGATGGAAAAGGTGAGAACAGACTCTACGATGGCCGTGTAGAATTGGACCATCATTGCCTGTGGCAGATTGTGCTTCCTCTGCTGCCATAGGAAGTACATCCGCTGTTGTGCCTTTTTAACTGTGGTGTCGATAGTAGCCCCCCACTTAAGGTCCTTGGAGATGATGGTTCCCATGATCTGGTTAGTTAGTCCATGTAATCCCCTGACCCCAGATAGACACAAAAAGTTGGAGTAACTCAACGGGCCAAGCAGCATCTCTGGAGAGAAGGAATGGGTGATGTTGCAGGTCGAGACCCTTCTTCAGACCCGAAACATCACCTTACCTCCAGAGATGCTGTCTAACACACTGAGTTACTCCAGCTTTTTGTGTCTATCTTTGCTTTAAACCAGCATCTGCAGTTCCTTCTTGCACACTAACCCCCTGACCCCCCTGACTAATTGCATAATGAATGCATGTAAAATAAAATAAAATAGATTACATGATGTCGGAATGCAGGTTCATGTTTATAAATTCAGAATTAAGGGAATGACTTCAGAATTAAGGGACAGAAGTTTAGGGGTAATATGAGGGGGAACTTTACGCAGAGAGTGGTTGCGGTGTGGAATGAGCCCCCAGTGGAAGTGGTGGAGGCAGGTTAATTGGTATCATTTAAAAATAAATTGGATAGGCATATGGATGAGAAGGGAATGGAGGGTTATGGTATGAGTGCAGGCAGGTGGGACTAAGGGGAAAAAAAAATGTTCGGCACGGAATTGTAGGGCCGAGATGGCCTGTTTCCGTGCTGTAATTGTTATATGGTTATATGGTTAATTCATAAGTTAGGCCATTTGGCCTATCAAGTCTATTCGGCTATTCAATCATGGCTGATCTATCTTTTCCTCTCAACCCGAATCTTCTGCCTTCTCCCCATAATTCCTGACACTCTTACTAATCAAGAATCTATCAATCTCTGCCTTAAAAATATCCATTGATTTAGCCTGCACAGTTGTCTGTGGCAATGAATTCACCATCTTCACCAGGTTCAGCATTTAGAAGAATGTGTTGCTGGGCTATATTAATTAATTACAAATTGTATGAGTAAAGTCATACCTTGTGTAAATAAGTAATTTCCACAATCTGAAGAATCAAGATCAAAACAAACAATTCTCATTCCAGCCCCAGCAATCACTTCCCCTCCCCACTCCCCCCACCCCCATTGACAACTTTGTTCCAACATCTTTCAAGTCTCCCACAACCAGACAAAAAATAAATAAATAAATAAATAAACAAACAAATAGACAAACAAACAAATAAAAAATAAATAAATAAATGAATAAATGATTAAATGTATAAATGTATAAATAAATACATAAATAAACAAACAAACAAACAGATAGATAGATAGATAGATAGATAGATAGATAGATAGATAGATAGATAGATAGATAGATAGATAGATAAATGAATGGATAAATAAATAAATAGATAAACAGATAAATAAATAAATAAATAAATGGATAAATAGATAAATAAATAAATAAATAAATGAATAAATAAATAAATAAATAAATAAATAAATAGATAAATACATTGGATAGTTATATGGACAGGAAAGGAATGGAAGGTTATGGTCTGAGTGCAGGTAGATGGGACTAGGGGAGAATACGTGTTCGGCACGGACTAGAAGGGTCGAGATGGCCTGTTTCCATGCTGTAATTGTTATATGGTTATATGGTTATATGGTAGTCATTGACCTTGCCTTTGCCTCCTCCCCCAGCAACTGATTCTAAATCCAAACCCTCCAAATTCCTGCACCATTGGCTTTGCCTGGTACTCAATGGCACAATCCCTTCTTGACACTGCCTATATCTCTAATCCTCCCAGCCTTGACTCTCTCAAATGCAATGAATGTCCCATGACCCATGATACATGGCCACACTCTGTCCCTCGACTAGCTTTGAAATATTGGAAAGTGTTTTGTGTCTTGGGAGTTGGTGAGCATTCAAATAATGCTACAAAAATAAATCTCCATCATCCATACACTAATGATTTAAGGTACACAAAATTGCTGGAGAAACTCAGCGGGTGCAGCAGCATCTATGGAGCGAAGGAAATAGGCGACGTTTCGGGCCGAAACCCTTCTTCAGACTGAAGTCTGAAGTCTGAAGAAGGGTTTCGGCCCTGAAACGTCGCCTATTTCCTTCGCTCCATAGATGCTGCTGCACCCGCTGAGTTTCTCCAGCAATTTTGTGTACCTTCGATTTTCCAGCATCTGCAGTTCCTTCTTGAACACTAATGATTTAACATGCCCTTTGAGATGTGGAGCCATTTCTAGGCCGCAGTTTATATAAAGTTACTTTGTGACATAGTTGCTTTGATGTAGTTGTTAATGGGGGGCTTTATGAGCACACTGTTGACAGGTACTGTAACATAAAAAGCAGGTGATAATAGGCCATTGAAAGCATTTGTATTCCCTTTGGCTTAGTTGTCTCTGGAAACTTCAAACACCTTTCACATTTCCTTTCACTGAAGAGGTCTCTGGTGTAAAGGCTGACATTTTACCTTTAGTTACCTGACCATGCAGAGAGATTCTGATTGAATCCAGATGTTATTCACCACTTCACAATTTTGCAAATTATTTTCCAAAGACTACTTCTTTAACTCAGACACGAGAACATATGCAAGTGCTCTTACCTTCTCATTTCCCTTCTCTCCAATGGGAATTATGCCCATAATCACCCCTCCCCCGACTAGTTTGGATGGAATAAAAAATTCACTATATTCACGATCATGGACTAGATGATACATATTGCACCATTATACTGTACCACTCTTGCTCTAACATGTTGAATGTGTAAATAAAATAATCTGCATGTTTTTATAGCATATTTATTATTGCCTAAATCCATTATCTGTGAAATAGCTAGCACAGTATTAACTTAAAATTACTGTAACCTGCAGTTAAAAGAATAGTTGAATTTCATATTTGTTAGTGATGTAAAACAGATGTTAAAAGATCAGCAACGCCACCACAGTTTACCTTATCTTCCACTTCAGCATAACTTGGCCCCACAGTGTTGTTTAACCAACACAAGTACTTTGATCTCGGTGCAGTTGTAGTGTCCTTGCATGATTTCCAAAATATTGCTTGTGATTAAGTTTTATTTATGTTTGGCAATATAGTTGCTAATTTATCTTACCCACACAATCAAGTTTCTTGTTCAAGAAGGAACTGCAGATGCTGGAGAATCGAAGGTAGACAAAATTGCTGCCGCACCCGCTGAGTTTCTCCAATCAAGTTTTTTCGTGGATACCTTTTTAATGGGATTTCATAGAAACATAGAAACATAGAAACATAGAAATTAGGTGCAGGAGTAGGCCATTCGGCCCTTCGAGCCTTCACCGCCATTCAATATGATCATGGCTGATCATCCAACTCAGTATCCCGTACCTGCCTTCTCTCCATACCCCCTGATCCCCTTAGCCACAAGGGCCACATCTAACTCCCTCTTAAATATAGCCAATGAACTGGCCTCAACTACCCTCTGTGGCAACACTCAACACTCAACTTCACAGAACATCCTTTTACAACAGTCGCACATAAATGTGTATCTAAATTTAATTCTGAACAGGTCTGATTTCAAGAGCTACCGATATTTCGCTTTAGCAACTGTCACTCCGTATAACTCAATCTGAAGAGTATTTAAACAGATATTGATATCCTTTTACAGTTATTGTCACTCAGCTAAAGCCATTGACAATACCTAACTCATTTTAAAGAGTATTTTAACAGGTATTGACATTCTGTTTAGGTATTGACACTTCACCTTATCTACTCCAATATATTTGTAAAGCTCCTGGCACTTTGCAATTGATGATTGTTTGCACTTTATGTTAATTGACACCTATTTTATTCAGTAACTGTTCCGAAGTCTATGATAGAACCAAACAATAAATACAATAATTTGGAATTGATGGGTTAGACTTACATTGCTGCACAATTTTTAATGCCAGCCCATGAATATGTAGGCAAGCAGGCTGAAGGATAATCAAGTGAAACTGCAAAATATATCTTCATTTATTTCTCATACATTGAAAGCTACTCAATGTTTGATTCACGGGAAAGTAAATGGTGCATTTTTTTTGCATGGATAATGTTTTCAGGAAAATAGTTGAATTGCAGACAACAGAGAAAAGATGTGATTGTTGTAACACCAAACCGTAAAATATAGCACCTTTATTATTGTGACAAACTGCCTTTTCCCCTCCATCTCCCTCATACTGCCATTTCTATCGAACTGACATAATTTCTTTGTCAATGGTGTAATCCATTCACATCTACCTGTACTTTGTTGGTTACATAAGGAGAATTCACCCACTTGTCAACTCAACAGTGCATGCATTCCATTTGAGTGTAAAATGGCCTTTAACAATAAAAGATTGTGAACCTATTTTATCTTGGATTTCCACATGTTTTATAACCCATCCGGTTTTATGATAGAAATTGTAATGGCAAAGCAAATCACTTGTTAGTTTGAGAACCAACATGTATAGAGGGGATTATAGTGTGATAGTATTGTGCATTCAACATAAAATAAGAAATAATTTAATATCAGGAGTGCAGGAGTGGGCCATTTGCCCAGAATGAAGAAGGGTCTCGACCCAAAACTTCACCTATTCCAGGGAGACAAAAGTGCTGGGGAAACTTAGCAGGTGCGGCAGCATCTATGGAGTGAAGGAAATAGGCAACGTTTCGGGCCAAAACCCATCTTCAGACTGATCCAGGGTGGGGGGGGGGAGGAAAGGAAGAGGAGGAGCCAGAGAGCTAGGGGTAGCTGGGAAGGGGAGGAAAGGGATTACTCCAGGGATGCTGCCTGACCCGCTGAGTTACTCCAGCTTTTGGTCTGTCTTCGGTTTAAACCAGAATCTGCAGTTCCTTCCTATTGTTAGCTACCATGGGTTGAAAAATTGATCCAACTAAGTTGTTATTACTATTGATGTATTATTGTCACATTAACCAAGTTATAATGAAAAATTGTTTATGATCTAGTCAAATCATACTTTACATGAGTATGGTAGACACAAAATGCTGGAGTAACTCAGCGCGTAAGGCAGCATCTCTAAATGGGCGACGTTTTGGGTCGAGACCCTTCTTCAGACAAGCATCCACAGCTCTTTCTTACACTATACATGAGTAGGATCCAGGCCACAGTACACAGGTGACATAAAGATTAAAACAAATACCCGAGTGTAGAATACAGTGTCACAGCATTATAGCATTATAATTATAGAGGAAGTGGAAAAAAACATCATTAGCATTTGAGATGTCCTGAATCACGCAATCTGATCTCCATCGAGGACTCCCGAGATATTACACCAATGCTAGGGAACTGGCAAGATTATGGTTGCCTTGAAGATTAAATTTGATTACTAAATGAAGAGAAATGTTTTAGAAGGAATGGAGAAAAGAAGGCAGAATGCAGCAATGAGCAACTTTTCCAAAGATCCACAAAAGATATGATGCCTCAAAATTGTATTTCATAACTGAAAAATGTTGTGGCTTCTGTTCCTTGTTATGAGGCTCTAATTTGAAACATGATATATGTATTTCACACTTTGGGATTGCCGAACAACAAATGAGAGAAGTTGCCAAATGTGTTAGTCCAACCTTTAATTTCCAACTCTCACTTCTATTATTTCAGTTTCTGGCATTATCTGGATTTGCCACTCAACTAAATCAGTAAACCATTGATCAGTACTGATTAAAATACTAAATTAGGTTTTACTTTTCTTTTTGTCCTTGAAATCATTTACGTTACTCTTGGCAAAACTAAACCTTACGTCTTTTTTTTCGTGCATTTATCATCCAATACACAAGTGCAGACTGATAGGATCCAGAGTATGGATTAGCCAATTAATACCATGCATTCTTCCTGCAGAGCAGTGCATACAATGTCAAGGAACATCAGACCACAAGGGATTACAAGTCAACATCGGACAATTAACAACACATGAAAAGAAAACAATGGCAATAATTGGCTTTCAAATAAAGCCTCACATTTGTCGCTGGACACGTGGGAGCTTTTTCCACTTTGTGAAAAGATTGCAAATCATTTTAACATTTTCTGGTATCGTCACCAGTTAACAGATTCCACACACGAGATTCACAAGAGGTTGGATTAAAATAGAAGGTTGCTGAAACAGAACTTCATGTTTTCTAGCAGCCATTTACATCTTTGGTCCCAGTTCCTCCAATGACATGCAAAAGAAGAGATAGAATACGGCTGAGGAAAACTTGCACTCTGACAGGATGACAAGCCAAATAAATAGTTGCAATAAATCATTGGAATAGTTTACATGGAACTTGCAACTGCAATTCTTTGTAGCAATTTGATGCCACAGACAGTCTTGTTGGACCAGTACAGAAGATAATTACGAGTCCACCACACTTATCAAAATTGTGCTGAAGTGTCATCAGAGATTATTGTTTAGGTTGGACAGTGGGATGTGAACACCTCTGTCTTCTACCCCTCAGTTTTACCAAGTGTTACTTCGGCTGCAAAATGGGATTTCCATTGTAACGTTAATTTATTGCCAAGTGCAGGCTTGGCGATTGCTTCGCCCAAACACCTCCGCACAGTTCGCATTAACCAACCTGATCTCCCGGTGGCTCAGCACTTCAACTCCCCCTCCCATTGCGAATCCGACGTTTCTGTCCTGGGCCTCCTCCATGGCCAGAGTGAGTCCCACCACAAATTGGAGGAACAGCACCTCATATTTTGCTTTGGTAGTTTACACCCCAGCGGTATGAACATTGACTTATTCAATTTCAGGTAGTCCTTGCTTTCTCCCTCCTTCCACTCCCCTTCCTAGTTCCCCCACAGCCCACTGTCTCCGCCTCTTCCTTTCTTCTTCCCACTCCCCCTCCCCACCCCCACGTCAGTCTGAAGAAGGGTCTCGACCTGAAATGTTACCTTTTCCTTCACTCCATAGATGCTGCCTCACCCGCTGAGTTTCTCCAGCATTTTTGTCCAACCTCTATCTGCACTTTTTTTTTGCTTATAATTAAACAATGTCCTTTCACATGGTGAATGGTTTGTGACAATATTTTACATCGAGGATCATTTTTTCAAGGATAGGTGGTGAACTCTCTTAACTTTACAATATGCATGCAGGTGAATTGTTAGCCCAATTGGTTCTTCAATGTGTCCGGAAGTAGAGAAGATTTTATGCTTGAGCTTCCTATAGAATGGAATATTGAATACATCAGCTTTACCATCAGTTATTTTCCTCACTCACTTGCACACCTCCCATCCAGAGCTTTTGCAGCCATCAATCTTACAAACAGTATTCTCTTTCCTTTTTTCTTCAGCAATCCCACATTGTATCTACAAATATTACTTGATTCATAAATGTTTAGTATAACACCGTTGATTCTTTTGTGTAAGCTTTTGATTTACAAATCTGTTTTTCACAATCAAGACCAGAATTCTCTACCACTAGGAAGATAGGAATAGATTGGGTAGATAGATGCACAGTATCTTGTTCAGTAGGTGAATCGAGAACCAGAGGACATAGGTTTAAGGTGAAGGGGAAATGATTTAATAGGAATCTGAAGGGTAACTTTTTCACACAAAGGGTGGTGGGTGTATGGAACAAGCTGTCAGAGGAGATAGTTGAGGCAAGGACGATCTAAACATAGAAATATAGAATAAAGGTGCAGGAGTAGGCCATTCGGCCCTTCGAGCCTGCACCGCCATTCAATATGATCATGGCTGATCATCCAACTCAGTATCCTATACCTGCCTTCTCTCCATAACCCCCTGATACCTTTAGCCACAAGGGCAACATCTAACTCCCTCTTAAATATAGCCAATGAACTGCCCTCAACTACCTTCCGTGGCAGAAAATTCCAGAGATTCACCACTCTCTGTGTGAATTCCAGAGATTCACCACTCTCTGAGTGAAACATTTAAGAAATTGTTAGACAGGTACATGGATAGGACAAGTTTGGAGGGATATGGATCAAATGCGGACAGGTGGGACTGGTATATCTGGGACATGTTGGCTGGTGCGGGCAAGTTGGGCCGAAGAGCCTGTTTCTACGCTGTATCACTCTATGACTATGACTCTATGACACTAGTAATAAGCAGTACCAGAATTCTAAAAGTGCATTTGCCTAACATTTTCATTTATGAAAACATTTTCCAGCAATGCAACCCTTTCATATATTGTTGTTCTATACACCACATTGATAATTGCAAGATATTATTATAGATCTAAGCATAAAATATAGAACAGCACAGAGACAGGCCATACGGCCCACAATGTCGATGCCGAGCATAAAGCTAAGACCAACTCCACCTGCTTATGATCCATCTGCCTCCATTCCCTGCATATCCTTGACTCTCTTGACTCTCACCTATCTAAGGTTAGCAAAAATATAATGGGATGCCAGTTTCACTCTAAAACTAACCAGTTTGATTGACTGGACAAATTGAAAATCAATTTGACTTACATTCCAGAAGGCATCATTGAACGTGAAACTAAAATATATAAAACAATTTTAAAAGTATCATTTAAAATTAAGCAGATTTTTATGACTGATTCATCAGCCTGTGAGTTTGTGAACAATAGCCCAAGGGTGTCGTCCTCTGGTTCATGTCTATTTCCATTCGGTTAGTCAGCCATTGTGTACGATGAACTGTATTACCTAACAAGGACTGACAATTGATCCCTGCAATGATTCAACCTATTTATTGCATTTGTTTCTTGAAACCTTAAATGAGATCCATCAATGACAACAATGCTTTTTCTGCAGATTATCTATTTACCCCTCTATAGTTCGCATTTTTCGCTTTAAAAGGGGAAATTATGATTTTTATAAAGGTTTCCAAAATCGACCCTCTCCTTATCATTGATCATTGGTCGGCAATGTGCCAGCATTGTAAGATTGCTGAGCTGCCTGTAAAAGTTCAGCAGGGTGCTGGACCACATAATGTAACTGAGTCTTTATTTAAGAGGGAGTTAGATGTGGCCATTGTGGCTAAGGGGATCAGAGGGTATGGAGAGAAAGCAGGTACGGGATACTAAGTTGGATGATCAGCCATGATCATATTGAATGGCGGTGCAGGCTCGAAGGGCCGAATGGCCTACTCCTGCACCTAATTTCTATGTTTCTATGTTTCTATGAGTCCAGAGCCCCAATATTCGGCAGTATCATAGAATCCATGATTTGCTTCCTCTCAGTTAGTCGACCAGGTGTATAGAAATCGTCTGAAACAAATTTAGTTTCAGCAAATGAAAAATCGCTTCCGATGAGGCATTTTAGACTATGGCACGCTAGCAGAGATCTAGGTTCTTTCCTGACTACGGGTACGTGTCTGTATGGAGTATGTGGGTGTTCTCTAGTTTCCTCCCACGTTCCAAATATGTACAGGTTTGTATGTTAATTGTCTTGGTTAATTGTCCCTAGTCTGTGTAGGATAAGTTATAAGGTCATAAGGTCAAACGATAGGAGCAGAATTAGGTCATTCATCCCATCAAGTCTGCTCCGCCATTCAATCATGGCTGATCTATCTCTCCTAACCCCATTCTCCTGCCTTCTCCCCATAACCTCTGACACATGTGCTAATCAAGAATCTATCTATCTCTGCCTTAAAAATATCCATTGACTTGGGCTCCACAGCCTTCTGTGGCAAATAATTCCACAGATTCACCACCCTCTGACCAAAGAAACTCCTTCTCATCTTTCTAAAGGAATTTCCATTAATTCTGACACTATGGAATCTAGTCCTTGACCTAGAAACATAATGTGTGGGGATCGCTGGTCAGCGTGGACTCAGTGGGCAGAAGGGCCTGTTTCCGTGCTGTATCTCTAAACTAAACTAAGTTAAATTGAACTAAACTTAACGTTAACTTTACTAAACCACAGTTCACAAAATAATCGCCAACTTTTTTAAACTCTGTGGCTGTAAACTAAACTTTCTATGGTATAGGTCACTGTGAAATACACCAAGTACTTATGTGACATGGTAATTTAACAGCAAATAAATATTTTCATCTTACTAGCTATTTACAGCAAATTTATCTACAGGAGTTTGCTTGGATGTTTGGAACCCTTTTTTGCTGGTGTCTCTTGGCTAATTATTCACATTTTTCACACAGAGAGTGGTGAATCTCTGGAATTCTCTGCCACAGAAGGTAGTTGAGGCCAGTTCATTGGATATATTTAAGAGGGAGTTAGATGTGGCCCTTGTGGCTAAAGGGATCAGGGGGTATGGAGAGAAGGCAGGTACAGGATACTGAGTTGGATGATCAGCCATGATCATCGAAAGCGAATGGTATGTTAGCTTTCATTGCAAAAGGATTTGAGTATAGGAGCAGAGAGGTTCTACTGCAGTTGTACAGGGTCTTGGTGAGACCACACCTGGAGTATTGCGTACAGTTTTGGTCTCCAAATCTGAGGAAGGACATTATTGCCATAGAGGGAGTGCAGAGACGGTTCACCAGACTGATTCCTGGGATGTCAGGACTGTCTTATGAAGAAAGACTGGATAGACTTGGTTTATACTCTCTAGAATTTAGAAGATTGAGAGGGGATCTTATAGAAACTTACAAAATTCTTAAGGGGTTGGACAGGCTAGATGCAGGAAGATTGTTCCCGATGTTAGGGAAGTCCAGGACAAGGGGTCACAGCTTAAGGATAAAGGGGAAATCCTTTAAAACCGAGATGAGAAGAACTTTTTTCACGCAGAGAGTGGTGAATCTCTGGAACTCTCTGCCACAGAGGGTAATTGAGGCCAGTTGATTGGCTATATTTAAGAGGGAGTTAGATGTGGCCCTTGTGGCTAAGGGGATCAGGGGGTATGGAGAGAAGGCAGGTACGGGATACTGAGTTGGATGATCAGCCATGATCATATTGAATGGCGGTGCAGGCTCGAAGGGCCGAATGGCCTACTCCTGCACCTAATTTCTATGTTTCTATGTTTCTATCATATTGAGTGGCGATGCAGGCTCGAAGGGCCGAATGGCCTACTCCTGCACCTATTTTCTATGTTTCTATGTAATTAGATTCATTTAAAATCATTTGGAAATACGTATCTGATTCTTCACAGTACTTAAAGTGATCTACATTTCATCTGTAAAAATGTTGAAGTAGTAATATGTGGTAGTTTTGGAGAAACCTCTCCTGACTTGGGTTTTATTCTGTCTTCTCAACCATGTGATGTCTGTCAAATCACATGTCGGTGAGGAGTTGGTCATTTTGATTAAAAGCTTAAAGCCTGCTTAATGTTTCATGACTACTGGCAGTATCATAGATTGCTGTCTTTTTGTGACCCAAAAGCTTTGTCACAATTAGTAAAGTCAGGTAAGTAAAGAGCAGAATAATTTAAAGAATAAGTCAGTCCAGTTTCAGCATGGCTTCTTAAAATGAAGCGATTTATACATGAAGGAGCACAACATTTAAATTATGAAATATATTGTGAAGCACAGTACATTAATTTTAAATTGCAAATCCTCAGTCTTATGCAAAGTGATATTAGGCATCAAAGAAATTATTTATCTATTCATAATAAAAACTCTCAATCTCTTTTTATCCCACTTCATACAAGCTATCGAAAGCTTTCCATATTTTTATTAATGCATGGAAGAACTGCATGGATGACATTTTCATTCACATTCAATTGTTTGTGAATGGATATTTAAATTAAATATGAAGCTTAGATATTATTACTCCAATGCGGCTTATGATAATTCTATTTCCATAGGGTTAATAGATAAAACTATTTGAAGTCAACAAATGATTAAAAATATTCGTGACTTTATCGCCAGCATTATTTCAACCATTTAAATCCTTAATGGAATAATGGATTAATTTAGTCTTTTTCAATCAGTTGCCAACGTAGTTAATGACTTCCCATCACAGACTCCAGTCTTCAGTGATTTTGAGTCACTTCAGAAGAAATTGTTAGACACAGTGGATGTAACAAATATCATAGGGCTGAACACTAATACTATAGTGTGGAAAATCTATGTTCCAGGACTACTAATGACATAGGACAGGGTTGAGAATGATCTTGGAGGATATTTGGTCATCCATCCTCACTGATTGTGGTATATGGGTCAGGAGGTTAAAGATCCAGTTGTAGAGGGGAGGTATGGAATTTTAAGACCAGAAGTTTGGATTCCTTCCAGCCTGGTGCTGGGGAAATTTAGAACAAAAGAAAGAAATATATATTTCTTGCTGGAAGAGAACAAATAGAATGAGCATAAAAACAAAATGCTGGAATAACTCAGCTGGACAGGCAGCATCTCTGGAGAGAAGGAATTAATGGCATTTTGTGTCGAGACCCTTCTTCAGACATGCATTTTCAAGACACAATCACAACAAAAAGCTTACGGAAAAATGCAGCTGCTGAGGTAGCATTTGCAGAAGGAGAATTAATGTTCTACTTAGTTAGAAAAGTTAGAAAGCAACATTTTCTATCAGTATCCACAAATTCCCCAATTGACCAAGAGCATTTAGCAAAATACAGTGTGCTGGTGTGACGTCATGCAGCATTTGTGGAGTGAATGGAAAGGTGACGTTTCGTGTTGGGAGCATTAATCTGTAGAATAGTCCCGACCCAAACATTGGCCTATCCATTCACTCAACAGATGCTACCTGACACTCTGAGTTACTCCAGAACTTTTTGTTTTGCTGAAGATTCCAGCATCTGCAGTTCCTTGTGTGAACAAGAGCATTTACCATACTCCCGGCATCGAAGACGCTATTTTTTTACCCTAAAATAAGACCCGAAAAATTACCTGCGCCTTGGAGGCCGAAGGTTACGTTGTTCATAGGCCTAGCCGCTGGTCGGACACGGTGTGCCGAAGGGTCTGTTTCCGCACTGTATCCCTAAGCTGAATGTCTGCACCAATGGAATTAGTTCATGATAATCACCAGCTAAGCATGACAAATATATCCTTTTATTATGTGACTGATCACTATCTGTAGGAGCCATTTATGCTTAAGTTAGTTACTGTTAGTATTTCCGTATCTTTTTCCTAGCTTGTGGGTGGGATTATATACGTAGATGGGCGTGTCTACATCTGAGGAGGCTGGCCCAGACTCATAGATTGGGAGTTTTTTAGTTTGCCTCGAGGGATGGTGAGGATAACACTTTTTACCACGTTCACATTCATGTTCACGAGACACCACATGGAACAAACAGTTAGTAAGAACGAAAAGTTATGAATTATTTATTTGTTTTGTACTACTTCAATAAAAGACCAATTAACCACGAAACACCAACTGGAAGATTAGGTTTTGCTATCTGTTAGTGCATAAACTATATCTCCACCACATCCCCGAGTAGTAATAGCAATTAAAAGTTGGACATTGAAAAGTTAAGAAATTGCTATTACACTATCGGATTGATTTATTAATTGCCAATTACGTTTCAGCATCTCCAAGGATCTACTTTCTGGAGAAATGAATGAATCCTTTCTATCTTCTTTTTTGAAGTCAACAATTGCAACAATCTGCTTCTTGCTTTTTTTTGGTCTGTTTTGGGGTACATTGGTAAGTAGGAACCATCTTATAGCAAAGATAGTTTATAGGGCACATTTGAGCAAATGTTCACATATGGCCTAAATGCTATTATACCTGAAATTCCTTTAGAAAATCTCAGACATGTTATTGGTGTGTTTAAGATGCCTCATAAGCATTGTCTAGGACCAGTAGCTATGCATAATAGAGGCAAGATTACCTATGTATTCCTTGAGAGTTTCTAATCATGGATTTTATTTCTTACAACAGAACAAGCCAATAAACGAATAAGTAGGTAGTTTTGTTTTCTAATTCATCCATTAAGGAATTATTCTTTTAAGAAGGAGATGAGGAGAAATTTTTTAGTGAGGGTGGTGAATCTGTGGAATTCTTTAGAAGGCTGTAGTGGCCAAGTCAGTGGATATTTCTAAGGCAGAAATAGATAGATTTTTGATTAGTATGGGTGTCAGAGGTTATGGGGAGGAGGCAGGAGAAAGTGTTAGGAGGGATAGATAGATCAACCATGATTGAATGGTGTTGTATACGATGGGCCGAATGGCCTAATTCTACTCCTATCACTTATGACCTTATTAGAACATTACTGACAAGACCAGCATTTGTTGCCCTTCTCATGTTGCTCTTGAGAAAATGGTGATGAGCAAATCAGTGCAACACCCTGACGTGGAACTCCCATGTGCTGCTTGGATGGAATTTCAGGATTTAGACCCGGTGACAATGATGAACTGGTGACATATTTCAAAGTTAGGATGGTTTGTAACTTGGAGGTGGACCTGAAGGTGATAGTGTTCCTATGTAGTTTCGGCCGTTTCAGCTGCAATTTTGAGAGCTGCTGTCGGAGCAGCCTGAGCAACCGCAGCACCTTTTGCAGATGATGCTCATCTAGCGATGTCTACAATATACCATCGCCCTCTTAAACTGTGCCTTTTACTTGTGACCTGGTGCAGGGTCTTACATCGCCCGGCACAGCTTTAAATGGCCGCGGGACTTGCTAGTGCCCGCCAGGGGCTCCAACATCAAGACCTGGAGCACGGCCTTACATCACCGGCGCGGTTTTAATGGCCGCGGGAATTACTTACCATCGCCCGTCGGGGGCTTTGACTCTGACATCGGGAGGAGAATGGGGAGTGCAGGGGTGAGATAAGACTTTGCCTTCCATCACAGTGAGGATGAGATTTGCTGTGATGGATTTTTTTTTTTTTTTTTTGAATTATTGAAAAAAAAATTAAAAAAATTGAATTGAATTGAATTGAATTGTGTAAATTGTGTTGTGTCTTGGTTCTTCTACTTGTGTGTATGACTGCAGAAACCAAATTTCGTTGTATCATTGTATCATTACTTGGTGGAAAAACTTAGGGATTCAGAACAGGAAGATACCTGGCCTCTGATCTGCACTTATACTCATGGTACTTACGTTAATGGTTCAGTTGAGTTTCAGGTCAACATTGACATTTGATTTTTCCTCAGAGCTAATACTGTTCTGGCTGAGCAGTTTGCTGCTGCAAATTGTCCCAAGTGTGTAGGTTGGTGGTAAAATGAGGGGGAAGGGGGCGTTGATGAGAGTGCAGGGAGAATTAAAAATGGAGGGTCGATATAATGTAGAGATTAAATGGGCTAAAGATCTTATTTTTGTGCTATGTTATGTAATCTAAATGGAACAATGAAGTTTTTACATATCTGTAAACACAGTGCTCACTCGATAACACAAACCTAAAAAAGTTAAATAAATTAAAAAAAAAACAATATCAGTGCCAGAATGCCAAGACAATGTCATCAGCTTGATCCACATCCACCATTCCCTCCATATCCATGTCGCTATCTAAAACCCTCTTAAATGGCAGGGGGGATGGAAAGATGAAATGCCCACTGCTATTTTTAAGGAGGCAGATATTAGGCTAGTGGAATGTCCTAGCTTGGAGAAACAAGATGCTGATTAGGATATTTAAATAGTCATTTGATGATGTCGTTAGGAATCTGAGAATGCTATTACCTGCAGAATGGACTTCCAGAAACATGGAAATCATGAAAAATTGAAGCAGTCACAACTGATTCCCCAACATAATTTACCATCTTAAAGAGGCTAGTGCAGTAGGTCCTCCCCCTGTGCTGCAAAAGGCAATCTTTAGTCCCTTTTTCAAACTTGACCTGCAGCCTTCCCCTCGTAGACTAAACTATTATTGTTCCACAAGGGAGAAGCAAATAGGATACTAAAATGTGTAGGAAGGAACTGCAGATGCAGGTTTACACCTAAGATAGACACAAAAAGATTCAAGATTCAAGAGAGTTTATTGCCATGTGTCCCAGATAGGACAATGAAATTCTTGCTTTGCTTCAACACAACAGAATACAGTAAGCATAAATAAATACAGAACGATCAGTGTGCCCATATACCAATGCATATATATATACACACATAAATAAACAGATAAAGTGCAATGGGCTATTAATGATCAGAGTTTGGTTTGACTTGGGTTTAATAGCCTGATGGCTGTGGGGAAGTAACTATTCCTGAACCTGGATGTTGCAGATTTAAGGCTCCTGTACCTTCTACCTGAAGTTAGCGGGGAGATGAGTGAGTGACCAGGATGGTGTGGATCCTTGATGATGTTGGCAGCGAATGCGATAGATCCCCTTGATGGTAGTGCGGTCAGAGCCGATGAAGGATTGGGCAGTGTTGACAATGTTTTACAGTCTTTTCTGCTGCTGGACACTCAAGTTGCCGTGTCAAGCCACGATACAACCGGTCACCATGCTCTCTACTGTGAACCTGTAGAAGTTCGAGAGAGTCCTCCTTGACATACCGCCTCTCCGTAATCTTCTCAGGAAGTAGAGGCGCTGATGAGCTTTTTTTATAATTGCATCAGTGTTCTCGGACCAGGAGAGATCTTCAGAGATGTGCACGCCGAGGAATTTGACCCTCTCCACCATCGACCCGTTGATATAAACGGGTCTATGGGTCCCCATCCTACCCCTTCCAAAGTCCACAATCAATTCCTTGGCTTTGCTGGTGTTGAGAGCCAGGTTATTGTGCTGGCACCATTTGGTCAAACGGTCGATCTCTCTTCTATACTCTGACTCATCCCCATCAGTGATACGTCCAACAACAGTGGTGTCGTCAGCGAACTTGATGACGGAGTTCGCACTATGACTGGCTACACAGTCATGAGTATAGAGTATAGAGTGAGTATATTAGGGGACTGAGCACGCAGCCTTGAGGTGCTCCCGCGCTGATTGTTATCGATGTTGACACATTTCCACCACTATGAACAGACTGTGGTCTATGAATGAGGAAATTGAGTGTTCAATTGCAGAGAGATGCGCAGAGACCCAGTTCTGAGAGTTTGGTAACCAGCTTGGAAGGGATGATTGTTTTAAATGCCGAGCTGTAATCAATGACTAACAGTCTGACATATGAGTTTTTGTTGTCCAAGTGGTCCAGAGTGGAGTGGACCAGCGAGATCATATCCACCATTGATCTGTTGTGGCGGTTGGCGAACTGCAGTAGGTCCAGGTTTTTGTCGCGGTAGGAGTTGATTTGCGCCATGATCAACCTCTCAAAGCACTTCATCACCACCGACGTAAGTGCCACTGGTCAATAGTCGTTGAGGCATGTCACCTTGCTCTTCTTGGGCACCGGTATAATTGATGCACTTTTAAAGCAGGTGGGAACCTCAGACCGCAGAAGTGAGAGGTTGAAAATGTCCATAAAAACTCCAGCCAGTTGGTCAGCACAGGTTTTTAGAACACAACCGGGTATGCCATCAGGTCCAGACGCATTCTAAGGGTTCACCCCACTGAAGGATTTTCTGACGTTGACCTCTGTGACCGTGACTGAAATACCATCACAGCGAATGGGGGATCGGGAAGGCACATCAGTGTTCTCCCTATCAAAGCGTGTGTAAAACGCATTGAGCTCGTCAGGGAGTGATGTTTCGCTGACATGTGAGCTGCCTCCTGGTTTCGCCTTGTAGGAGGTGATTGCATTCAGGCCCTGCCACAGCTGCCGAACATCAGTCTCATCCTCCAGCTTGGAGCAGAAGTCCCTTTTGGCCTTTTTGATGGCCTTACCAAGGTCGTATCTGATCTTCTTGTAGTCCTCAGTATCTTCAGACATGAATGCCCGGTGTCTGGACTTCAGAAGAGTGCGGATCTCATAGTTCATCCAAGGCTTCTGATTGGGAAACTCTTGGAAGGTTTTTGTTGGGATGCAGTCCTCCACACATTTGTTATAAAGTCTGAAAAGACTGTGGCATATTCATTCAGGTCTGTTGCCAAGTCCCTGAACATTGCCCAGTCTACAGACTCCAAACAGTCCTGGAATAACGCAACGGGACAGACAGCATCTCCAGAGAGTCAGGTGAGACTCTTCTTCAGGGAAGTGACAGGTACATAGTTAAGGAAGTGTATAGATAAGGAAATGTAAGGTGTGAAAACAGGACAAAGGGAGAGGAGATCAAGAAAAATCTAGAATAGATCATTGTTATTTTAGGCAGGGGTTGTTTGGGTGGGAACTCCCTGGTCATCCCACCATTAGCCACATCTTTCCATCTCCACCCCTTTCCTATTTCCACAGAGACTGTTCCTTCTCTGGTCAATTCGTCCCTTCCCACCCAAGACCGTCCCCTCCCCAGGTACTGTCCCCTGCAACCGAAGGAGATGCAACACCTATCCCTGTATCCTGTATCCTGTACAGGGTCCCTGTATCCAAACACCTATCCCTGTATCCTCCCCCATGACAGGGAGCCTGACAGTCTTTTCAGGCGAGGCAGAGGTTCACTTGCACGTCCTCCAACCTCATCTGCTGTATCTGCTGTTCCAGATGTGGACTCCTATATATCGACAAGACCAAACGTAGACTGGGCGATCATTTCGCTGAACACCTCCGCTCCGTCCGCCTTAACCTACTTGATCCCCAGTTGCTAAACGCTTTAACTCCCCCTCCCATTCCCACACTGACCTTTCTGTCCTGGTGCCTTGCTCTACTCCCTATATACCAGTATATTGCTGCCACATACAAACCCAATACAATCTTTAGGTTTGCAGATCATAAGAACATAAGTAATAGGAGCAGAATTAGGCCATTCCACCCATTAAGTCCACTCCGCTATTCAATCATGGCTGATCTATCTCTCCCTCCTAACCCCATTCTCCTGCCTTCTCCCCATAATCCCTGACACCTGTACTAATCAAGAATCTATCTTATGTTTAAGAAGGATAATATGGATAGGTCTCCAGGTCCTGACAGGATATTCCCTAGGACATTGAAGTAAGTTAGTGTAGAAATAGCCGGGGCTATGACAGAAATATTTCAAATGTCATTAGAAACGGGAATAGTCCCCGAGGATTGGCGTACTGCGCATGTTGTTCCATTGTTTAAAAAGGGGTCTAAGAGTAAACCTAGCAATTATAGATCTGTTAGTTTGACTTCAGTGGTGGGCAAATGAATGGAAAAGATACTTAGAGATAATATATATAAGCATCTGGATAAACAGGGTCTGATTAGGAACAGTCAACATGGATTTGTGCCTGGAAGGTCATGTTTGACTAATTTTCTTGAATTTCTTGAAGAGGTTACTAGGGAAATTGACGAGGGTAAAGTAGTGGATGTTGTCTATATGGACTTTAGTAAGGCCTTTGACAAGCTTCCTCATGGAAGGTTGGTTAAGAAGGTTCAACTGTTGGGTATAAATGCAGGAATAGCAAGATGGATTCAACAGTGGCTGAATGGGAGAAGCCAGAGGGTAATGGTGGATGGCTGTTTGTCGGGTTGGAGGCAGGTGACTAGTGGGGTGCCTCAGGGATCTGTGTTGGGTCCTTTGTTGTTTGTCATGTACATCAATGACCTGGATGAAGGTGTGGTAAAATTGGATCAGTAAGTATGCAGATGATACCAAGATGGGGGATGTTGTGGATAATGAAGAGGATTTCCAAAGCCTACAGAGTGATTTTGGCCATTTGGAAGAATGGGCTGAAAGATGGCAGATGGAGTTTAATGCTGATAAATGTGAGGTGCTACACCTTGGCAGGACAAATCAAAATAGGACGTACATGGTAAATGGTAGGGAATTGAAGAATGCAGTTGAACAGAGGGATCTGGGAATAACCTTGCATAGTTCCTTGAATGTGGAATCTCATATAGATAGGGTGGTAAAGAAAGCTTTTGGTATGTTAGCCTTTATAAATCAGAGCATTGAGTATAGAAGCTGGGATGTAATGTTAAAATTGTACAAGGCATTCGTGAGACCAAATCTGGAGTATGGTGTACAATTTTGGTCGCCCAATTATAGGAAGGATGTCAACAAAATAGAGAGAGTACAGAGGAGATTTACTAGAATGTTGCCTGGGTTTCAACAACTAAGTTACAGAGAAAGGTTGAATAAGTTAGGTCTTTATTCTCTGGAGCGCAGAAGGTTAAGGGGGGGACATGATAGAGGTCTTTAAAATGATGAGAGGGATAGATGGAGTTGATGTGGACAAGCTTTTCCCATTGAGAATAGGGAAGATTCAAACAAGAGGACATGACTTCAGAATTAAGGGACAGAAGTTTAGGGGTAACATGAGGGGGAACTTCTTTACTCAGAGAGTGGTAGCGGTGCGGAATGAGCTTCCAGTGGAAGTGGTGGAGGCAGGTTCGTTGATATCATTTAAAAATAAATTGGATAGGCATATGGATGAGAAGGGAATGGAGGGTTATGGTATGAGTGCAGGCAAGTGGGACTAAGGGAAAATAATTGTTCGGCACGGACTTGTAGGGCCGAGTTGGCCTGTTTCCGTGCTGTAATTGTTATATGGTTATATGGTTATAAGGAACTGCAGATGCTGGGAAATCAAAGGTAGACAAAAATGCTGGAGAAACAGCAGGTGAGGCAGCATCTATGAAGCGGAGGAAATAGGTGACATTTTGGGTCAAGACCCTTCTTCAGACTTCTTACTTTCACCCAGCTAACAATGATCAATTCTACATTTTTCTTGATCTCCATTCCTTTTGTCATATTTTCACACCTTACACTTCCTTACCTATCTCCCTCTTCCCTGAAATCAGTCTGAAGAAGGGACTCGACCCAAAACATCACCCAATTTTTCTCACCAGAGATGCTGCCTGTCCCGTTGAGTTACTCCAACTTTTTGTGTTCTATCTTAACGATCCTAAAATGTAACAGCTGAGGCACTACATAAGAGCAAGGCCATGCTGGAGTTTTATAAACTACTAGATAAGCCATAACCAGAGTAATCAGTCACCACACGCAAGAAAAAATGTGACTCGAGAAAGAGAGAGAAGATTAGACCATTATGTACCGGAACTGAGTAGAGGACGGGGCATCCAGGACTGGGCATTGTGTAATGAGGAAGGATTAGTTAGCAATCTTGTTGTGCAAAGCCCCTTGTGACAGTGGCCATAATATGGTAGAATTCTGCATTAGGATGGAGAGTGACATGGTTAATTCAGAGACTAAGTTCCTGAACTCAAAGAAAGGAGACTTTGAAGGTATGAGACTGGAATTGGCTAGGATAGACTGGCAAATTATACTTAAACTGTTGAGGGTGGAGATGCAATGGCAAAGATTTAAAGACCGCATGAATAAACTTCAAACATTGTTCATCCCTTTCTGGCAAAAAAATTAAATGGGGGAAGGTGCTCAACTGTGGCTAACAAGGAAAAAATAACGAAGGATAGTGTTAAATCCAAGAAAGAGGCATATAAATTGGCCAGAGGAAGCAGCAGACCGGAAGGGTGGGAGAAATTTATAACTCAACAGAGAAGGACAAAAGGGGAAAAAGGAGCATGCAAGAAAGCTTAGGGGCATATAAAAAACTGAATGTTAACAGCTTCTTTAGATGTGTAAAAAGAAAAAAATTAGTCCCTTCCAATCAGAGATGTGAATTTATAATGGGAAACAAGGAAATGGCATAATAGTTAAACAAGTACTTTGGTTCTGTCTTCATTTAGGACGATACAAACAATCTCCCAGAAATATGAGGGCACCGAGGATCTAGTGGAAGGGAGGAACTGAACGGAATCCACATTAGTGTGGAAATGGTGTTAGGTAAACTGTTGGGACTGAAGGGAGATAAATCCCCAGGGCCTGATGGTCTGCATCCAAGAGTACTTAAGGAGGTGGCCCGAGAAATCGTGCATGCATTGGTGATCATTTTCCAATGTTATAAGGGGTAGGCCATTTAGGACTGAGATGAGGAAAAACCTTTTTACCCAGAGAGTTGCGAATCTGTGGAATTCCCTGCCACAGAAGGCGGTGGAGGCCAATTCACTGGATATTTTCAAGAGAGATTTAGATTTAGCTCTTGGGGCCAAAGGAATCATGGGATATGGGGAAAAAGCAGGAACAGGGTACTGATTTTAGATGATCAGCCATGGCCTACTCCTGCACCTATTTTTCTATGTTACTATGTTCCTCTGTTTTTATTATGAGGATGATGACAGGACTGGAAAATTGTAGTTTTAAGGTGAAGCAGCCTAAACTGGGATTGTTTTCATTCCAACAAAGGTGAGTCCGGGAGATATTGTTAAAACATATACGTTTTATATAGGATTTGATGATGTTTTATGATGTTTACACATGTGTTCCAGAGCAGATGCAGTATTGGTTGGTCCATTGTGAAATAAAGGAAGTTGGGAGAAAATATTTTCACTCATAAATGGTGTGGATCTGATTATATAGTGGAGGCAGAAACCCTGATATATCTGGTTGAGCAGTTGAAGATGAGCATTGGCAGGGTAATGGACGAAGAAATGCAAATAGGTTTATCTAAAATGCATTCTTGGTTGGCAGAGGCATGATAGGCTGTTGTACCACAAGTTTCTATGACTCTTGGTCACATCACTTGATTGCATAGAAATTTGAATGACAACAGTGTCTGTGCTGATAATAACAGTGCGGTGGAATACCAACCTCATTATTAAATGTTTGCTGAAAGGGGAGACAAAGCAGTGTTCAGTCTGATTCTTAATTACATATTGGTGATCGTTGGTTATATGGGGCGCCGTCCTGTATGGTATGGCTGCCCAGCCTGCAGTTGTCCGTTTTTTCACCTCTTTTTTTTATTTTTAGTTAGTTAAAGTGTTATGTTTGAGCTCTAGTCTTCTTTATGTGGGGGGGTGGGGGAGGGGGGGGCAGGGGGAAACTGCTTTCCAGGGTTCCTACCTGGTCGGAGAGGCGGGCTTTTCGCCAGGCAGCACCTTCGACCCGTCCTCGCGGCCTACCAGCGGGCCTGGAGCAGCGTTTCCTGTCGTTGACCAACCAGAACCTCGGCTTCGGTGGCGGCCCAGCGCTGGAGTGCTATCACGGAGCGGAGCGGGCGATGCATTGCCCGGGTCGCCGTGCTGGAACTCCGGTGAGCTGAGACCGCCGAGAAAAACATCGCAAAGCTGCGGGTCTGGGGAGTGGCCAGCCACGGGCGGTGGCGCTGAACTTTACACCAGGAGCCTGGGATCTCTCGCCGAGATTGCCGGTGGTGGAGCTCCATCCAGCGCAGCCTGTCGGCTTCGGAAGCCGCTGTCCCTGGTAAAGGAAGCGGCCATTCCAGGTGTCCCATGCCGCTGTGAGGATTCTCCCGACGCCGGAGCACCATCATCCGGCGAGAATGGCCTGGAACATCGGGCCTCCGTAAAGGCGACTGCGGAAGCCAAAATAGGCCCGACTATGGGTGGACATGGGGATGGGGACTGGACATTGTGCCTTCCCTCATAATGGGAACCACTGTGGGGGGATGTTTTTTATGTTTAAATTTCTTTATTATTGTTAAGTCTCTATTCTTTTTTTATGTGTTGCATTGGCAATAAGCATTTCACTACACCAATTGGTGTACGTGACTAATAAAGAACCTGTGAACCTTTGAACAGATGCAATTCTGGTGGGATGTGGCCTTTGAGGATGTATGCACTGATCTTGATCATACTTGTGAGATGACAAAGTTGCTGTAATGGGAATGGATTCAAATCCTCAAAGCTGAATAGTTCCATGGATACCCAATACCAATGCATTTAAGCCTCTGCCTTTCCACAGTTTCTATTAGGGCTTGCTGTGCAGCATCCACAAATATTTCCCTGTTGTATCGTCTCACTGCTTTGCTTCACATTTCATCAGATATTTAACTGGTGCTGGCTATTTGTGATAGACCCTCAAACACTTTTCTACTCTGTTGCAAATAAGAATTTTTCAGCAGTTATCAGAAACGACTTAGGGTTTCATACAATTTCTCACTCATTTATTTCAACTTATTTAAAAGCCAACTAAACTGTCCTGCTAGACATGGTCCAGGGAAGGACGCATTTGCAAATGGATTCTAGTTCAATATTCAATTCTGAAGTAGGTGTTCTTTTGTGAGGTAGAACAATAATCTTTCAGGATCTTCAGAAAGTAATGCAGTGTTTTAATGCTATCACCAATCCATTGTGTTTATTGAAAAGCTCTCATGATGATAGTTATGCTAGGAGTTTGATTGTGTACTTCATTTGTAAATTTCACACATAGGCAGCATTTCATTTAGCAGTTAAAAGGAAGGTGACTGTCATGCAGGCTGATATATAGTCTGCACAGTACAGAAGGTACTTTGGTGAAACTAGAGTGTAATGTCTGACTGGTGAAAGGTTAACATTTTTTCAGGATATAATTTATTTTCGATAAAATTTTATAGAAACTTACCATCAATAATAAATCTTTTACAAAACTGCACAAGGAAGACAAAAGGATTTATTTTAACTTTAGCATTATTCTCCAAGATACAAGGACATAAATTTGCTGCTTGGCTTGGTATACAGCCATAAAGAAGGTAGGGATAAAAACGTAACTCTCTAGCCAAATTAGGCGCACAGGCAGTGGGGAATATTTAGGCAGAATTTAGAGTGAAATTGCAATCCCCATTTCACTCGCTATCAGTGTTGAGAAATATATCTATTGTCCTTGGGGTCCATTTTAACGAAAGATGTACATTGATTACTATAATTGGACTTGTTTTTCTTCAGACATGGGAACCCGTGACTAACCTAGGACAGACATGTCGACCAAATCCCAGTTGCAAATCCCAGCAGTACCGAACAAATCCTGACCATGGATTGGCAAACTTTTTTTAACAAATACTGAATTTTGTTTATACATTATTGTAATAATTTACATTTTTGCCTCGACCAGAAATTGTTAGGTTGCCTAGTCTTTTCATTTTCTCCCTCACAATTAACGCTCATGCATAACCGCAAAGGAAAGACGCAAATTCGAACAACCATCACATTAGCAATTTGGTCAGGGTGACCTTCCCAGAAAAAAAAAGAAAATAAGGTTAAACAAAGGTCTCATAATTAAGAATTGTGTTGTCCTGTGATGAAATAATAAACTTTTGGTGGCAGATACCATTTTCAGAAATAATTCAATTTCCAAACAACTTAAATATTTTTTAATCAGAAAAGTAACTATTTGCCATGTTCAGATGGATCATGCAATGATAGAATGTGTTAAAACTACTTGCATAATGCCATGTTACAACACCGCCAATTGCTCTCCGGTGTATTGTATCAGTAATCTCAAACATAAGGAGTTATCAGCATGAGGGAGAGTTGCCAATTAGAGATACTGATTGGGTAGAATTGACCAAGGATGCCTTCAGATAAGCATAGGAATCTGCGGAGGTTCAATGAAGATAGAAGGTACCGCAGAAAGAGGGTTTATTTTTATGCACAACTAACTGTTTAGTTGGTTCTAAAATAATTGAAGTCAAAATGAGTTACATTTTTTAAACGTAAATTGTGAATTAAAGATATTCATGGTGAAAAATTCTACAATCCACAATCAACAGCATTCCGACAGCATTCCTGCTACTCTGATTGCAAAAACATTTCAGGTCTGAAGCCCTTTATCAGAATTGTTCTGGTGAATGGTCCTGAAACTGAAAAATATCAACCCGGCTCTTAAACCTTTTTCTTGTCATCCTTGCTGCCTAACCTGCTGAGTGCTTTCAGCAACTTTTATTTTTATTTCTGATTTCCAGCATTAGCAGCTATTTTGATTATCAATTAATAATGCAAACCATTTCAACATGATGTGATCAAGTGTGATTTTTGTTCAAAATTCACTTGCTGTGAACATAGATTTTGTGGCAACCGTCAGATTCAGATGGAAATTGAGATTGAGATTCAGATTAGTTTATTGTCAAATACACCAGGGTGCAATTCAATTTCTTGTTCACGTGAAGCTCATAGAGCAAACACAATACATGATAATGACGGATTCAATAATAAATACAATAACATTTGCAAAAGAGCAGAATGGTGCAAAGATTGTAGTGTAATCTGACAGAGTGCATAGCAGGACTCTAAAGAGCAATGACATTATCAAATGAGATAGAGTTGAGGTTAAGAGTATGTGAAAGCACCTCTGGGAACAGGGTGTAAAAGAGATGATTCATTCAAGAATCTGATAACCATGGGGAAGAAGCTGTTGTTAAGTCTGAATGTCCAGGCTTTGAAGCTCCTTATCTTCACCCAGAAGGTGTAAGGGAAAATGAAATGGCCAGGGTGGAAGGCATCCGTGATAATTTCCAGCTTTCCCGATGCAACAAGCCATGAAGGGGATCTTATAGAAACTTACAAAATTCTTAAGGGGTTGGACAGGCTAGATGCAGGAAGATTGCTCCCGATGTTGGGGAACTCCAGGACAAGGGGTCACAGTTTAAGGATAAGGGGGAAATCCTTTAAAACCGAGATGAGACAAACTTTTTTCACACAGAGAGTGGTGAATCTCTGGAACTCTCTGCCGCAGAGGGTAGTCGAGGCCAGTTCATTGGCTATATTTAAGAGGGAGTTAGATGTGGCCCTTGTGGCTAAGGGGATCAGAGGGTATGGAGAGAAGGCAGGTACGGGATACTGAGTTGGATGATCAGCCATGATCACATTGAATGACGGTGCAGGCTCGAAGGGCCGAATGGCCTACTCCTGCACCTAATTTCTATGTTTCTATGTTTCTATGAAGGCGACAGAGAGTGACGAGCCTGCGGTAGACAGGGGTGTGGTCACCACTCTCTGCAGATTCAGGTGGTCAAGAACAGAGCAGAGCAGTTGCCACATCTGGCTGCGATGCATCCTGTCAGAATATTTTCTATAGCGCATCTGCAGAAGTTTGAGAGCATCCTCGTGGAGATGCCAAACCTTCTCAGACACCGAATAAAGTAAATATGCTGAAATATGCTAAAGTAAATATGCTTTCTTGATCATCTCATCAGCATCTGTGTGAAGAGAACAGCATTAGTTGCTGGTTATATGGACTCTGAGGAACTTGGAGCTGTCAACCATTTTGATGGTAACTCTGTTGTGAGGATAGAGTGGTTAACATCCC
The DNA here is from genome assembly GCF_028641065.1 of Leucoraja erinaceus. Classification (NCBI taxonomy): domain Eukaryota; kingdom Metazoa; phylum Chordata; class Chondrichthyes; order Rajiformes; family Rajidae; genus Leucoraja; species Leucoraja erinaceus. Next base: position 103,486,795 of record NC_073379.1, read on the forward strand.
TTGCTTTCTTAGGTCAAAAACCACCGGGATATGGGGAGAAGGCAGGCACGGGTTATTGATAGGGGATGATCAGCCATGATCACAATGAATGGCGGTGCTGGCTCAAAGGGCTGAATGGCCTCTTCCTGCACCTATTTTCTATGTTTCTATGTTTCTATGTAACTCATTGGTCTCGTTGATGTCAAGGGTTAGGCTGTTGCACTGTTACCATGAAAGCCAAAGTCATAATTCTTTCCTGTACTCTGCCTCATTGTTGTAGTTGATCCAGCCAGCAGTAGTGTTATCATCTGCAAACCTAAAGATCGTAGTGGGCTTGTACTTGATCGCAGTATCAATAGACAATAGACAATAGACAATAGACAATAGACAATAGGTGCAGGAGTAGGTCATTCGGCCCTTCGAGCCAGCACCGCCATTCAATGTGATCATGGCTGATCATCCACAATCATTACCCCGTTCCTGCCTTCTCTCCATATCCCTTAACCCCGCTATCCCGAAGAGCTCTATCTAACTCTCTCTTGAAAGTATCCAGAGAACCAGCCTCCACCGCCCTCTGAGGCAGAGAATTCCACACACTCACAACTCTCTGTGTGAAAAAGAAAATGTAGTAATATGGATCAGTAAGTAGTGCAAGGGACTGAGCACACAACCCTGTTGGAGCACCAGTGTTGAGGGTCTGGGTGAAGGTAATGTTATAACTAATTCTACCCTACAGAGATCTACCGGTCAGGAAGACCAGAAGCCAGATGCAGATGGCGGCCCCATGCCAAGGCTAGAAGTTTAGGGATGAGCTTATTCATTATTATGGTTTGAAGGCTGAGCTGTAGTTAACAAATAACAGCCTGACATAGGTGTTCTTATTGTCAAGATAATCCAGACGTTAATGTAGTGCAAGGGACATTGAGTCCTCCTATTTTTCGTGTATGCAAATTGTAGGTGTTCCAAATTGTCCAGGTGACTGGAGCAGATGTGGGCCAATACCATTCTCTCAAAACACTTCATTATGGATAATTTAGAACTACTGGCAGTAGCCATTGAGCCAAATCACTTACTTTACTTAGGGAATGGAATGTTGGAGGTTTCGTTGAAGCAGGTGGGACAGTAGACTGTTGAAGTGAAATGTTGAAGGTTTAGTGGAGACTGTGGATGATCAATTGCCGCACAATTTCTGAACCTGTCCAGTGACTCAAGGTGCTGGACCAGAGGCTGCGCGGGCACATTGAGGATGGTGGCTTGGAGTTCAGTCACAGCACAAGCAAATGCATCTGCGTTCTGCTGCTTAGCTGCTGAGGTTCATATAACCTTGGTTCTGGAGTGTAGTCCAAATGGATTGTATGATTTCTCATTCATGTGAAGATTACCTCTCTCCTTGTGGGATGTTTGTTGGTGTTCAGCTGCCGTATTGCAGTGGGAAATAATGGGAAATCCCTTGGGATTGACACAATTTAGTTTGCCACTATTCTTCATTGATATTGGCTCTATGCTGGACTCATTGCTTAGCGTTGTGGTTTACAAGCCATCATGAAGAAAATGTATGATGGGGATGAATTTCCATGAGCACCTGAATTTCAGAATGTCTTGATGTTTCTTGGAAATGTATATTCTGCCATGTATGCATGTTTTAGATGAATCAATGGCTTCTGAATCAATCAGTTCACACAAACTCCACAGTGAATTTCCTCCACACTCTCAGCTGGTTGATGAAGTCAATGAGTTCAGTAATTTTGTAAATGTCCATATGATGTTGTTAATGTTGTTCAAAGCATTATTCTTGGAGCTGTCGCTTGGTGAAGTCCATGCCCCCTATGCCTCTGGATGGACAGAATCCACACTGCAATTCAGAGATATACACAAAAAGGTGGAGTAACTCAGTGGGTCAGGCAGCATCTCTGGAGACAAGGAATAGGTGAGGTTTCAGTCCGAGACCCCTTCTTCAGACTGAGAGTCATGGGAAAGGGAATCGAGAAATATAGACGGTGATATAGAGGAAAATAGAACAAGTGAATGAAAGATGTGCAAAAAGTAATGATGATCAAGGAAAGTTTCATAGATCAAGGGAATGGTGAGAGAGTTCATTTCTCTGTCATTCAGAGAACTGTTCTTTGGCACCTGTGAGGAGGTTGAGGAGGACGCTGGTGTTGATTTTTCTGTGGCAAAAGCAGGAAGATCCCTCCATAGCAAAATGATTTGAGTATAGGAGCAGGGAGGTTCTACTGCAGTTGTACAGGGTCTTGGTGAGACCACACCTGGAGTATTGCGTACAGTTTTGGTCTCCAAATCTGAGGAAGGACATTATTGCCATAGAGGGAGTGCAGAGAAGGTTCACCAGACTGATTCCTGGGATGTCAGGACTGTCTTATGAAGAAAGAATGGACAGACTTGGTTTATACTCTCTAGAATTTATGAGATTGAGAGGGGATCTTATAGAAACTTACAGAATTCTTAAGGGGTTGGACAGGCTAGATGCAGGAAGATTGCTCCCGATGTTGGGGAAGTCCAGGACAAGGGGTCACAGCTTAAGGATAAGGGGGAAATCCTTTAAAACCGAGATGAGAAGAACTTTTTTCACACAGAGAGTGGTGAATCTCTGGAACTCTCTGCCGCAGAGGGTAGTCGAGGCCAGTTCATTGGCTATATTTAAGAGGGAGTTAGATGTGGCCTTTGTGGCTAAGGGGATCAGAGGGCATGGAGAGAAGGCAGGTACGGGATACTGAGTTGGATGATCAGCCATGATCATATTGAATGGCGGTGCAGGCTCGAAGGGCCGAATGGCCTACTCCTGCACCTAATTTCTATGTTTCTATGTTTCTATGTTTCATAGTTGGCAGAGTCATGCCTTGGAAATAGCCTATGAATAAGGACAACTTGCTTTGTATGCTTTATATGTATAAAAAATACAGCTTTTAGAGCACACCAATAATAATGGAGGCAAATATACATGAATTTCAATGTTCTAATCAGTTCCACATAATTAAGCACAGGCTAGGTTGCTCAACCTCTGGGTGGCAATGGCACAGTGGTAGGTTGTTGCCTTATAGCGCCAGAAACCCAGGTTTGATCCTGATCTTGGGTGGTGTCTGGACGATGTGTGTATGTTATCTGGATGATGTAGTCGAGTCAGGGGATATGGGAAGAAGGCAGGAACGGGTTACTGATTGGGGATGATCAGCCATGATCACATTGAACATCCTTGAGAAGTTTCTACAACTTGATTGGAGTCCACCTGTGGTAAATTAAATTGATTGGACATGATTTGGAAAGGCACACACCTGTCTATATAAGGTCCCACAGTTGACAGTGCATGTCAGAGCAAAAACCAAGCCATGAAGACAAAGGCATTGTCCGTAGACCTCTAAGACAGGATTGTGTCGGGACACAGATCTGGGGAAGGGTATAAAACAATTTCTGCAGCATTGCGGGGCCCAAAGAGCACAGTGGCCTCCGTCATTCTTAAATGGAAAAACTTTGAAACCACCAGGACTCTTCATAGAGCTGGTCGCCCGGCCAAACTGAGCAATCGGGGGAGAGGGGCCTTGGTCAGGCAGGTGACCAAGAACCTGATGGTCCCTCTAACAGAGCTCCAGAGTTCCTCTGTGGAGAAGGGAGAACCTTCTAGAAGGACAACTGCCTGCAGCACTCCACCAATCAGGCCTTTATGGTAGAGTGGCCAGACGGAAGCCAATCCTCAGTAAAAGGCACATGACAGCCCGCTTGGAGTTTGCCAAAAGACACCTAAACAAGATTCTCTGGTCTGATGAAACCAAGATTAAACTCTTTGGCCTGAATGCCAAGCGTCACGTCTGGAGGAAACCAGACACCACTCATCACCTGGCCAATACCATACCTACGGTGAAGCATGGTGGTGGCAGCATCATGCTGTGGGGATGTTTTTCAGTGGCAGGAACTGGGAGACTCGTCAGGATCGAGGGAAAGATGAAAGGAGCAAAGTACAAAGGGATCATTGATGAAAACCTGCTCCAGAGCATTCAGGACCTCAGACTGGGGCGGAGGTTCACCTTCCACCAGGACAACAACCCTAAGCACACAGCCAAGACAACACAGGAGTGGCTTCATGACAAGTCTGTGAATGTCCTTGAGTGGCCCAGCCAGAGCCCAGACTTGAACCCAATCGAGTATCTCTAGAGGGAGCTGAAAATAGCTGTGCATCGACGCTCCCCGTCCAACCTGACAGAGTTTGAGAGGATCTGCATTATAGAATGGGATAAAATACCCAAATACAGGTGTGCCAAGCTTGTAGCTTTATACCAAAGAAGACTTGAAGCTGTTATCGCTGCCAAAGGTGCCTCAATGAAGTACTGAGTAAAGTGTCTGAATACTTATGTAAATGTGATTTTTCAGTTATTTATTTTTAATTACTTTGCAAAATTTCGCCTTTTTATTGTGTGTAGATTGAAGATTAAAAAAATGAATATAATCTATTTTAGAATAAGGCTGTAATGTAACAAAATGTGGAAAAAGTGAAGGAGTCTGAATGCACTGTAGTGAATGAAACTGCAGCCCACATTGAGAATCTGTGTAAAAATGGTAGACTGCAATAGAAAATTGGGTTTGGGGTGGTTGAATGCATTAGTGTTTAGCTTGGTTTCGGATACTGAAAATATCGTTACGCAGATGAGCTTGTTAATGGGCACAAAAAGTAGTTGGGTCTGTCTTCATGGAAGACAAGATGTCCTCCCAGAAATAATGAAGACCTTCAGGTTGAGAAATCGGAGATATGAGGAGGTAACGGGGATTGTCAGTGAATAAAAGCAGTGGAAAACGTCACAGGACTGAAGGTTGATTTATCTCCTGGACTGGATAACCTGCAACTTAAAATTTTGAACGAAATGGCTGAGGGGATAGTGAATGCATTGGTTGTAATCTTTCAAAACTCCTTCGGTCCTGACAGATCAGAAGATAACAAATGCAATCTCATTATTTATCAGGGAGAAAACAGTGAGTTATAGATGCAGGGAACATATTATTAAAGAAGTGGTAACACCACTCTCAGAAAATGTCAATGGGACTGGGCAAAGTCAAGCATGATTTTATGAAAGGGAAGAACTATTTGATAAATGTTTGACAGATCTTTGGGTTTTTAGGATCCAACAGTTGATCACAGTCGGCCATTTTTCACAACAGTTCTCATTCCGTGCCCTGCGTTCTACACAGGCTGTGATGCGCCGGCAGCGATGGTCTGACTCTCCCACAGCCCCGGGCCTCACTCACCCAGACCAGCAATGGACCCCAACTGCATTTTATCCAAAGCCAGATCCATCCCCTTAATAAACGCTTCCTTTCCTACCTGGACTCCACAAAGGATGGCAAACTTGCTCGCCTCCAGACTGGTCCTGCCACTGACACGCTTCAACTTGACCGCCCGCAGGGCTCCAGCGCTGCCTCGACGCCGCCTGCCCGAACACCACGATGCCTAGATCTACGATGCTATTGCTGCTACGAGGAGAAGCACCAACACTCACCGCCTTCCTGGCCGACCACCGAAGATGCCGCCATTGTCAACCTTCACGGCCTCCTCGGGGCCACTGGTGCTGACCGTCATGACCTCCCCGGGTCCACAACTGCTGTTGCCGCCGACCTGCACTGCCTCACCGGGACTGTAGACCTTTACCGCCTCACCGATGAGGCCGACCCTCGCTGCCACCCCAGCCATCCACTGACCGGGTCTACTGACGCTTCGTCCGTTAACCCGGACTCCACTCCCAATGGGGCTTCAGCAGCGACACAGCCCACAGTGGGCCACAGCCATCGCCTTACCTGAGTCCCAGGCTCAGCAGCGGGCCTAGAGTCTCCACAATGCAGACTCTCACACCACGTGGTTTGACTCTGCTGGGTCCTACTGCTACACCCCCCCCCCCTTACAGGGAACAGGGATCCTCAGTGGGGGGTCCACTGGGTCTTCCCCTTCGCCATTTAGCCAGGTGACCCCAGCTATTCCTCACCCATACAATAGTCCTCATGCCCCCCTCCTCTCTGAACACCCACCATCCCCTCCACCAGACATTGCCTTGGCCTCCATCTACTCACCTGCCTTCCTCCGACCCCAACCCCCACCCTTGTCGTGTGTTCACCATCCCCCCCTGACCTCCCCCTTTCTGATACGGAACGGTCTATCCTCAGCAGAGGCCACACCTTTGTTCCCCTCCACCCCCACCTCAATGAGTTCCGGTCCGTAATGACTTAGAGCTCTTCTTCCATCGCTTCCGCCTCCAGGCATTTTTCTATGGGAAGGAGTCCTCACTACCCAGTGATGGTCTCTTCTCCCATCTCCAATGGACCCCTCCACTTAGACCACCCCCCTGCTCGGACCTCTACATTCTTTGGACCTTTTCATTTCCAACTGCCGGCGGGACATCAACCGCCTCAAATTTTCCACTCCCCTTACCTACTCTAACCTCTATCCCCTGAACGTATATCCCTCCGCTCACTCTGCAGCAACCCCAACTTGATGATCAAACCCGCCGACAAGGGAGGTGCTCCGTGCCCGGGTGGGATTAGAAAGGGAATACGCCCTGTCTGTGGGCACCCTGAGGGAGTTCCGGGACCGCTGGGCTCCGCAGGGTGTTGAATGTATCCTCAATAAGGATTGTATCATAATTGTATAAAAGTTTATTATGGATATATGTTTGTATTGTATTTATGGTGGTGGGTTCTGGCTTGTTTTATTGTAGTGTAAATATTATTTTTTAATAATTAGAAAAAAACAACAAAAAAAAACAAAAAACAAGGGAGGTGCCGTGGTAGTCTGGCGCACTGACCTCTACCAGACTGAGGCCAGGCCACAACTCTCAGACACCTCCCCCTACTTATCCTTGGACCATGACCCCACAAAAGAGCACCAGGCCTTAATCTCAAACACTTCTTCACTTCCGGCTCTGCCCCCTCTAAAGCCTGCTTATCGTTCCTCAACCCCGCATGGCCCAATTCTATCTTCTCCCAAAAATCCACAAACAGAACTGTCCTGACAGACCCATTGTTTCTGCTTGTTCATGTCCCACCAAATAAATTTCCACATACCTCGACTACATCCTATCCCCCCCCCTGGGCCAATCCCTCCCTACCTAAGTCCAAGACACCTCACATGCTCTTCGTCTCCTCAATGATTCGGTTTCCCAGATTCCCACTCCCTCATCTTTACAGTGGATGTCACTCTACACCTCCATCTCCCACCAGGAAGGTCTTAAAGCCCTGCGTTTCTTCCTCGACCGCACAACCAGCCAATTTCCATCCACTAATACTATCCTCCGCCTAACAGAGATGGTCCTTACTCTCAACAGCTTCTCTTTCGACACCTCCCACTTACTCCAGATCCAAGGCGTAGCTATGGGCACTCACATAAGCCCTAGCTATGCCCGCCTCTTTGTAGGGTACGCCGAATAATTCCTGTTCCAGGCGTACACTGGCCCTATCCCCGAACTCAACCTCCGCTACATTGACGACTGCATTGGTGCTGCCTCCTGCACCCATGCAGAACTCACTGACTTCATCAACTTCACCACTAATTTCCGTCCTGCACTCAAATTCACTTGGACCATCTCCGACATCACCTACTGTTTCTAGATCTCATCCTCTATCACAGGAAACAGACTATTGACCGACATCCACTCCAAACCTACTGCCTTCCATAGCTATCTTGACTACACTTCTTCCCAACCTGCTTCCTGTATAGACTCTATCCCCTATTCTCAATTCCTCCGTCTACACTGCATCTGCATCCAGGATGGTGGCCGATTGGGAAAGGGGGAGATGCAGCGAGACCTGGGTGTCATGGTACACCAGTCATTGAAGGTAGGCATGCAGGTGCAGCAGGCAGTAAAGAAAGCGAATGGTATGTTGGCTTTCATAGCAAAAGGATTTGAGTATAGGAGCAGGGAGGTTCTACTGCAGTTGTACAGGGTCTTGGTGAGACCACACCTGGAGTATTGCGTACAGTTTTGGTCTCCAAATCTGAGGAAGGACATTATTGCCATAGAGGGAGTGCAGAGACGGTTCACCAGACTGATTCCTGGGATGTCAGGACTGTCTTATGAAGAAAGACTAGACAGACTTGGTTTATACTCTCTAGAATTTAGGAGATTGAGAGGGGATTTTGTAGAAACATACAAAATTCTTAAGGGGTTGGACAGGCTAGATGCAGGAAGATTGTTCCCGATGTTGGGGAAGTCCAGGACGAGGGGTCACAGCTTAAGGATAAAGGGGAAATCCTTTAAAACCGAGATGAGAAGAACTTTTTTCACACAGAGAGTGGTGAATCTCTGGAACTCTCTGCCACAGAGGGTAGTCGAGGCCAGTTCATTGGCTATATTTAAGAGGGAGTTAGATGTGGCCCTTGTGGCTAAGGGGATCAGAGGGTATGGAAAGAAGGCAGGTACGGAATACTGAGTTGGATGATCAGCCATGATCATATTGAATGGCGGTGCAGTCTCGAAGGGCCGAATGGCCTACTCCTGCACCTAATTTCTATGTTTCTATGAGGTGTTCCATACCAGGGCATCGGAGATGTCCACATCCTTTAAGGAAAGGGGGTTCCCCTCTTACATTATAGAGGTGGCTCTTACTATGGTCTCCTCAATATCCAGTAGCTCCTCTCTTACTGCCCCTCCCCCCATTCGTAACAAGGACAGAGTCCCCCTTATCCTCACCTTCTACACCTTCAGCCGTCGTATACAACATATAATCCTCCAACATTTTCGCCACCTCCAACAGGATCACACTACTGGCAACAACTCCCCATCTCCACCCATTTCTGCTTTCCGCAGAGATCATTCCTTCCGTAACTCCCTGGTCAACTCATCCATTTCCCACCCAAACCACCCCCTACCCGGGTACTTTCCCCTGCAACCTCAGGACCTGTCCCTTTACCTCCCCCCTCGATTCCATCCAAGGACCTAAACAGTCTTTCCAGGCGAGGGGGAGGTTCACTTGCACTTCCTCCAACGCTCTTGCCTTAAATTTTCACAATATATATTTGTGAGACCAAGTACAATTTGCCCAGATTTGCTGATGATACCAAAACGGATGTAGGGTGGACTGTGAGGAAGAGATAGAGAAGCGTTAGTAGGATATTGGCAAAGTGACTGGGCGAGGAGGTGGAAAAATGTGAATTGTTCCCTTTGGCAGAAAAAAATAAAAAAGTGATTTTTTTACAAATTGAAAGTTGTTACCATTTAAATGCCCTTATGTATGAATTACTGAAAGTCAACATGAAAGCAGAACAATCAGTTATGAATGCAAATATTGTCCTGACCTTTATTGCAATATGAAGGAGAGGTCATGGCGGGCTCTGTTGAGACTGCATTGGTAATATTGTGTAAGAGACAAAGGACACACCAGTGAGTGAGGGAGTCCAGCACATTTTTGATGCATGAGGTAAGATCATACATTTTGGGAAGGAACTCTCAGGGATTTAGAAGAATGGGTTGTGATTTCATTGAAGTACACAACATTGGTATGGGAATGAAAAGGTGGATGCAGAGTTGATGATTCCTCTGCCTGGGGTGTCTAAACGAGGGGTCAACTTAAAGGCTACCCGCGCAGTACAGAGAAGAAAAGAGAGTGAATCTTTGGAATTCTCCAAGTTTGAAGTCCCAGTTGCTGTAAAGAGATTGATAGATTTTTGTAATATTTAAGGAATTAAGGGGTTTGGGACGAGGTTAGGCGCTGAGGTCAAATATCATCCAAGATTACTGAATGATAAGGCAGAAATAATGCTGCTTCTATGTATTACATCCTTATTTTATCCATAAAAGATGGGCAGTCAGATATACATGGGAGCCAGACTTCTTTAGGGTGGTATGCACTCATCTGGAATTTCCATGTACAAATTTTTAGACATTTTCTTTTGATTATGATAATAAATCTGACTAGTGCATGGGCCTAATTCTGGCATTGTGGAAATAGTCCAACCGAGTAAATGATTGGATATCCATTTTTAGGGTGGTGCTCTCTCTGTATTTTGAGTCTGTTCAGTGTATACGGTGACAAGATTTCTCTGTTCAAGACTTTAAACAAAATTGAGCAAAGACATGTTAACATGGAGATATCTTACAGCTTAACCACAACTATCACACACACAATCTTCCCCTATTCGATCATAGTGGGATTCATCTATATGTTACAAAAACTCTCATCTTGTTTGTTAGTGAGTCTGCCTGTCTGCCTGTGAGTCTGTCTGTGACTCTTTGTGTGCGACTCATGCCCAGATGCCCTGAATTACGTCAAAATTGTGCACAATATCACTACAATTTCTGCACCACCTTAGTCACAATTGTCTTGTGGTGTGTTTTTATCAAGTTTCATTTAGATTGATGTTATATTTTACAAGTTATTCACATTTTTAACTTTACAAAATCCCACTTTGAGAAAGATTTCTTCCAATCTGCACTGGCAGTTATCAGCTATGATATCACAATGGGATTGTAGCATATCCACTACATGGTTGCTATCCTAAGAAACTGAGTCCTTGGCATCAAATGTCCTTCAGGGGAAGAATCTGCCAGCCTAACCCAACACATATGTGATTGCAAAGACACATGGTTGACTTTTAATTGTTCTCTAAATTGAAATTTTAATGATTAGATTTGGATACAAAAGATGGCCTTGTTGATGGTACCGACATCACATTAAAGAATAAAAAATGTTGGTCCAATTGCATTTTTATTTACGTTTAAAATGAGGGAGGGTGAAAAAAATGAGCTGACCTGCAGAGTTGGGGGCTATGAATGAGTGGTGGAATATTGCGTTGGGAGAATGTGTTGTATTGGGGAACCAGGCCTCCCATGTGGCAGGGACCCAACGGGTCCCACTTGGTCTAGTATATTATAATGCTTCTGTAACTGACGAATCCAGAATCCTTTTCCAAACTGAATCTTTTCAAATAAAGCTGATGACATAGGCTGTTAACTACGACATCAGTGCCTGTTTTTAATTGTTTTACAATATATTAATGTAATTGTTATAGCAACGATAGGGGATTTGTGGTGGAGGGGTAGTTAGCCTCATATACTGATATAGGGTCGTTTCTGACATACCCTAATTTTCCTAAGCTTTTAAAGATGCAAGTCTTGCAATAAGCAGAAACAGATTTTAAACAATTCCTGTCATTTAGTTCAAAATCTAAATCATATTCGTGAGAAAAGTGAAAAAAATATTAGCACGAGTTTGGGGAAACAATGTTCAGGCAGTCAGTGGGCATAATGATGCAGTTAGATTTTAAAAGATTAAAAAAATCTTTAGATTCCCTTTAATTACTATGATCTTGGGAGAGTTTAAAACACATGATCTTTGTTAGTAAGAACTGCTTTGTTTTGTCCAATATCATGGCACTGATCTTGAAAATGTAAAATCATTTCCCCGGCAAGCAGTTCGTAAATGCACTACCTCATCTGGCATCAAGCCATCAGACCATGAAGGTTAGAAGTTAGATCTATCAACTGTGTTGAGCAAGTCAACATATTTTAGAGGAGCAGCAGAACATAACTAAAGCATCAAATGCAAAAAGACTGGGGACTGTGATTACTAGAAAGCTTTTTGTTTGCATTATTGTTTGTGAAGCAATGGAATAGCACGCGTTGCCAGGGTTAAAAATTGAAGAACAAACCATGCTCATAGTGAAGAATATGCTGAAAGAATGGTTGAAAGAGAGAGGGATAAATTGATAAGGAACAGGCCTGCAATTTGGTATAATAGCCGCAATGGAAGATTGGGCTCCAAATAGCCTGTTTTTGTGATTTCTGGGCGATTTTGTGTTATTAGAACATTGCAATTACCCTATTTCTAGATTAGGGAAAAAGGAGAAAATGGAACAGCCAGCCAGGATCCTCATTTGGGAACATTGATTGGTAACGCCTGCTGGAAAATCCATGCATGGACATCAGGTGAAAGTGGAACTGTGCTCAGCTGTCATCCCTCTCCACTTGCCAAATAGTTTGCTGACACTCACTGTCCAGGCCCACACATGAAGAATGGCCACCAGGGTAAGTGCTGGAAGATTGCCATCATACGTGGAATCATATCCTAGCATGAGTTATAGCTTATGGAAGAGAAAAGAAAATTGTGCAGTCTGGAAAAATGTAAAACATTTAGTTTTAAGCATTAAGATTTTACCTTCAATAAACAATAAAATTCATTTAACAGTAAGGCATTTAAATCGTTTCATTTTGTGATGCTCCTCATCTTATAGAAGCAAATTGACATTGTGATAAATTAAATTAATTTGCAGATAGAGGTCTATCGTGCAAATATTATTCATCTGACTAAAAAGCAGTCGTCTGAATGAACTTAATTCAGTTAACCTTGACATGCATGGAAATGTAATGCAAGAGAATTGCTATTGACGGCCCCGGAAGATTTGTAATATTTGCAGAATAAACTACAAAAGTCTAACCTTGTCAAATTTAGTTGCTGAAAGGAAATCATTTCAACACAACAGATGAAACGAACAAAAAGCAATTTACCTACGGATAGCAAAACAAGATAACTTTTTACATTTTGCATCCATATAATTCTGGCATAAATTATCTTGAAGTATGGATGTGATATTAATCGGAAAAGTAACATTTTAAGAAAAAGAAAATCAAAAGTTCTGTCTGCAGTCAAAAGTTAGTCAATTAAGATCCATCTGTTTCCTGTTCTTAAACAGAGGGGAAAGGTCATTTTTCCTTTGTTTTAAATGAGCTGGTCATTACTTCAGACGCAATAGAAATTCAACCACCTTAATGAAACTGGTATTTCAATGACATTGTGTGCTCTGTGGCATCCCAGTGGTACATGTTCATGTATTGTAACTGGGGAGGATTTTACAAATAAATGCACAGTAGAGCATGACTTTGTGCATGACCTTCATACCCTCGTGCTCTTGTGGTGGCCACCTGGGTAATGTGATGGCTAAATTTGCCACCCCCTACTCTTTCACAAATTACAGAACTGCTTGGAGGCCACACAGTTCAGCAAGCACTGCTTTCCACAGATGGTGAACCCATTAGTCCAGGCCCTCTTAATGTCCTAACAAAACTAGATTTCAAATAGGATTAAAGAAGAGCATTAATCTCATTAGATTAAAAAAAAAAGTCAAGTTTCGAAGTGTACAAGGGCCAAATATTAAGAATGCAAATTGAATTATTTGATTGGCACGGTTTTATTCAAGTGATTTGGTCAAAGTTATGTTGAGACAAAATATATATATATTTTTTTTAAGTACTGGGCTCGCTCCAAGGACTCAGCATTAAAATATAACAATAGTTTGACATTCACAAGCACTAACTGGAACACTACCCTCTAAAGACCATAAGTAGAAAGTATTTGTTTTGTTCCTATAATAGGTTTATCATTTTAATACATTCCCTCTGCTACAAAATAAAATCAGATAATATTTAATTTGCATTTCTATTCACCTTTCAAGGAAATTGCATTAACTTATTAGTGGTCACTAAATGTGGTGCAGCTAATTTTATCACTTTTGGAAATCTGATGGCTTGTTTCCTTGATTTGCTTGTGGAAATTTTTAAACAATGTGTTAAAAAAAAAATCGACGTTGACAGTAATATTTTCGTGTACTTAAAATATAGATTTTGAAATTATCAGATAAATCAGAAATGACATTGAATTGTTTTACAATGGAAGTTTATTTTAAAAGCCATATACAAACAATCCATTCAGCTTTTTCAGGGATGGTTTTAATTTGTGTTTGATAGGATAATACAACACAAATTGTCCTTTCTATCCCACCATGCCTATGTAGGTAGACACAAAATGCTGGAGTAACTCAGCGGGACAGGCAGCATCTCTGGAGAGTGACGTTTCAGGTCGAGACCCTTCTTCAGACTGAAGTCGGGGAAGCTAGAGAAATCAATGTTCATACCGCTAGGGTGTTAGCTACCCAAACGAAATATGAGGTGCTGTTCCTCCAATTTGCGCTGGGCCTCACTCTGACTATGTAGGAGGCCCAGGACTGAAAGGTCAGATTGGGAATGGGAGGGGTAGTTAAAGTGCTGAGCAACTGGGAGATCAGGTAGGTTAAGGTGGACTGAGCGGAGGTGTTCAGCGAAATGATCGTCGAGCCTGCGCTTGGTCTCGCCGATGTACAGAAGTTGACACCTGGAACAGCGGATACAGTAGATGAGGTTGGAGGAGGTGCAAGTGAACCTCTGCCTCACCTGAAAAAGATTGTTGGGGTCCTTGGAGGGAGTCGAGGGGGGGAGATAAAGGGACAGGTGTTGCATCTCCTGCCGTTGCTGGGGAATGTACCTGGGGAGGGGCTGGTTTGGGTGGGAAGGGACGAGTTGTATCCTTGTGTATGTTTTTGCCTATGTACACTAATCCTATTTGCCAAGATTAGGTCCCTACTCTCCTAAACTTTGCATGGTTAAGTCTCTATCTAATTGTTTCTTAAACAGTGTGATTGTACCTGACTCCACCATCTCCCCTGGCTGTGAGTTCCAGATATTAATCACTCTCTGTGTGGGGGAAAAACACTTTTGCCTTAATTTATCTTTCACACACTTCTCTCACACAAACATACGCCCACATATTTTTGATTTTTGAAAATGAATTCTGTCCATCTACCCTATCTTTTCTTCTTTGTACTTCATATAAAGCTCAACAAGTCACCCATCAGCTTCCTTTCCTACCCATAACTTTGTTCCTCCGATCCAGGCAACATCCTAGTGACTCTCCTCAACATCCTCTCCAGCACAATACATCCCTCCTATAACACGGTGAACAGGACTGTGCACAATATTCCAAATGTAGCCTTTCCGGTGTCTTGTGAGTTTGCAAAATAACATCCCAATTTTTATATACTATGCTTCAACCTTTGAACTTCTGATTTCCTTAGGTCTTCTTAGTAGAATATTATCTGAATGGTGGTCGATTAGGAAAAGTGGAGATGCAACGAGATCTGGGTGGCATGGTACACCAGTCATTGAAAGTAGGCATGCAGGTGCAGCAGGCAGTGAAGAAAGTGAATGGTATGTTAGCATTCTTAGCAAAAGGATTTGAGTATAGGAGCAGGGAGGTTCTACTGCAGTTGTACAGGGCCTTGGTGAGACCACACCTGGAGTATTGCGTACAGTTTTTGTCTCCTAATCTGAGGAAAGACATTCTTGCCATAAAGGGAGTGCAGAGAAGGTTCGCCAGACTGATTCCTGGGATGGCAGGACTTTCATATGAAGAAAGACTGGATAGATTTGGCTTGTACTCGATAGAATTTAGAAAATTGAGGGGGGATCTTATAGAAACTTACAAAATTCTTAAGGGGTTGGACAGGCTAGATGCAGGAAGATTGTTCCTGATGTTCGGGAAGTCCAGAACAAGGGGTCACAGTTTAAGGATCAGGGGGAAGTCTTATAGGACCAAGATGAGAAAAACATTTTTCACACAGAGAGTGGTGAATCTGTGGAATTCTCTGCCACAGAAGGTAGTTGAGGCCAGTTCATTGGCTATATTTAAGAGGGAGTTAGATGTGGCCCTTGCGGCTAAAGGGATCAAGGGGTATGGAGTGAAGGCAGGTACAGGATACTGAGCTGGATGATCAGCCATGATCATATTGAATGGCAGTGCAGGCTTGAAGGGCCGAATGGCCTACTCCTGCACCTATTTTCTATGTTTCTATGTTTCTTCAGCACCCTATTATCAGTTTAGGAAACAATGGACTTTCATTTCAAGTTCTCTCTGTTCATCGACATTCCTGGGCACTCTTCATTTGCTGTATATTTCGTGGTGGGAGATTGCAACCTTCATGTGGTCCACCCTGTTTCAACGAATGCAATCAACCTGGCGTGCACAAACAGAAAATCAAACAGAACAAGACAAGTTGTCTTACAACTTTAGGCTGTGCACGCCACACGCAAGAAGACTGTATATGTCCTACCGCCATTTTACCTAATAAAATGCATCAACATGCACTTATTGGAATTGAATTCCATATGCCAACACTTGTCCAACTTTCTATCTGATCTTTATTCTCCTTGCTATCCACAAAAACCACTAAGTTTCATGCTTTCTGCAAACTTATTAATCGTATCTCCTACATTCATATCCAAGTTGTTAATACATTTCTGAAGCAATAAGGGTCTCAGCACCAATCGCTGCAGAACTGAAGGATTCAGAAACAAAATCCTTCCACTATTATCCTCTGTCTCCATTCACCAATCCAATATTGGATCCAATTTTCCAGCTCACCTGAGATACTATGTGACTTAACCTTCTGGATCTTCCTACCATGTGTATTCCTAAAAGCCACATAGACAATGTCTACAAGCCTGCATACATGAAACTTCTTAATTTTCTCTTCACAAATGTGCGAGGCAGGTTTTCCCCTGCGTAAAGCCATGCTAACTATCCTAGATCAACCCCTATAACAATTACAGCACGGAAACAGGCCATCTCGACCCTTCTAGTCCGTGCCGAACACGTATTCTCCCCTAGTCACATATACCTGAGCTCAGACCATAACCCCCCATTCCTTTCTCGTCCATATAACTATCCAATTTATTTTTAAATGATAAAAACGAACCTGCCTCCACCACCTTCACTGGAAGCTCATTCCACACAGCCACCACTCTCTGAGTAAAGAAGTTCCCCCTCATGTTACCCCTAATCTTCTGTCCCTTAATTCTCAAGTCATGTCCCCTTGTTTGCATCTTCCCTCCTCTCAGTGGGAAAAGCTTATCCACGTCAACTCTGTCTGTCCCTCTCATCATTTTAAAGACCTCTATCAAGTCCCCCCTTAACCTTCTGCGCTCCAAAGAATAAAGCCCTGACTTGTTCAACCTTTCTCTGTAACTAACCTTTCTCTGTAACTTCTCTGTAACCCTACCTTTCCAAATTTCCATAGAACATAGAACAGTCTTGCACAGGCACAGAACTTCAGCCCACAATGTCCGTGTCAAACATGATGGCAATTTAATCTAAACTCCCTTGCCTGCACATGATACATATCCATCCATTCCCTGTATATCTATGTGACTATCAAAAGACCTGTTACCTGTAAATGTCACTATTGTATCTGCCTCCACCAACACCCTGACAGCACGTTCCAGAGACACACTAATCTCTGTGTGACAAAATCATGCCTCACATACCTCCTTTAAACTTTGCCTCTCTCAATTTAAAGTCATGCCCTTTTGCCATTTTCATTCTTTGAAAAAAGATTCTGACTGTCTACCCTATCTACGCCTCTCATAAATGTATGTACTTGTATCAGGTCTCCCTTAGCCACTGACTTCAGAGAAAACAACCCAAGTTTGTCCAAACTCTCCTTACAGTTAATGCCTTCTAATCCAGGCAGCATTCTGATAAACCTCCTACTCTACCTGCTGAGCAGATGGACTATTGTCAAATTCACAAAAACATCTCCCTTAGGATTTTCTATAATAATTTCTCTATCACTGACGTAAAGCTCACTAGCCTGCAGTTATTTGGCTTTATGTTTAAAAGTATATCCTAAACAGTTTTAGTCAAATTATGAGGAAAAAAATATAACAAAAAAACAGTGAAATTACTTACATTTTAGAAACTATTTAGCTGTAAGGCAACTGGTTATGCAGCATATCAAAGATAGTCTACCTGCCGACCTAGACCCACTGCAGTTCGCCTACAGAGCCAACCGATCCACAGAGGACGCAGTCTCAACAACACTGAACCTCGTACTGTCACACCTTGATCGGAAAAATACTTATGCCAGGATCCTCTTCATAGACTTCAGCTCTGCTTTTAACACAATCATTCCGCAGCAGCTGGTGGAGAAGTTGGAGATATTGGGGGTTGATGCTGGCACATGTAACTGGGTCCTGGACTTTCTATCGCAACGGCAGCAGACAGTCAGGGTGGGCAGTAGGACATCAAAAACCATAGCCATGAGCACTGGCTCACCCCAAGGCTGTGCCCTAAGCCCCCTGCTGTTTAGTCTGCTGACACACGACTGTACTGCTAGACTCAACAACAACTTCATCAACAAGTTCACTGATGACACAACAGTGGTGGGTCTCATCAGTGACAATGATGAGTCGGCATACAGGATGGAGGTGGAGCTGCTCACAGGATGGTGCAAATCCCACAACCTCATTCTCAATGTGGGAAAAACTAAGGAGATGGTGGTTGACTTCAGGAGGGCGGGAAAACAACACCATACACCTCTGCACATTGATGGAGCTGATGTGGAAAGGGTCAGCAGCGTGAAGTTCCTAGGACTCCACATGTCAGATAACCTGACGTCCACGACCAACACCACAGCACTGGTCAAGAGAGCCCAGCAGCAACTACACCCTCTCCGAAGACTACGTAAAGCAGGTCTCCCCACTACACACCTACAAACTTTTTATAGGGGGACAATCGAGAGCACATTAACCTACGGCATCACTTCCTGGTTCGGGAGCTGCAAGGCGTACGAACGGCACCAACTAGACAGGATTGTGAAGACCGCCAGCAGGATTATTGGTGCTCCACTCCCTTTCCTGCTGGACATATACAGGAAGAGATGTATCAGCAGAGCCATCTCCATCATCAAAGACCCCTACCACCCATCGCATCACATATTCTCCATCCTGCCATCTGGGAAGAGGTACAGGAGCATTAGCTGCAAAACCAGCAGGATGCTCCTCAGCTTCTTCCCGCAGGCTATAAGACTGATAAACGGACTTTGCCCCCTGCCAAAGTATCGCGCACCAACCACCAACCTGGACACACTGCAGCAGAGCCACTGTCGTGCCGCTGCCGATCGGAACGCCTGTTGAATGTTTAGTAGAGAGTAGAGTGTTTAATTTGTTCATGATATATGTATTTTTATTTCTATTTATTTTTTACTGCACACTGAATGGACGCTGGTTGAGTAACGTTTTTTTGTTTCTGGGTATGTGAGTACTCAGGAAAATGACAATAAAGATATACTATACTATACTATACTATACTTACCAAGTACAGGGCCTTTCGAAAAAAAGATAAAAATATTTAGACAAACATGCAATGAGGCAAACTAAGTTGGGTCTGTTAAATATTGTAAATTTGGAAGTTTGCTCTCAGGCCAAATTTGGAAACTTTTTCCAATCATTAATTGAAATATAACATTAGAGGTAAAATTTCAATAAGCAACAGTATAGGAACAGAGATGGATGTAGTTCAGGACATTTTGTTTCCACGAAGTACTTTTTAAGTGTGAAGTTGAATTCCTTTAACAGCGTAGTGACAGTGCCCAGCATGGTTGATCGGGGGATTATATTTCTTGCCCTGGCTCTTGTACCTTTTCCTCACATGCTGCTACCTGCCCAGCAGATGGGGGGATTGATCAAAACTGCCCTCCAGAAAGGTGTGACAACAATATGTATTACACAAATATCCATGTAATAACAATGATCACCTACTGCTACAAATTAAGAGGGACTATATTTGGAACTCTGGGCGTTTCTTAGTGACTTGGCTTACATACAGTGAGCTTGCTGTTCCGTATGTTTTACTTAATGCAACTTAATTCCACATAACACAAAGAACGAACAACATGAAAGGGGAAATTGGTTTCACATTTACATCAGCATTTGGAATTTGTGCTCAAATAAAAATAATTTTCTGATTCAAATCTTCACACAAACTCATTACTTTAACTGCACTGCAGCTTTATGTTATTACTGAAGTGCCAGCAGTTTAATTAAAAACAGATCATTAAGTCGTCAAATGTTTATAGAGAGAAAAGAAAACTGACTGTTAGAAAATTGCCATAAATAGGTAACTCGTTGTTCTAGCCTACGACCCAAGACTAAGAGCTTTATTGTCCGTTTCAAGTGAATCAGCTTGCAAGGAGGTTGATGTTTTTTCATCAAGTGCTGGGTCTCTAACATCCAGTTCCCTTGATCACCTCATCAATCAAAGCTGATGATCATGCCCAATGTAAGAAAGACAACTACAGGATGGGCAATTGTCTTGGAAATGTAAAATAAACAGTTTTTCTACATATGCTAATTTTTGTTTATTGACCGCTTAGTGAGCAATGGTGTAATTAGGGTCATTTACGAAGCTAAGTAGCTCAGTGCTTGTCAATACCTGACCTTTAGAATTTTCAGTGTAACATGCTGTTAAACAAGCTGTTGGACTTGCTGTCTTTCTCCAATGCACACAGAGCTGTTTTCAGGAGAATAAATGAAAACCGCCATCCACTCTGCGTTCAGCCATCCCATCTTTTATTGCGTGGAGTTTAGCTAGTATTTGTCAAACTGCCTAGAAACCTAAAGAAAATAAAAGCAGGTTTACAGTTTACAGACGGGGAGTGGGGGTGGGGTAGGGAGGTAGTGTCTGATCACACAGAGGAACAAGGTGGCAGGGAGGGTGGGCTAACTCACTGAACTGTCCAGATGCTATCAGGCAAAGTCACGCTTCCTAATGGGGAAAACAAAATTGCAATTGTTGGACACATTAATATGAAAATATTAATTACATCTATAGACAGCTTGAGAAGAAATGCTCCTGTACAATCTAATTGTCGTAAAGTTTATCTACACAGTTATTAATCCCATACATGTCACTGTTTAGGATTTGAACTTCTAATTTTCTAATTTTCAATGTTGATTTTGCTGAAGGCCGTTGCTTCAGGCAATGACAAAAAAGACTCCTTAATATAGACTATTTGCTCTTGCCAGCTGGAGACCTCTGCACACTGACAGACAGTTTTGACTGGCAACTAGAATCCAAGAAATACAACGAATACAAGAAAGTATCTGTGGGGTTTTTCAGAAAAATATACAAAGTGCTGGAGTAATTCAGTGGGTCAGACAGTGGGTCAGATTATCCATGCTCTCCAGGAACGGTGCCTGACCCACTGAAGGATAGGTGATGTTTCCGGTCAGGGGCCTTCTTCAGACTTCGACGATGCTTCCTGACTCGCTGAGTTACTCTAGCACTTTGTATCTTTTTATTGTATACCGGCACCTGCAGTTCCGTGTATCTCCTGTGCATTGTTCAGATCTAATTGTAGTATTGGTTTAGTTTAGTTTAGTTTAGAGATGGTTTGGAAACAGGCCCTTCGTCCCACTGAGTCCGTGCCAACCAATGATCTCATGTACACTAGTGTATAGGAAGGGACTGCAGATCCTGGGTTAAACCGAAGAAAAACACAAAAAGCTGGCCACTAGTTCTATCCTACACACAAGGGACAATTTACAGAAGCCAATTAACGTGGCAACCAGCACGTCTTTGGAGTGTGGGAGGAAACTGGGGTAGCTGGAGAAAACCCACGTGGTCAGAACATTCAAACTCCATACAGACTGCACCCGTAGTCAGTATTAAACCCAGGGCTTTGGCACTGTATGGCAGCAACTCTACCCTTGCGCCACTGTGCCACCCCTATTCAGGGCCGGATTTAGATGAAGAGAGGCCCAAGGCTGTTCCAATTGTGAGGCCCCTCTCAATCCCCCACCCCCACGATGAGAGGAAGATGGACAAGTCCACCAGATTGACACTGATGTGCAGCCGAGCGTGGCCAATGAGATAAGGGCTGGAAAGCTGCGATTTTTATTTATTGCCAGCGCTAGTGTCGAGTTATCGGCTTAAACACTATTACTGAAGTGTTGTTTAGAGACTACAGTGTGTTGTGACAGCATATGTAAGAAAGGCCTATGACAGTGTCAAAAATATTATACACCAGGCCCGGACGAAGCATTTTCAAAAAGGGGGGTGGCATGGCAGGATTACAGATATTTTATGTGAAATAAGTTAACGCAGCGCATATCACAAGTGCAAAGCTCAAAGTCCCTTGCAGCCAAGGTCCAGGGCCCTGCTTAAGGACCCTGGAAGCTCTGGGGTTTTAGATGATCTCTGTTGCATTCTGAGCCTTATTTTGGAGCATTTTTGAACCAAATTTATGACCAATATTTCAGAATGGTTGAGTCAAGAGTAATGAGTGGTTGGAATGGGATCATTGTTGTATACATTATTTTTAAATGAAGAATTGAAGCTGTCATTGTTTTAATAATCAAGTTGTACTGTAAAATGTTATGTAAAATGATATAAAGAAGCATGCAAACACTGCATATAAAATATTGTGTTTTTGCAGTAAATAAAACATTTTTTTAGAAAATGTTTTGTGTGTGATTTGATTGCCTGTTACTGTTCGACTGTGTTAGTGTGTGCACATTAAAAATATGATGCAAAATGAAAGTCACAAACTATGGAATACATATTTTACAGTATTGTTATCAAGGAAAAGAAAGCAGTTCCAATTGTTTGATATTATTCATATGGAGGAGAAAATATAATTGCTCTAAAATTGCTCTTAATTTTGCAATGTCACTAAAGATAATCCCCCATTCCCTCTCCCCCCCTCCTCCTACGCCATCCCTCTCCCTCCACCTCTCTCTCCCTCCCCATCTCTCTCTCACCCATCACCCCCTCCCCCTCTCTCTCTCCTCCTCTCTCTTTCCCCCTCTCCTCCCTTTCTCCCTCCTTAGTCTCAGATTCAGATTCAGATTCAGATTCCGATTCACTCTCAGATTCAGATTCAGATTCAATTGTAATTGTCAGTGTACAGTACAGAGACCACGAAATGCATTTAGCATCTCCTTGGAAAAGCGACATAGCAAACGATTTGAATTAAATAATAATAAGTGTCCAGGGGGGGGGGGGGGGGGTTGCCAACAGAGCAGTTGCCATACCATACTGATGCAGTTGGTAAGGATGCTCTCGATGGGTGCAGCGGTTTAGAAGTTCACCAGGATCTGAGGAGACAGATGGACCTTCTTCAGTCTCCTCAGGAAGAAGAGACGCTGATGAGCTTTCTTGATCAGAGTAGAGGTATTGTGGGTCCAAGAGAGGTCATCGGAGATGTTGACTCCCAGGAACCTGAAGCTAGACCCCCTCAACCCCCTTTCCCCCTCTCACATCCCCCCTCTCTCTCCCTCCCTCCCCCTCTCTCTCTCCCTCCCACGCAGCGAGGCTCCGACTCGGCTCCGCAGACACTGCAGCTCCCACCCCCCTTTCCTGGAGAAACGGGCACTTCCGCAACACAATATTCCACTACTTACCTGGAGTAGACACCTAGGATCTTTGGTAGACACGAGGCATCGAGGTGATTGTGTGGAGTGCAAATGGAGATCTGAACCCACCCGGGTCCACTGCGCACGTGTGTAGAGACAGCGTCATTTTGTGTCGCCACTGCCTCACCGGCTTCCCCCAACTGCGCAGGCACAGATAGTCGCAATTTTTTCCCCCAAAACTTCCAACGGGCCGAAACCAGAATTTCGGGTGATTTCTGTCAAAGTGGAAACGCTGATAGCGTTCCAATTATTTTTTCCTCTGTTTTTTTTTACTCTGGGGAAAAATTCGGAGGCCCCTTAGATCTCGAGGCTCTAAGCTAAAGCTTGTGAAGCTTATACGTAAATCCGGCCCTGCCCCTATTGAGGCCTTAGTATTTCCTGATGTCCTTGACTGCTATATACTGCTCTCTGCTGTCCCCTGTTAACTTCAGTTGACCCCCAGCAGTCATTACCCTCAAAACACTTACTGATCCAGCAGGACCTTGGCCCCTTCAGGTCCCTTGTCTAGAACAACTAGGCCCCAGCTACGTTACGTCTCCTGACGTTGACAGCTAGAAAGTACAAGGAAATGCTGGGCATCTCAGGGAAAGAAAATACATCAATCACACTGTCCAGCTGTCTCAATTAACCCTTAGTTAAGCTGGGACCTCCTGGAGTATCTGAAAGACATCTGAGGGAATGGGAGATGCTATCTGCCACAAAGATTACCATTCTCTGTGTAGATCAAAGACAATTCCACATTTTACCCTAGCGATTAGTTGTAATTAAATAAAGTAAGTCTGTTTAAACTCCATTAGCAGCCAGGCGTTTGTTACAGTAGAGTGAGCTCAAATCAAGCATTCTTAATTAAAAGATAATCCATAAGATCCACTAAAATATGCTTCCAAAATATTTGATTTTGCCCCTGAAAGGTTTACTCTTCAAATACTGGCGTGAATCCGCTGATTCAGACAACTCAGGTAAAAAGTCCAGAGTATCTCCTTTGTGTTCCATTTGCCACTGAGTGTTGAATGTAGCTGATAACATCAATTTTGCACGCTATTATCTAAAATGGTTGAAAACCACACTTCAGCAAAGTCTGACATAAATCTTAGAGAGGGTCCAATGAATATGTATGAGCTGAAACAGATAGGACAGCGTGAGCACATTAATATTCCTGTCACTGGGGTTTCAAACTTTCCTGGATGGTTAGAGTAGTGGAAAGCAATAGTTTTTGTAATATGGTATACAAAGCAATTACACAATTATGTAATTAGAATTTCAAATGCTGCTTAACTGTCTAATCTTTTATTTAATGCTGTGAGGTCAATGCAGTGCTTTGTTTGCACATGTAGGAATGGCTGTTAACCTTGAGAGGATGAGGAGGGGAGATTGCAAAGGCTAAGGCCATTATAGAAAAGCTTTTGCTTTTGGTCCTGGAGTCATTCATCATTTCTGCGCATTCTTTTGTCCCTGACAGATCTGGTCTGAGCCCTGACATCGGACACCCAATAACCTCGAGCAGACATGGCTGAAGGCCCAAAGAATTCCTTCATCGCAAACACGCATGAAGATAGCAGCAGATAAAGGCATCTCAAACACTGAGGATGACAAGGCAGCAATTTAACTCTATTATAAGAGAGGATATCTCACTTTAAAACATTTTAGGCTTTGCTAATAAAAACCTGATGAGAAGCTGAAGACAGTGTCTTAAATGCAGCCAAAACAACATATTTGCGGTGCATTGGTTTAACCCTGTAGTTACCCTAAAGCCATTTTCTGTTCAGTAATTTGGGCAGAATTTAAGTGGCTCCAAAATAGGCACTAATGAAAACAAAGGACTGGGTCTGAAGATGGGTTTCGGCCCGAAACGTTGCCTATTTCCTTCGCTCCATAGATGCTGCTGCACCCGCTGAGTTTCGCCAGCATTTTTGTCTACCTTAGATTTTCCAGCATCAGCAGTTCCTTCGTAAACACTAATAAAAACACCCATTCTTTGCTTACTTAGACTTCACTGTGCTTTTGCTACTTTTATTACCATTCTCCCATTGGTAACGCACACTCTCACTGAAACAGTTGTGCATGAGAAGGCACTAAATTCATTTAAATGGAAACACATGAAATGCACTGCTGTAATTTTTGACAGAGATTCATGGAAATTTACTACAACAGAGCTCTCGTGTTATTTGTTTGACGTTTGTGGAGGGGGACAGGATGGAAATAGGTGTGTTATATGTGAGATTGGTAACATATTAGAACATCAGGCCATGCTTCAGTTTGTACTGAGAGCAGAAGTTTGCACTGAACTGTGGACCAGTTCATGGACTGTTTGCTGTGATGTAATGCCCCTGTCCCACTTAGGAAATATGAACGGAAACCTCTGGAGACTTTGCGCCCCACCCAAGGTTTCCGTGCGGTTCCCGGAGGTTCCCGGAGGTTTTTGTCAGTCTCCCTACCTGCTTCCACTACCTGCAACCTCTGGCAACCACTTGCAACCTCCGGGAACCCCACGGAAACCTTGGGTGGGGCGCAAAGTCTCCAGAGGTTTTCGTTCAGGTTTCCTAAGTGGGACAGGGGCATAATTAAACCTGTAAAGTACATGTGGGGTTGTGTGGGAAAGATGGATCAGCCATGTTTGAATGGTGGAGTAGACTTGATGGGGCAAATGGCCTAATTCTGCTCCTATGACTTTGAACTTATGGACATAAGTTATGAATGGCACGGTGGCACAGCAGTAGAGCTGCTGCCTTACAGCACCAGAGACCCGGTTCGATCCTGACTACGGGTGTTGTCTGTACAAAGTTTGTACATTCTCCCGGTGACTGTGTGGGTCTCCTCCCACACTCTAAAGACATACAGGTTTGTAGGCTAATTGGCTTGGCAAAAACATTGTAAATTGTCCCTAATGTGTGTAGGAAAGTGTCAGTGTGAGGAATGCTGGTCGGCGCAGATTTGGTGGGCTGAAGGGCCTGATTCTGTGCAGTAAGTCTAAAATAAACTAAACTAAACCAAACATATGGTAAGTGCAGCCAAAGTACATTCCATGGCATGCTTTTAGTTGACACTATGACGACATCATATAGGTTTCTCTATGAACTGGCTACGATCCAGTTTATTTGTTAAATAGCAAGTAAGTCCAAAAAACAGTAAAGAGAATAGCGATTGATTGAACATATTTTTCAGCTCACAAACAAGATGTCTTAATGACTTTTGGGTGAGCAATGACTTTTTTTCCACATTTGGAATAAGAACAATGAAGCATATTGAAACCAGACACATGTAAAAGAAAAAAAGTTTTGAGTCAAATAAAAACAGGCCAATTAAATTAAAATCCAAATATCAGCTCACAGTAACTGAAATTTTAAAAGAAGACTAGCTTAATAAAAAAATATTTTGACCACCATGTTGACAGAGTTGAATGAACATTAATGCAAGCCTATTTTTCCTGTGACTGTGTAAAATACACAAATGTTGAACTGCCTAACTTCAGTGATAAATGTGTGAAATTTAGTTAAGTGTGAATGGAATGTGGTTATGAGCACTTCCAGATTGAATCGCACTATTCCAGAAATCTGGAACCACTATTCCAGATCACGGTTGAGCACAAGATGCCACAACCAAGTCAGATGTGTCTGGGACAGTGTAAATACTTGCTCCCTTTTCTCTTCCAAGCAACACTCCTATGAAATGGGGCACCATGGTGGTGCAGCGGAGGAGTTGTAACCTTACAGCACCAGAGACGTGGGTTCGATCCGGATTTTGTATGTTCTCCCCGTGATCTCTTGGGGTTTCCCTGGGTGCTCCGGTTTCCTCCCACACTTCAAACACAAAGAGGTTTGTAGCTTAATGTGCTTCGGTAACAATTTGTCCCCAATGCGTAGGATATTACTAGTATACAGGGATCTCTGATCGGCACAGAATCCGGGGGTGCCAGGGAGATGGCAGCCCTGCCGGCAGTGTGTTTGTCTTTTCACTCTTTTTGTTATGTTTTAGTTTGTTACAAGTTTTTGTTTTAATATTCTTTGGTTTGTTTTAAGTGGGGGAAGGGGGGGGGGGGGAGGGGGGAGGGGATTGGGGGATTTTTTTTTTTCAAGTTCCTACTTTGCTGGAGATTTGATTATTTTTCAGATCATATTCTCCGGGCTCTGCGGCCTACCAATGCTGGAGCTGGAAGCCTCCTCAGACTGTCGTGAGCCCCACCGTGGGGCGCGGACTTAACATCAGGGCTGATCCCTTGCCTGGGATAGCTCCCGCCGTGGAACTAACACCAAGGGCTCGCAGTCTTCGGGAAAGGCCGAGTCGGGAGCTCCGTCGTGGAAGGTTCGACCAGCCCCGCGCGAGGTTCGATTGCTCGGCGCGGGGGAGCTGACATCTCCCGCCAATGCAGGAGTAGATCACCTCGGCATGGAGGGCCCGAACGCCGCCGGCTACGGGAGTCAAGATCGTCCCGTCAATGGAGGCTCGAGGCTCACGACCAAGGAAGAACTAAGGGAAGGACTTGAACTTTATTTCGCCTTCCACCACAGTGAGGAATGTGTAGGAGTCACTATGGTGGATGTTCATGTAAAAATGTGTTTTTGCGTGATCTGTTACTTTTAATTGTATAACTAACCTGGCCAATGAAATCCATCGTATGTTGCAAAACATACTGGCGAATAAAGTGTGATTCTGATTCTGATTCTTATTCTGATTCTGATTCTGATCAGTGGTTGGAGGGCCTGGCTCCGAGCTATATCTCGAAACTAAACTAAATCAGTTCATATGTTCCAAAAATACTTGAAATTACTGGTGTCCTCACATGCATCCACTTGTTCTACCCTTCTTCATACATGCTCACCATCAATTATCAAACTTTGTGCAATAGTTTCTTGCAGGCATCACTCCATTTATTAATAGCTTTTTCCTAACCATTCGCGTACTGTAGAAAGGGCAAAGCAGAGCACTCTGACGCCAGGCATTCTCAATACAATCACATTTTCATCTTGCTGCTCGGTAAATATATCTCAAGCTGAAGCTGCAATTCAATGCAGATAGATTATCTTACTTACCTCCAGGCTTCCTCTTTCATACGCTCATAATACATAGTCTATCTCCTCTCTCCATTCTCCATCCATCCATCTTACTCAATTGCCACGTCATCCTTGATTCTTTGCTCGCCCTTTACTTCTGACCCTGACCCCTGACTCCATAATTGTCTCCCTGTCTCTGGGCTCAACTACAAACTCATTGATCATTTCCCGATTCTGGTCTTCAAACCGACTCACCAGATTGGCCTTCCTAAGAGTAAATCCGTGGAAAGCAACTGGCTGGGATAGAGTCCCTGACTTCATCATCAGGGCCTGTGTGGGTCAACTTGCAGAGGTATTCGCAGATATATTTAATTTTTTATGACTTATTCGGAGGTCCCTACCTGCTTTACCACGACCAGTGTCATCCCAGTGTCAAATAATAGTAAGGTAACATGCCTTAATGACTATCATCCAGTAGTTCCGATATCCACCATGATAAAGTGCTTCATGATACTGGAGATGATGCACATTAACACCAGCCTCCCAGCTTGCAGTTTGCTTACTGTAGTATAAGGTCTATAGCAGATGCCATCTCTCTGACCTTGAACTAATCTCTGGAAGACCTTGACAGCAAGGACTTCTCGTTAACTCCTATTTAGTGACTAAACCTCCATCTCATCCAAACTCATCTCAAACGTTCTGGACCTAGGGACCTGCATCCCCCTCTGTCAATGGATCATCAACTTCCTGACCCACAAACCATAATCAATGAGGATAGGTGACAATGATTCAGATGCATTCTCAGTCCCCAAATATACTCCCTATACACTCACAATTGTATGGCCAAATTCAGCAAAATCATATGTCCAAGTCCCTGAAATGAAGATACACCATAATCCAGACTCCACCTTGCACCCACAAGCTCATGAACTAGATGATAAATCTGAATTTCTTCAGCCTGAAGAGAGGTCTCAACCCAAAATGGCACCTATTCCTTTTCTCCAGACAGGCTGCCTGACCTGCTGAGTTACTTCAGCAATATGTGTCTATCTTCGGTACAAATCAGCATCTGCGGTTCCTTCCCACCCAGTGTAGATGGAACATGTTGGTTGGCCGGGGCAAATTGGGTCAAAGGGCCTGTTTCCATGCTGCATTAATCTATGATGCTCTGTGACTCTATAATTTGGTTATTTGGAAACATATATATTGTTTGCAAGTATCCATCTCTATTGCTCATTAGGAAGCAGGTTAAAATCAGGATGACAAAGGGTTGGCATTAATATGCTCCATGTGCCACTTTAATCGCTGATTGTTTGGTTTCAACCAGAGAGACATATTCTCTCTGGTTGAAGTTAATATTGGCCCTAAAATATCTATATTTTGCACAAAATTAATCTCATCTCGCAGTTGTGAGAATAGCAAAGAAGGATTGGCACTTATGTTCCTATTTGTTCCTATAATTCTGAAGAAATTAAAATACAGAACAAAATTTCTATGTAGAAGTCAGTAGTTATTTTCACTTAAAGACAAATGGACCAAACTTCTATTACAGTATAGAATATGCTTCCAAATGTGAATGAATTTCAAGACAGAATTCTTTACCCTTTTCTGCAAAACTAAGATCATTTTGAAAGGAGAAATGTTAAACTATTTATAATTATTGCTATTAATTCATTTATTTACAGATAACAATTTGTATTTCATTTACAAAGTAATATGAATGAACATTTTATTGGAATAGCTACCAAAGGCCTATCACAAATGGATCAATTTGTTCCTAATGGATCAATGTATATTCTGCACATTTCTTTAATATATCTTATTCAGACATAACTTGAGTGAATTAAAGGATTTTTTTTCAATGGGTGTCAGCATAGATGCCAATGATGAGCATAATGGGATTGTTGCCACACAACATTGGGGTGGGGATGTCGGTTCCCACGAAAGGCTTTTCCAATAGCTGTTCTTTCAGAGCTTGGGAACATCTGTGGTTATATTCTCCATGCTACATCTTCTCTTCATACTGTTTTTGCAACACTCTCATTGCTGTAGCTTCTAGTAAGTGCAACTTACAATAATGAGCACAGTGAACAAAGAGACCAAAATATTGAATGAATGCTTTAGCGACTGAATATACAATGGCCTATTGATATAAATTATTGACTGGTCATATAATTTTATGTATGTAAATGGTGGCTTGTTTGCATAGGTTTCTATTAAAGGGAAGCAGTTTGGCGTATTTTCATTATCTAAACAGTACAGGGTATCATGACTTGATACCTGCTTGTTTCAGACACCCTTGTTTAGTTGAGAGGCCGGTCCCACTTGGGCCTGTCCCACTTGGCCTTTATTTGTAAGTCACGCAGATGGCGCGCGAAGATTTTGTACATCACAAAATCCTGCGACACCGCGCATCACTGCCTATGTCATCACGCACCATGCCCGCATAATTCGCACCATGCGCGCGTAATGCACACCATGCGTGCATCACTCACACGTCGTACGTACACGTAAGTGATGTTGCGTAAATTACGTGCAAATGACAGCCAAGTGGGACAGGCCCTTTAATGATTACAATAAAAGATGTTATTTACATAACTGGTTTTATTTGCCCATTCAGGGAACAAATGATCTACCAGCTTCAATGATGCCCCAAATAACTTTACACTCAAGAATTACTTTTGTGGATTAAATGCAGAAATATGGAAGCCATTTGCACACAACAATGGACCCTGGCAGGGAAAAGAGTAGCAAGGATACTAACTGGTTAACATGCTGAAATTATGGGCCTCCATTCTACACTGCCATGTTCATTGTGTTTCATGGGCCATGTCTTAAGGAGACAGTCTTTATGACCCCCATCACCAGTTAATGACCTGGCAGCTTGAGGGAGCAGGAATAGCACAGAGGACTGATATACAACTGCTGTTGTAAACATGGCCTTAAACCTGCAGAATGAACTGCCTGAGGCTACAGTTTAGTTTATTGTCATGTGTACCGAGGTATAGTGCTTTTGCTGTGTGCTGTCTAGTCAACAGAAAGACAATACATGATTACAATCGAGCCAGTTACAGTGGAAAGATACATGATAAGGAAATTACGTTAAGTGCAAGGTAAAGCCAGCAAGGTCCGATCAAGGATAATCCGAGGGTCACCAAAGAAGTAATTAGTAGTTCAGCACTGCTCTCTGGTTGTGATAGATGATTCAGTTGCCTGATAACAGCTGGGAAGAAACTGTCCCTGAATCACACTTCTATACCTTTTGCCTGATGGGAGAGGTGAAAAGAGGGAGTGGCCAGGTTGCGACTGGTCCTTGATTATGCTGCTGGTCTTGTCGAGGCAACATGAGGTATAAATGGAGTCAATGGAAGGGAGTTTGGTGTGCATGATGGGCTGGGCTACATCCACAATTCGCTGCAATTTCTTGCGGTCTTGGATGGAGCTGTTCCCAAACCAACCTGTGATGCATCCTGATAAAACAATTTCTATGGTGCATCTGTAGAAGTTGGTGAGAGTTGTGGTGGACATGTAAACAGGGTGGCGTTTGAGGGCATTGGACTCCTTTCAATTTAGAAAAGTGTTAGGCTGGTAATGCAAAATAAGCTTGATAATATTGGTCGAAACAGCAGCTCGATGGTTGTCTGACAGCAAGTTTGACGTTTAAAACAGTTTGTTCAAAGCTCAACCTAGCCAATGTTCTTAAACCACTTGGGTTTTCTTAGCTATCAATATCCAATTCTGTTGGCCATCTATGCCAATTATGGAGAAAGCCCTGTAAATAGTGAATGTCACAGAAATAGTAAGATATATCAAAAGTAGTACAGGGTCAAGAGAGGAAATGATAGAGCAGAATTGGGTGTTCTTGCAAAAAGCCACGAGCAAGTGAATCCACAGAGGATGTAATTCTGACGACCTTTCCTTTGGTAGTGTTGGACCACTTTAATCATGTTGAACAAAGACAAATTTGTATCTATTAATAAAGTGTAATATAAGTAATCTGGGACCAGAATCTCAAATTAACAGTGAAGCTGAAGTGCCAAGGATTGGCTGAGAGTACAACATTATCTACACTGAACAGAATAGCAACAGCAAATGGGTAATTCAGTAGATATTTCCAACAATGTTTTACACCACAACAAACATGATAAAAGCTCAGTTTTTCCTGAACATTTCATTATTTGTGGCAGATGTATTATTTCATTTTGGGGCTTCATGCCTGTATGCAATAACAATGAGTAGATTGCACAAACACTCCCACAGTTCACAAAGTACTAGAAATTGCAGAGAAGAGTTACAGTCAGTTAAGCAAAGCATCAGCATGCTTCATCTCCCTCGTTAATGAGAAAGGAGTTTTGCTCTCTCTCTGTGTGTGATAGCTGGAACAGAATAAAAATTCTTGGGAGAGCGAAAAGTCACTAAAGGGATAGACTCAGCTGGCAAAAATTCACATATGCCTCTCCTGTTTACTTTGCTCACCGGGTGATTGCTTATTTGCAGTCTTCGCAAGCAAGTGGAAAGACTTTTTATCTGCTTTGGCCAGTTATTGCTTACTGATTAACACGGCAAACAAGAACCATCCAATGAATAAAATTCGACCAAAAGCATACTTTATATGGCAGAGTCAGGTGACAATAACTTCAGCCCTAACACCTCCAATGTGTTCACCTATCACCCTCATTATCCCTCATCCTGAGCAAAGGGGAAACACAAGTCCTGGGTTCAGCCGCGGGCCGGCGGCTGTGTGTGCTGGACTGGAGGTGCGGCAGCTTCGACCACCCCGGGCCGCAGTGTTTGAACCGGCCCGTTCGCGGGGTTTGGTGAGCTGCGGGACTGTTTGTACCATCGCCCGGTGGGGAATCGCCTCAGCGCAGAGGGAGCAGAGGGAGAGACTGCAACCCTAAGATTTTTGCCTCCACCACAGTGAGGAGGTGTTTGGAGGACTCACTGTGGTGGAAGTTAATTTGTGTTTATTGTTGTTATTATTGTATCATTGTATGTATGACTGCAGGCATGAAATTTCGTTCAGACCGTAAGGTCTGAATGACAATAAAGGAAATTCAATTCAATTCAAGAGAGGTGATGGTTGAATGGTTGTGGCAATCAGGACAATGTACAATCAAGGAAAGACACACAAATCTGGAGTAACTCAGCGGGACAGGCAGCATCTCCGGAGAGAAGGAATGGGTGACGTTCCGGGTCGAGATCCTTCCTCAAGGATCAAGGATTGCTGAATGTGAACAATACTGCAATCCTCGAAAAACTGTTTTTCATTTTGAGGCTGAAAAGTACTTGGCTTCTGTAGGACAGCAATATTTGCATCTGATCACAATTGAAGAGGCATCAAAATTTGAGCCCTACAGTTATTTAATGTTTTAAATGACAAAATGTCTCATATCTTCAAACTCTAAATATGCAATAGACAATAGACAATAGACAATAGATGCAGGAGTAGGCCATTCGGCCCTTCGAGCCAGCACCGCCATTCAATGTGATCATGGCTGATCATCCCCAATCAGTACCCTGTTCCTGCCTTCTCCCATATCCCCTGACTCCGCTAACTTTAAGAGCCCTATGTAGCTCTCTCTTGAAAGTATCCAGAGAACCGTCCTCCACTGCCCTCTGAGGCAGAGAATTCCACAGACTCACAACCCACCTGTGTGAAAAAGTGTTTCCTCGTCTCCGTTCTAAATGGCTTACTCCTTATTCTTAAACTGTGGCCTGTGGTTCTGGACTCCCCGAACATCGGGAACATGTTTCCTGCCTCCAGCGTGTCCAAACCTTTAATAATCTTATATGTTTTAATAAGATACCCTCTCATCCTTCTGAACTCCAGAGTGTACAAGCCCAGCCGCTCCATTCTCTCAGCATATGACAGTCCCGCCATCCCGGGAATTAACCTTGTAAACCTACGCTGTACTCCCTCAATAAATATTGAAAGCAATTACAAACTGGGAATTAACTTTGTTGGGTTAGAGAGATATATTGATTTTGAGTATTCACACGGTGATTTCGAGAATTCACACGGTGCAAAGCCAAGGTGAAACAGACGCACACCGCGATGAACAGGAAGGTTGGCGCTGTAAAAAGACGGCTAAAGTGTACAGTAAGTCCTTTAAAAGAGGGGGAAGAAGGGGAGAGAAGGGGGGAGAAGTAGTGGGGACAACTGCTAAGAAGCCAGAGATACACGGCTGTGAAGCTCGGCGGACATTTAACATTACCGGTTGGTTATCATTGGTTCTGAAAACTACTGTTTACTTTTTTTCCCCCAATGACCCAATGAAATTCACCGGTCAGCACCGGCTACAACCTACGAGAACCTACGACAACCTTCGACCTCCTGGCAACCCACTAGGACCCCCTGGCGACCCATCTACGGCTCGAGAATTCTCGCCACTCTCCTTGGCGGCTTCATTCTAGTCGCTGCTAATTTTTCAACGTGTTGAAAAATTCACGGCGACCATAATGAGGCTGCCACTTGTACCCAGAATGCAGGAACTCCTCACGACCATGAAGGCGACTCCATGGCAACCACCCGCGAACATGTGGCGACCATGTGACGACTACATTGTCTCCTGGGACAGGCCAATGACCCCTCCCCCCCCTCCCCCGCCCCTCACCTGCATCCAACAATCATTTTCTAGGGTCTATCCTGCCCTCACCTCTTTGCCACCTTACTCTCCCCCACTACAATCAGTGTGAAGAAGGGTCCCAACGTGAACCGCTGCCTGTCTATGAGCTCCAGGAATGCTGCCTAATCTGCCGAGTTTCTCCAGTACTTTGAGTTCTACATAAGATTCAAGCACCTGCAATTCCTTGTGGCTTCTGGATGTTTTGTGGACAATCAAATCATTTTGAATGGAGGAAATGGTGCAAATTATTAATGCACAGCACAATTCCACAAATGCAATGAAATAAATGATCAGATCACGTTATTTTCATAGTGATACAGTGTGGAAATAGGCCCTTTGGCTCAACTTGCCCACACATAAACAAGCTACATCACAATTACAATCACAATCACAATAATACTTTATTAGCCAAGTATGTTTTGCAACCAACGAGGGAATTAATTTGCCAAGTCAGTCATGCAAATAAAAAGCAACAGAACACACAAAACACATTTTAACATAAACATCCACCACAGTGACTCCACCACATTCCTCACTGTGATGGAAGATTAATATTAGTCCCACCCGCCTATGTTTCGTCCATATCCCTCCAAACCTGTCCTATCCATGTACCTGTCTAACTGTTTCTTAAATGTGGGATAGTCCCAGCCTCAACTACCTCTTCTGGCAGCTTGGCCCATACACCCACCACATTTTCACTCTTTGTGTGAAAAAGCTACCCCTCAGTAGTATCCAATTGTTGATACAAAAGTTAGTGGTTTTGCAGATTGTGAAGATGGTTGTGAAAATTGCAACGGGATCCGGATCGATTGGGCAGGTGGGCGGACGAATGGTTGATGGAATTTAATACAGAAAAGTGTGAGGTTTTGCATTTGGGGACATCTAACAAGTACACAGTAAATGGTAGGCCTCAGGGTAGTGTTGTAGAGCAGGGGGGTCGAGGATGCAAGTGCACTATTCCTTGAAGGTCGAGTCGCAGGTAGATAAGGTGGTCAAAAAAGGTTTTTAGCACTTTGACCTTCATCAGTCAGAGTATTGAGATTAGAAGTTGGGAGGTCATGTTGCAGTTG
The DNA here is from genome assembly GCF_028641065.1 of Leucoraja erinaceus. Taxonomy (NCBI): domain Eukaryota; kingdom Metazoa; phylum Chordata; class Chondrichthyes; order Rajiformes; family Rajidae; genus Leucoraja; species Leucoraja erinaceus. The sequence goes on from NC_073379.1 coordinate 103,522,512, forward strand.
TATAAGACGTTGGTGAGACCGCATTTAGAATATTGTGTTCAGTTCTGGGCACCATGTTATAGGAAAGATATTGTCAAGCTTGAAAGTGTTCAGAAAAGATTTACAAGGATGTTGCCAGGACTAGAGGGTGTGAGCTATAGGGAGAGGTTAAGTAGGCTGGGTCTCTATTCCATGGAGAGCAGGAGGATGAGGGGAGATCTTATAGATGTATAAAAAATCATGAGAGGAATACATCCGGTAGATGCACAGAGTCTTTTGCCCAGAGTTGGGAAATCAAGGACTAGAGGACATAGGTTTAAGGTGAAGAGGATAAGAATCTGAGGAGTAACTTTTTCATACAAAGGGTGGTAGGTGTATGGAACAAGCTACCAGAGGACATAGTTGAGGCTGGGACTATCCCATCAGTTAAGAAACAGTTAGACAGGCACATGGAAATGGATGGGTTTGGAGGGATATGGACCAAACACGGGCAAGTGGGACTAGTGTAGGAGGATACTGTTAGTGGTGTGGCGAGTTGGGCCAAAGGGCCTGTTTCCACACTGTTATCAATCTATAACTCTATGATTCTAGGACTGGGATTCCTATTAAATCTTTTCCCCTTCACCTTAACCCTATGTCGTCTGGTCCTCGATTCATCTACTTTGGGCAAGGGACTTTGTGCAACTGCCCGATCTATTCCTCCCATGATTTTGTACACCTCTATAAGACCTACACTCCAAGGAGTCACAGCCTACTCAACCTCTTCCAATAGCTCAGACCCTCTAGTCCTGGTAACATCCTCATAAATCTTCTCTGTACCCTTTCCAGCTTGACAACATATTTTCCATAACATGGTGCCCAGAACTGAACATTGTTGCTGCTTGTTAAATATTGATGAGGGCACATGCAAAGATATTTAATTGGAATTGATGGATTTTTCACACATCAGAGAAGGTAGATGGGACTCAGTTTAACATCTCAACTAAAAGAGAGCATTTCCAACAGGACCATAGATTCACAAATAGAGCATATTACAGGAATATTACTTGCGTATTGGTATCCAATTTTTTGAGTCTGATGAAGGGTTTCGACCCGAAACATCATCCATTCCTTCTCTCCTGAGATGCTGCCTGTCCCGCTGAGTTACTCCAGCTTTTTGTGTCTATTGTTGGTTCAAACCAGCATCTGTAGTTCCTTCGTACACAGGACAATAGATTTACAGCAAATTTACTGTGAATGGACAACATTTTGATTCAGGGCACTAGTGCTACAACAGAGCAAATAATGATGCTGGTAAATGACGTAACCACTTCTTCGTTCATTACATGTTTTCCTTAAAAAATATAGGATACCAATACGCACGGTAAAATTCCTGTAATATGCCCTATTCCTCATGCCTGTGGCTTAAGGGCCTGTCCCACCAGCATGCTTGAGGCGTACGGCCTCGCGGGGCCGGTCCCACTTCGATCGGCGGAGCCGTATGGAGTTGTGCGGGACTGGTCCCGACATCACGCGGGGCTCCAAAAATCTTGCACTGTCCGAAAATCCCGCGCGACAACGGCCTGTCGGCCAGCAGCCGCGTTGAGGCCGTACGCAGCGCCTCGATGGGCGTACGCAGCGTATTGACGTCATACGCAGCATCTTGATGTTGAACGCAGCATCTTGACGGCGTACGCCTAACGCGTGGCGTTGCATGATGACGTCACCGCCCGACACTTTGCGACGTCCAAATTCAGTTGGCCCGCTTCCTGCCCAGCTGATTGGTGAGTATGATGTCAGGACCAGCCCCGCACAACTCCAGACGGCTCCACGGTTGGAAGTGGGACCGGCCCCGCAAGGCCGTACGTCTCAAGCGACCACAGTTGGTCGCGCTAGACGCATGCAATTGCATGCTGGTAGGACTGGCCCTTTAATCCTTGCACTCATTTTCTATTAAATAGGGCCCCTGTTCCCATGCACCCCATCCACCCTGTAGGACAGTTGTTCCTGTGCCCTCCGTCCACTTGCTGTGACCCCAGTTCCTGTCCAATTGCTTGGGCCTCCGTTTCCACAGTCCCTTTCCATTTACTGATTCCTCTCGTCATTTGGTTTGGTTTTCCTGCGCCTCTTTGACACATAATGTTTCTTTTTTCTCACACTCTCTTTAAACCTGCAGGGTTCAGTGAAAAAAAAAAATATTTGCCGTGAAACATTTAAAGAAAAATGTCAAATGAAAGTTTGGAGCATTAAAAGAGTACCGTTCAATAATCTCGAAAACCTACTAGTCCAGCACCAAAGTCTCGCATGTGGCGGATTAACGGTTTTTCACTGTTCTATGGAAGACTTTCGGTTAATAGGAATTCATGCTAGAATTGCAGACTCATCCACAGTGATGGGAACTTAACAGTACAAATAATGATAGATACAAAGTACTTCAAGTAACCCTTGCTTCCTTTCTCCCTTCCTCTCTCTCCATCCCTCCCCCTTCCCAGTTCTCCGACCAGTCTTACTGCCTCTGACTACATTTTATCTCTGTTTATTTGTTGTAACCTTCTTCCAGCTAACAATGATCAATCCTACATTTTCCTTGATCTCCATTCCCTTTGCCCTGTTTTCACACCGTCACATGTCCTTATCTATCTATCTCCCTCCCCTCCTGCCCAACATTATTCTGAAGAAGGGTCTCAACCCAAAACGTCATCCATTCCTTCTCTCCAGAGAAGCTGCCTGTCCTGCCGAGTTAATCCAGCGTTTTGTGTCTATCTTTGGTTTAAACCAGCATCTGCAGTTTCTTCAAGCATAAATAATATATTTTTTACCATTAAACCAATTTGAATCTTATATACGTAGAACATAGAACAGTGCAGCGCAGGAACAGGAACACACTATAAACCAATGAACGTTCCAGGTTTCAACTATGGGCATATACAGCACAACAAAATCAAATTAAATCTGCTGTTGTGGGAAAGGATATCTAAGTTTTAGCTGTTAGTCAGTCTCACACAAAACCAAAATGGTTGAGCTGTTAGATGTTTGAGGAGCTTCATTAATCCATCAGGTGAAGCTGCTGTAAAACTCTGTAAGTTGTGTTAGAAAGATAATTTGGTTGCTTTAAAAGATTATTTATTTTAAAAGTCGGGCATCTTACTTCAAGCATCTTATATTTAAGAATAATTTTGATATGATCATGTCAACTTTATGCTATCTCAGATATTCAATTTGATTGAATTATAATCACATTTATAAAGGTGGCAGCATAAAGACTTGCACGTTCTGCTCTGTTATCTGAAAAGTTACTTTTTCATAAATAAAAATGAATACATTATTAATGTCACTTTCTACTCTTGTGAGAAATGGTGTTAAAAATAAAAACAAAACACTGACAAGTTACACTATACAGTTTAAATTTATCATATATACAGTATTATATTTCGAGTTTTACAGTATGATCTGATGCTCTGATTATTTTTTAATGTACTCTAATCTTACTGTTAATATTAAAGTACTGGGAACATTGGTAATTTGAGATCCAGGATCAATCCTGATCTTGGATTTCTAGATTTCCTCTGGGTGCTCCAGTTTCTTCTCACCTCCTAAAGACGTGTGGTTTTGCAGGCTAATCTGCCCCTGTAAAAGAAAATTGCCCTCAATGTGTACAGAGTGGGTGAGAAAGTGGGATAGCATAGAACTAGTGTGATTGATGGAGAGTGATCTTGGTGGGGTAAAAGGTCTGTTTCCATGCTTTTCTCTAAACTAAACTGAAAAGCACATGTGCGATGAAATTCCTTTATCATCACTGGGTCAAGATCCTGAAACTCTGTTGAATAGCATTTTGCGTACACCCACACATCAAGGATTGCAGCAGTTCAAGCAGGTAGCTCACCAGCACCTTCTCGAGTGCAACTAGGGTTGGACAATGAAATGCTGGCTCAATGTGCAAAGCCCATGTTCCTTGAATAAATAGTAAAAATGATTTAGTAATTTGAAGAAGGATCACAACCCAAGATTTCACCTATCCATAATCTCCAGAGATGCTGCCTGATCCGCTGAGTTATTACCATATAACCATATAACCATATAACCATATAACAATTACAGCACGGAAACAGGCCATCTCGACCCTTCTAGTCCGTGCCGAACACGTATTCTCCCCTAGTCCCATATACCTGCGCTCAGACAATAACCCTCCATTCCTTTCCCATCCATATAACTATCCAATTTATTTTAAAATGATAAAAATGAACCTGCCTCCACCACCTTCACTGGAAGCTCATTCCACACAGCCACCACTCTCTGAGTAAAAAAGTTCCCCCTCATGTTACCCCTAAACTTCAGTCCCTTAATTCTCAAGTCATGTCCCCTTGTTTGAATCTTCCCTACTCTCAGTGGGAAAAGCTTATCCACGTCAACTCTGTCTATCCCTCTCATCATTTTAAAGACCTCTATCAAGTCCCCCCTTAACCTTCTGCGCTCCAAATTGCGGCACTTTGTGCCCTTTCGTTTTCAGAAATTTGAAAGCTGCCTTGAATACCATTATGCAACACCATTTGCAACAATTCTGCAACATTTTATTGAAATTGTATTGAAATTTCCCAATCAGAAGGAATAAATCCCAAGTACACAAAAATGCTGGAGAAACTCAGCGGGTGCAGAAGCATCTATGGAGTGAAGGAAATAGGCAATGTTTCGGCCCAAAACATTGCCTATTTCCTTCGCTCCATAGATGTTGCTGCACCCGCTGAGTTTCTCCAGCATTTTTGTGTACCTTCGATTTTCCAGCATCTGCAGTTCCTTCTTAAACACGGAATAAATCCCAAATTTGCTATGGAAAAAAAACACATGCAGAGAGTTAATAATGGTGACTGCTTCTAATAAAAAATAAATGTTACATGAACTTCATGATTGAGAAGGAAAAGTCACTTTTCAATCTTCTTGGAAAACAGAGAGTGTCATCAGAGCACCCACACGACAGTCACTTAAAACAGTTCCAGGAAAGGCAACTTCATTTCACTACAATTCTGTTGAAGCCACAGTTGTAGAGGCCTATTTTCAAGTATGATACTTGCAGTAGAGAAATAGATGTGGATATAATGTGGATATGTGGATTATTAATTTCAATTTTAGTTTTGCTTGCAGTCTGAAATAGTTTTGAATTAGATAGCGACACTAAAATTCCGTTAAAGGGCCTATTGATAGATTGAGGCTCACAGGCCTGGATGTTCCAGTAAATGGCTCAGGGTTGCTGCCCACCGCTGATCTTGAAAATTGCTTGCAAAATATTCAGCAGGCTTCAAAAAATATTATTTTAAAGAACACAGAATCTTGACATAACTACTTTGAGGCACATAGCCCGCACAAGCTAGAGAGGTTTTTCAACAGCAATTAAGTCATTTTCAACATTGAGAAACATGTTTCTCTTTTTGGCAATGACTAATGCACAAAGAATTGAAGTTTGCAATAAATATAGGAGAAATAATTCCAGCCCCCTAAAACCTCTGAGGCGATAATATTCATAGCACCATGCAATTTAACAACTTTCCTTCTGAGGCAAAGAATAGTTGAATATAATTTATTTTAATCCCACCTTGGTTTGGCATCTTTTTCATTGTTTTCTTGATTTGTGGGCTTCTCTACATATATGGATGGAGTGATCTTCAAATGTATTTAAAAAAAGAAAACTTTTGAATCTATTCAGACTGAATGCGAGACAAGCATGAAGCAAGCCCTGATCAAAGAAACTCTCAATGTTGATAAGACTGCACTATCTATCCAGAAGGAGTCATAGAAAGGTTACTGCAGAGAAGGTGGTTGCTTGGTTCATCGACAGCATGTGGCTCGATGCAAAAATATTCCAGCTAATCCCACTCACTGCCTTCTTAGAAGATCAATTCCTGTTGCTCATAGTTTATCTTTCCCATGGTTGCATCATATCTTCCCTTGCCATTAGTATTAATAAATCCATAGCTATGGAGCAATTCATTATGTCTTCAGGCCCGATGAAACTCATCAGTACTCGAAAAATACAGTCAACCTGTTTTCATATTTAGTGCCCATTTCAACAGGCAGTATTCCCTTTAATGAAGAACTCAATATACATATTGAAAAGGCCAACAACTTTGGCCAAATAACAAGGACTTGCAAAAATAAACTCACTTTAGGATGTTCCATAAAATCTTCACTCTTCATTCTTAACATTGAAACATGGACTACACACAGCCATCAAGAAGCTTGTTGCAATAACTTCCACACAGAGGGTCTGTAGAGTAATCTTGGCATACCTTGGAAGATGAAGTTTCCAACATTAAAATGGCACAGTGGAGTAGCTAGTAAAGCTGTGTCTTATGGCGTCAGAAACCCTGTCTTCGGGTATGTATGTGAGGAGTCTGCACGTTCTCCATGACTGCGGGGTTTTCCACCAAGTGTTCTGGTTGTTAGTTTCATTTAGTTTAGTTTAATTTAGAGACAGAGTGTGGAAACAGGCCTGTCAGCCCACTGAGTCCGTGCCAGCCAGTGACCCCCCATGTACAGGCACTATTCTATACACTAGGGACACACTCGTTCAATTTTTAAAACAAAGCCAATTAATCTACAAATCTGTATGTCTTTGGGATGTGGGGAAAATCAATGGGGTCAATGTAGACATAGTATAAATGAGTAGTAGAAGGCCGATGCAGACTTGGTGGACCAGTGGACATGTTTCAGTGCAGGTTAACTCTAGGACTCTGTGAAGGAGAGTTTTAAAACAATCCAGCAGCAGACTTTATTGGCCCAGGCACAGGCATAGAAAGAAACATGGCCGTATCCGCAACTACAAGCTCCACGGGGAGACGGCTCCACATAAAGACGAGATGGATTACTCCATTTTAGGGATGTTCGGAAAGCCTCCAAACCTTAATTGTTTTCTCTGTAGCATCAAAAGCTGAGGAGAGACATGATAGAAGTATATCAAATTATAGAAGGCATAAATAGGGTAGCACATCTTGTGCTGGAGCAGAGTATTATTAACAAATTTATAGCTTACTTCAATGGCATGTTCGCACCACTAACACAAATCCCCAAACTAAGTCTGTCAAATATTTATCTGCCATTTTGAACATGTATTATTTGGTGCGTAATTGGATGTCTATGTTATACACTAGCTGTATATGAAGCAGTTAAATTAACCCTACAGGCTGACTCCACGAGAGATGTAAAATAAATAATGTCACTATTTGGATTATATTTAAATGTAATTTATTCTTCTATTTGTAAAATAACAATCAAAAAGACTATTTAACATTTGTTTTAACATTATATTATCAAATGAGAGTTTAAAGCTGTCAAAGTTCTATTTTAAAACAGCCTTGGAGAATAGAAAAAGGTCACAGGGGACTTGCAGAGGCCTCAGAAAGATGAACCTTGAGGCCCACTAATGCTAATACTTCAGTCGGCATGGCAACTAACTTTAACTCCCTGGCATTTTGCAAGGCATGAACCATGATATCCTGTTCCGTACAGCCATATACAAATGACAAGGTACTGGACTTTACTGGGGTTAGTTTTTGGCATTTGAATCTTTGAACATCTAAACTTTGTGTCATCATCTTGCCTCCGGTTTCTGATTTTGATTTCTTTACCAATTTCTAGATCAGATTATTTTTTCTAACCAAAGTATAAACTATGTAAAGCTTTAAGTGCACCACGTGTACTGCTGTTCTTTGGGCTTGAGTTGTAGCATCATTGAAATCTAAAGGCTATTTTTGCAATGTTGTGTAAACAAGCAGACCATGATCATCTGCCATCATCTGCAATTCATGACACTCATAGAATTACACACCATGAGATCAGGCCCTTTGGCCCAACTTGGACATGCTGGCCGATGTGCCTTCCTGAGCTAGTTCCATTTGCCTGCATTGGGCTCATATCCCTTTAAATGTTTCTCATTCATGAACCTGTCCAAATGTCTTTTAAACTAATTTTACACACCACTACTCCCTCCTCTGGCAGCTCATTCTATTTACCCGAGTTCTATTACCTGAGTTCTGTCAAAGGAAGATGTTATAAAAGGGACAGGCTAATGTTATCCCACTTTTTAAGAAAGGCGGGAGAGAGGAAACAGGGAATTATAGACCAGTTAGCCTGACATCGGTGGTGGGGAAGATGCTGGAGTCAATTATAAAAGATGAAATAGCCGCACATTTGGATAGCAGTAACAGGATCGGTCCGAGTCAGCATGGATTTACGAAGGGGAAATCATGCTTGACTAATCTTCTGGAATTTTTTGAAGATGTAACTAGGAAAATGGACAAGGGAGAGCCAGTGGATGTACTGTACCTGGACTTTCAGAAAGCATTTGATAATGTCCCACATAGAAGATTAGTGGGCAAAATGAGGGCACATGATATTGGGGGTAGAGTGCTGACATGGATAGAGAAGTGGTTGGCAGACAGGAAACAAAGAGTAGGGATTAACGGGTCCCTTTCAGAATGGCAGCCAGTGACTAGTGGGGTGCTCCAAGGCTCAGTGCTGGGACCGCAGCTATTTACAACATACATCAATGATTTGGATGAAGGGATTCAAAGTAACATTAGCAAATTTACAGATGACACAAAGCTGGGTGGCAGTGTGAACTGTGAGGAGGATGCTATGAGAATGCAGGGTGACGGACAGGTTTTGGGAGTGGGCAGATGCATGGCAGATGAAGTTTAATGCGGATAAATGTGAGGTTATTCACTTTGGTAGCAAAAATAGGAAGGCAGATTACTATCTAAATGGTGTCAAGTTGGGAAAAGGGGAAGTACAATGGGATCTGGGTTCATCAGTCTATGAAAGTAAGCATGCAGGTACAGCAGGCAGTGAAGAAAGCAAATGGCATGTAGGCCTTTATAACATGAGGAATCGAATATAGGAGCAAAGAGGTTCTTCTGCAGTTGTACAGAGCCCTAGTGAGATCACACCTGGAGTATTGTGTACAGTTTTGGTCCCCTAATTTGAGGAAGAACATTCTTGCTATTGAGGGGGTTCAGCGTAGTTTTACAAGGTTAATTCCCGGGATGGCGGGACAGTCATATGCTGAGAGAATGGAGCAGCTGGGCTTGTACACTCTGGAGTTTAGAAGGATGAGAGGGTACCTCATTGAAATATATAAGATTGTTCAGGGTTTGGACACGCTAGAAGCAGGAAACATGTTCCCATTGTTGGTGGAGTCCAGAACCAGAGGCCACAGTTTAAGAATAAGGAGTAAGCCATTTAGAACAGAGACGAAGAAACACTTTTTCTCACAGCGAGTGGTGAGTCTGTGGAATTCACTGCCTCAGAGGAATTCACTGCCTCCCCTCCATTGAGTCTGTCCAAAGCAAGCACTGTCTGCGGAGGGCGCTCAGCATCGCCAAGGACTGCTCTCACCCCAACCATGGACTGTTTACCCTTCTACCATCCGGGAGGCGCTACAGGTCTCTCCGTTGCCGAACCAGCAGGTCGAGGAACAGCTTCTTTCCTGCCCCCCCCCCCCCCCCCCCCCCCCCACTTATTATTTTTTATTCAAATCGTTTGCTATGTCGCTCTTCAAGGGAGATGCTAAATGCATTTTGTTGTCTCTGTACTGTACACTGACAATGACAATTAAAATTGAATCTGAATCTGAATCTGAATCTGAAGGCAGGTTGTCTGGATGCGTTCGAGAGAGTTAGATAGGGCTCTTAAAAATAGCGGAGTCAGGGGATATGGAGAGAAGGCAGGAACGGGGTACTGATGGGGATGATCAGCCATGATCACATTGAATGGCGGTGCTGGCTCGAAGGGCCGAATGGCCTACTCCTGCACCTATTGTCCATTGTCTATTGACAGAGAATTCAAAGATGCACACAAAGCATTTTTGAAAATATGGAACACTCCTACCTATTAATTCCTGGGAATGCCTGATCGATGATCGTTTATGCTGCTGAAGGAGTATTCAGGATGGTGTTGAGAATCCTGAGCCCAAGTACTGGTCGTACACAGATGGCCAAAGCAACCAGAAGAGAGAGTGCTTTGTTTCACATGATACCCACTCATCAATGGTTTATCTAAGACTTTTGCCTTCATCTAAGACCTAAGACTTTTGCCTCCATCACAGTGAGGAGATGCTGGGTGGACTCACTGTGGTGGATGTCAATATGTGTTTATTGTTGTTTTTTATTGTATTATATGTATGACCACTGCAATTTCGTTCAGACTTCAGTCTGAATGACAATAAAGGCTATCTATCTATCTATCTATCTATCTATCTATCTATCTATCTATCTATCTATCTATCTATCTATCTATCTATCTATCTATCTATCTATCTATCTATCTATCTATCTGTCTGTCTGTCTGTCTATCTATCTATCTATCTATCTATCTATCTATCTATTAATATCTATCTATCTATCTATCTATCTATCTATCTATCTATCTATTAATAGAAATATCTGCACCTTAAAATCCATAAAACTGCAGTGGAAACACATCATCTTCATCTTCAATCCTGATGGATTGTCCAAGATGGGTTTACTTTGTCTGCTTTGTGCATAGTTGCCCCCCAATTTTCAATACACGACACCATTGATAATACAATTCAATAATACTGCTTCATTGGCTGAACAGTCTATAAAAAGTGCAGTATCATTTCAGATATCTCATTTTCCATTTTATGGCAATCACTGGTCCTTTAAGAGCTGGAGCCTAGTCATACTTAATGTTCTTTGGCTGATGGCATAGTATATACATATCTTGTTTCAGAAAGGCATTACTTTTTGTTTTATACAATCGTGTATCTTTTGTAAAATAAATGTGTATACAATTTGAAACTTAAGACATTAAGGCACTGTAAGATTAGGAATAACATTTTTAAAAGTAGGTCATGCAACCAAAATCAAATATAAATGGTTTTCTATTCTTTCTCCAGGCAGTTTACCAGGAGATTATATTATCTGACTATAAGTGTGGACACTCCCAAAAGGATGAGGTATTGACAATCATGGATAAGGTATGAAAATAAAGGAAAATCTACTGTATCTCATAAAATATCATCAGCTAAGGAACAGGAAATCTGATCAGGCTCCAGATCTCAAAGGGATAGTGTTTGCTATTAAATATAATACATTATTTTGCCAAACTGCTGCCTATTTACGAGTGATCTGTTTGCAAACATTTGCTGTTTCCATATTGCATTAGATGATTTTGACTTATGTCAGGATAAGAAAAAAGCCATTTCTCCCTAAGAAGTGGTGTAACAAGCAGGAGTAAATGTTTCATAAGGCACTGAATGCTAAACAAAATGTCACATTCAGTTACTTGTAACCCTAAGGCATTTCTAAGCCAGAGAATGTTGATAAAATGGAGGCTATCCACATTGCAGTTATGCGAGGACAACAGAAACAATCTTAGAACAGCACGGGCGGCACGTTGGCACAGCAGTAGAGTTGCTGCCTTACATTGCTTGCAGCACCCGAGACTTGGGTTCAATCCCGACTACAGGTGCTGTCTGTAGAGTTTGTACGTTCTTCCTGTGACAGCATGGGTTTTCTCCGAGATCTTCGGTTTCCTCTGACACTCCAAACACGTACCGGTGTTTGTAGGTTAATTGGCTGGTATAAGTGTAAATTGTAAATTGTCCCTGGAGTGTGTGTGTGTGTGTGTGTCCCAATTGTTAGTTTACTTAGCATACCAGTTAAGGTGTGAACATCATATTTATTATTTTGTAATACCATCAGAAAGGAGAAGATATCCTTCTAATCTGATGTGAATGAATGAATGCGGGTTGAAGTGGTATATTCCAGAGCAGAACGTCACCATGATTCAGAAGTGAGAAGTCTTTACTCAAACAAATATTCAGAGTGGTTGCAGATTATGATACTAGGTGACATGTTTAACTGATTTTCTACAAATTATGTTCTTGACTGGTGTGATAGGAAGGAGATTGGGAAGATCGGGAACACGAGGGGCAACCTTTTCACAGATGTTGGTGAGTACATAGAATGGGCTGTCAGCTGAGGTTTAAGAGTCAATAAAAATGGATGGTCTTAATTATATTCTTAGTTGGAAAATGTGTTTCTAAAAATAAATATTAAAATATTTGCTGTTTTAATGCCATGTTTTCTGGTGTGTAAGCAAAATATACTATTAACAGTTCTGACAAAAAAAGTTTAATGTTAAATCAAAATAGGACGTACATGGTTAATGGTAGGGAATTGAAGAATACAGTTGAACAGAGGGATCTGGGAATAACCGTGCATAGTTCCTTGAAGGTGTAATCTCATATAGATAGGGTGGTAAAGAAAGCTTTTGGTATGCTAGCCTTTATAAATCAGAGCATTGAGTATAGAAGCTGGGATGTAATGTTAAAATTGTACAAGGCATTGGTGAGACCAAATCTGGGAGTATGGTGTACAATTTTGGTTGCCCAATTATAGGAAGGATGTCAGCAAAATAGAGAGAATACAGAGGAGATTTACTAGAATGTTGCCTGGGTTTCAACAAATAAGTTACAGAGATAGGTTGAATGTTAGGTCTTTATTCTCTGGAGCACAGAAGGTTAAGGGGGGACTTGATAGAGGTCTTTAAAATGATGAGAGGGATAGACAGTTGATGTGGACAAGCTTTTCCCTTTGAGAATAGGGAAGATTCAAACAAGAGGACATGACTTCAGAATTAAGGGACAGAAGTTTAGGGGTAACATGAGGGGGAACTTCTTTACTCAGAGAGTGGTAGCGGTGTGGAATGAGCTTTCAGTGGAAGTGGTGGCGGCAGGTTCGTTGGTATCATTTAAAAATAAATTGGATAGGTATATGGATGAGAAGGGAATGGAGGGTTATGGTATGAGTGCAGGCAGGTGGGACTAAGGGGAAAAAGTTGTTCGGCACGGAGTTGTAGGGCCAAGATGGCCTATTTCCGTGCTGTAATTGTTATATGGTTATATGGTTATATGGTTAATGAAAGACTTAGAACCAACCAGTCAAGATACATTCTAGGTTTGCACCAATCCTGCCATTATGATTTACACCAAGTTTGCACAAACCCTGAGGTCAAAATTCAGAATTCTCCTGAGTCTTGTACCAGTCCCACAATCAGAATTCACCCATGTTTCCAATAGCTTCAAGTGCCGGGGTTCACTTGTCTGATGATCTGTCATGGGCCCAGCACATTGATACAATCACAAAGAAAGCTGAAAAATACCTCTGCCTACTCAGATGTTTGAAAAGTTTAGCCATCTTACTGTGTGTACTGTAGAGATCATACTGACTGGTTGCATCATAGTCTTGTTTGGTCATTCAAAAACCCAAGAACAAAGGAGCCTACAGAAAGCGATGGAGATTGTCTAGTCTATCACAGTTACCAACCTCCCCACCATCAAAGGGACCTACAGGAAGCACTGCCACAAAAAGACGCCTCCTTATAATCATGATGGGAATTCATGGGATGAATGGGGTAAACTAATCTTGTACCCGGAACAAATTAAGAACGTGAGAACACAGATTTAGGGTGAAAGGGGAATGATTTAATAGGAACACGAGGGGCAACCTTTTCACTCAGATGTTGGTGAGTACATAGAATGGGCTGTCAGAGGAGGTGGTCGAGGCAAGTACGATAACAACATTTAAAATACACTTGGACAGGTACATGGATAGGAGAGGTTTAGTGGGATATGGACCACTCTCAGGCAGATGCAGCTAGCTTAGACAAGACATCTTGGTTGGCGTGGACAAGTTAGGCTAAAGGGCCTGTTTCCGTCCGCTATGACTCGATGACTGTGATCCTAACAACATCAAAGACCCACAGCAACTTGGCCACTGCTACCATCAAGAAAACCTACACCTGTACCATCACAAAGAAGGTACAGAAGCATGCATACCATTACCTCCAGGTTCAAGAACAGATTCTTCCCATCAACATCAGGCACTGCACAACCCTATCTCAATGCTAAACCACTGCGGACTTTGCACTACTATGGTTTCCATGCACTTTGTTTTGTGCACTTTCTTGGTCCATTTTACTTAGAAATACTGATAGATAATAGACAATAGACAATAGGTGCAGGAGTAGGCCTTTTGGCCCTTCGAGCCAGCACCGCCATTCAATGTGATCATGGCTGATCATCCCCAATCAATACCCCGTTCCTGCCTTCTCCCCATATCCCCTGACTCCACAAATTTTAAGAACCCTATCTAGCTCTCTCTTGAAAGCATCCAGGGAACCTGCCTCCACTGCCCTCTGAGGCAGAGAATTCCACAGACTCATCACTCTCTGTGAGAAAAAGTGTTTCCTCGTCACCGTTCTAAATGGCTTACTCCTTATTCTTAAACTGTGGCCCCTGGTTCTAAACTCCCCCAACATCGGGAACGTGTTTCCTGCCTCTAGCGTGTCCAAGCCCTTAATAATCTTATATGTTTCAATTAGATTCCCTCTCATCCTTCCAATCTCCAGAGTGTACAAGCTCAGCTGCTCCATTCTCTCTGCATATGACAGTCCCGCAATCTCGAGAATTAACCTTGTAAACCTACGCTGCACTCCCTCAATAGCAAGAATTTCCTTCCTCAAATTAGGGGACCAAAACTGCACACAATACTCCAGGTGTGGTCTCACTAGGGCTCTGTACAACTGCAGAGGATCTCTTAGCTCCTATAATCGATTCCTCTTGTTATAAAGGCCAACATGCCATTCGCTTTCTTCACTACCTGCTGTACCTGCATGCTTACTTTCATAGATTGATGTACAAGGACACCCAGATCCCGTTGTACTTCACCTTTTCCCAACTTGACGCCATTGTATTTTTTATTGTATATTTTATTGTATGTATATTTGTTGTCATTGTAGCATCTAAACTGTTTGTAAAGCTGCAGCAAGTGAGAATTTCATTGCTCCAGTCCAGGTGCATATGACAATTAAATAACTTGAATTCTGTTCAAATGCCCAAATATCAGCATTCACGCCTGACTGGCACCCATATACTGCTCAGCATTCACACCTGAGCTGCATCATCGATACAGAGAAACATAGAAAATAGGCGCAGGAGTAGGTCATTCAGCCCTTCAAGCTAGCACCGCCATTCAATATGATCATGGCTGATCATCTAAAATCAGTACCCCATTCCTGCTTTGTTCCCATATCCCTTGATTCCATTAGCCCTAAGCACTAAATCTAACTCTCTCTTGAAAACATCCAGTGAATTGGCCTGCACTGCCTTCTGTGGCAGAGAATTCCACAGATTCACAACTCTCTGGGTGAAAAAGATTTTCTGCATCTCAGTCCTAAATGGCCTACCGTGACCCCTGTTAAACCGTGACCCCAAGTTCTGGACCCCCCCCAACATTGGGAACATTTTTCCTGCATCTAGCCTATCCAATCTATTAAGAGTTCTATATGTTTCCATAAGATAGCCTCTCATCCTTCCAAATTCCAATGTGTACAAGCCCAGTCGACACATTTTTTCATCATGTCAGTCCCGCCATCCTGGAAATTAACCTGGTGAACCTACGCTGCACTCCCTCAATAGCAAGATACAAGATACATTTAATTGTCATTTGGACCCCTTGAGGTCCAAACGAAATGCCGTTTCTGCAGCCATACATTACAAACACATAGACCCAAGACACAACATAATTTACATAAACATCCATCACATCGCTGTGATGGAAGTCCTAATAAACTTATCTCTCCACTGCACTCTCCCCCCCCGATGTCAGAGTCAAAGTCAAAGCCCCCGGCTGGCGATGGCGATTGTCCCGCGGCCATTAAAGCCACGCCGGGTGATGCAAGGTCGCACACCGGGTCTTGCTGTTAGAGCCCCCGGCGAGAATGTCCTTCCTCAAATTAGGAGACCAAATCTGCACACAATACTCCAGGTGTGGCCTCACCAGGGCCCTGTACAACTGCAGTAGGCCCTCCTTGCTCTTATACTCAAATCCTCTCGCTATGAGTATTTAAATAAAGGAGCTATCTATCCAGTCCTCATGATGGTTTGCACAGATCTTGTTCTCATCATTTACACATGTTGTACAAATCTTGAACGAACACTCACATTTACTCAGCACCAATTTGGCTTTCCTGCTTCAGACCTGTATTGAACCAATCTTGTCATGTAATGCAATTACACAGGGGAAAAAAGTGTACATTTGAGCATAGCTCGAAAGTTTAAATCATCCTAGGGAACATGTGTCAAACCTGGGTTGAATATTATTAAAGATAGACACAAAAAGCTGGAATAACTCAGCGGGACAGGCAGCATCTCTGGAGAGAAGGAATGGGTGACGTTTCAGATCGAGATTCTTCTTCAAATCATTCAGAATCTTCTTAATATTATTAAGCACTCTGCAATTGAAAAGCACAATGGAAAACTTTGAGAGAGTGCGGTAATCTTTGAAAAATAGTAGCACGGTTTCCCATGAGTATGATACCCTTATACTCAGTAGCGGACTGGGTCTAAAAATATTGGTTGCCAGGTGACAAAGGCGCCCACTTCATCAGGGTCCCACTTGCCATCGGGCAAGCTGACACCCTGGCCAGTCCGCCACTGATTACGCTTGAACGTCATTGAACGCGACACACATTAGATATAGGAGAAGAGCAATCAATCTGATGTAAGCCACACCATAGGGGTCCCTGCTTTGCTGCCATGTTGCTTCATTGGCCATTTGGAAATTTGTGAAGTCTGGATGATAATAGTAAGATTAAACGAGAACTTACCATTGAAGTTTGATCTGTATTTTATGAGGAGTTACGATGAGGGATTACGTGAAGAAGCCCGCCAGGCGCATGCGTTGTCATTCTTCAAAGCAGCGGTGTGGAATCACAGATAACTGTAATGACTATACATAGTAAGATTGGAGAAGAGGTACCAGTTAAGTATATGATCAGGGTGGGAGCAGAGGGCACGTAATCCCTCATCGTAACTCCTCATAAAATACAGATCAAACTTCAAACTGGTAAGTTCTCGTTTAATCTTACTATTTTACTTCGGAGTCACGTGAGTGACTACGTGAAGATTTTAAAGCTCTGTGATTTCATGCCGTGGAACGAGTCCATGCATCACGTCTGCCTTGACTGTTGGGAGGAATTGTGTTAACATAATTTGGATATGAATTCGACATTGAAATCATAAAATATTTAACACAAGTTGATAACCCCTTTGTATGGGTTTAAATTAATTACAGAACTTAAATTGTTTCTGCAAATGTTCCAGGTTTCATTACTGGTTTATTACAAAATAATTGGAATGTTTTCCCCTCCAGACCATCCTGCTGCCTCGAGGATTTGGTCCACTGGTACATCCAACTGTATTGCTGCCGATGTAGCTGCAGCCCTGGTGGAAAGAGATTTTTAAAATTTTAGTATCTATCCCAGCCTGTGTTAGCAACTGTTTCAGCCAGAGATGGTCTGGACCGTCACTCTTGGTGTGGTTGCTAGTGGCTGATCAAAATGTGCCTTTTCATTGCCTCTTAGGATTCGTTTTCTCCATGTATAATGACAGATATTTATTATACACAGACGGTCATCTGTTGGGTATGACCTAATTGTATATTGAGGCCTGCTGATCCCTTTTCTGTTCTGCTTACTATCTTATAAATATGAAACAAAATATTTTCTGTTGAGAAAGTCATGTTGTCCAGTCTATTTTTTGCAGTGACTGTATCCTCTGTGCCGTGACCAATACCATTAGCATGACTGTTTAATGTCAGTCTATGTAGGGACAGAACTGTTGCTGGAGACCAATTCCTGAGCATCTTCAGGATTATTCTCACATCCCATATATGGAGTATCTGGTTCCCCTCATAGGTTTTGTACCAGTGGGTCAGTCTCAACAGTGTAATGGTCTGTCCCCTGCCATAGGTAAGTCGATAGAGCACTTCTGGTGCAGTTGATGGCACTGTAACTAAGCCCCTCCTCATAGTGGAGGCCTGCCAGATATTCCAGAACAGATGGGATGTTCATGTCTCTGATTCCATGTTTGATACTACTGGGAACCATGGTTGTGTAGGCCAATCGGGTACTACCAATTCCAAATGCAGAGTCTAGTTGTATTCCTTTGATACCCGACTGATCTCTCTGGATACACCATTGCCAATTTGTATAGCCAGATTGTCACAGATGTCAATTTGTTTCCACCCTGTGGTTAATGTATGCTACCACGGTGGTATTGGTTGCTCTGCACCCAAGGGTACTGGCATCAGATTGCAGTACAATGGAAAAGGTTACTGACAATGTTTGGATAGGAACAAGGCCAGATGTTATCTATCCACCATTTAGTTCCATTTTAGCCTGATTGGTAGTTTACAGATCTGTCAAGTGACCTGCATAATTTAGAGTGCTTGTATTTTGCTCTCTATATGTTTGGTAATGTAGAGGTCCAAATTTGTGTGGCTGGAAAGGCAGCCATCATTATGCCAGTTACTTTAGCTACCAATCTGATGGATGGTTTGCTGATGTCAGTGAGGTTATTATAAGCCTCTATTAAACCTGTAGCCTTTTCCTTAGGCAGAGTCACCGACATGTGAACTTAGTCAATGGTGAAACCCCAGGCAGTCCACAGTAGTGGAAGACGTTAGTTTAGATTTAACTGGATAAATGAATCCCAGTTCCCCAATAACTTTTTTGTGGCTGTTACGGTTTGTTTGGCCAAATCCAAAGTTTTTGCCCATAATGAGTATGTCATCTAAATATGCCATAACCATGTGTATACGTTTCCGTAGAAACGCTTGGGCTGGTTTCAAATTTTTTGTGAACAGCCTGGGCTGATGATAACCCATTTGGCAATGCTTTGTACTGCTAGTTGTCCCATCCAGTTGAATTTAAGTAACATCTGTGGTCACCTCGTATAGGCACTGAATAGTAAGCATCTTTTAAAATTGATGCTGACCATTGAAGTGACCTTAGGTAATTATTTGTTAAGCAGTAACAAACGTATATATTTTGTCAGATCTATGATGATGCGATGACCATCATCTTTTTGTTTTGATTGATATATTGGACACGAATTTTAATGGTTCGTGTTGAGTTTCCTCAATTACACCTTTTATGTAAAGCCGTTTCAGTTCAGCTTGCGCTTTTGATTTCCTTTATCAGAAGCACGAACATTTGGTTCAGTATATGCTGAACTGGAGTGCTGTACTTGTGTATAAACTCTGTTATATATCCCTGGATACTGCTTAAGATGTAGGTATTGGTTTTTATCATGCTCCATGCATTCAGAAGAGAGTGTATCTCCAGCCAAATCTCCGTGCCCACTGTTTGTAGGGAACCAGACCCACCTACCTCCATGTTACTAGTGGCAGGTTTACCTTTTTGTAGGTTCTTCGCTGTTATTGTAGCGTTTGGTCTGGATTTGCAGTTTGGTTGGCGTTGGAGGTCCCGCATCTTCTAGGAAGGTCGACCTGGGCCATGGCCTTAAAAAGACTCATGTTTTGAGTACCGGTCCTTCGAGCTTTCACCAGTTCTCTGGTGGGTGCTTGCGGGTGCCAGTAGGTTCTCTTGTTCCTGCACCCCCTGCACTCTTTCTTCCGCGGACCCCTCTTCCAGGTCAGCCCAGAACTGACCCGCAGTGCTCCCCTCTGATGGTGTAGAAGTACTGTGCAGCCCTGAAAGAGGTACTGCTGTGGGTTTATCATAGGGCCCACAGTGACCCGACTCCATCTCCCGGAGTCTGTCACGTTGGAGCAAGGCTCCATACACCGCTTCTTCCCGCTCCAGCGCTCTCGGGCACTGGCCGCCGGCGGTTATTCAAAGTCGGACTCCTCTGAGTTCACGACCTTGTTTGTTTTGTGTCTAGCCTTACTGCTCGGCCGCATGGATCTGGCCGGTGCGGGGGCGACATTGGGCACAGCTGATCCCACTACGGGTGATCCAAGTGCCGCTGGCTGCTGCTGGCTGCCCGCTGCTCCACGGTCCTCCTTCTCCAGCTTTGCCCATACTGCCCTTCCGTGGAGTGGATATGGCCGGTGTGGAGGACATCTGGCATAGCTGATTCCATCTAGCCCACCAGCTTTGTCGCAGCCCGTTGTTTCTGCACCTGCAATCACCATAGAAATGTAAAAAAGAAAACCGCAGCTCTTACCTGCAGGTCCAAGTTGTTGCTAGGGGTGAGCGTCGTTCCACCCGTCTGCTGCCGTTATTGACTGGTCAAATCAACGGCCCTATTTGAATGGTCTCCCGCCTGGCCGTGGTGTTCTGGCTGGTGCAGGACCAGGTCAGCACTGCTCTCCTTATAACGGGAGTTAAACGTGCCTATGGCGGCTGCTGCTGCCGGCTGCCTCTGTCTTCCCCAGCCAGCTTTACTAGCAGCACTATGGACAGTCCTTTGTCCAGCTTCCCCTCCTGTACATACCCAGTGTGGGAAACATTAGTTTTTTGCTCCCTCTCCCGCCTGTTGTGGGAGTGAGTCAGGAGCGAATGTCGGGAACAGCTGTTCCTATTACAGGAGCCGACTCCGGTCGCAGCTGTTGTCCCCTGTTGCGCTTACTCCACCTGGCTTAGCCACGGCAGGAGCGCAATCTCATATTGTCCCCTAATTTTAAAAAAAGGGGCCAGAGCACTAATACAACCCACTGTTGTGTAGGTTGTTGGCTCCGTTTTTCTCTACCCTGAAGTTGGCACTCGCTCCCGTTATGGGAGATAGTGGTGCAGACGTCCGTTGCTGGCTGCCTGCTGCTGTTCAGCGGCAGCTCGGCAGCCTTCCTGCAAACAAGAAGAAAAGGTAAGGAAATTTCTTACCTGTTCCGCAGCCCGAGACCCACGTAGCGTCGGTCCTTGGGGCTGTTGTCCGAGTTGTCGGGCTGTCGGCTCCGGAGTACTTCCTTGTCGGCGTTTTATCCCGGAGCTGAAGTTGCATGAACTCCCGCTAAGTGAGACTGTCGTGCCACCGGCCATTGCTGGCTGCCTGCTGCTGCAGACTCCTCCCCCGCCAGCTTTCAACAGCCTTCTGTAGAAAAAAGGTAAGTATGGAAACGATGTTCCCTTACCTTACTGTTGCAGGTTCGAAACCCTGCCGTTCGGGAGGAACGTCCTTCCTCCCGACAATGACGAGTTGCAATGCATGTAGCGCAATGACAACGCATGCGCCTGGCGGGCTTCTTCACGTAGTCACTCACGTGACTCCGAAGTAAAATTGTGATTATAATGCTCACAGTGTATTGCAAGTTTAGTTTAGTTTTGAAATACAGCATGGAAAAAGGCCCGATCTGCCCACCGAGTCTGCGCCGACTAGCAATCCCCGCACACTAGCAGCACTATCCTACACACACAAGGGACAATTTACAACTTTTACCAAAGCCAATTAACCTACAAACCTGTACGTCTTTGGTGTGTGGGAGGAAACCGGAGCACCCGGACAAAACCCATGCAGGTCATGGGGAGAACGTGCAAACTCCGTATAGACAGCACCCATAGTCAGTATCAAACCTGGGTCTCTGCCGCTGTAAAGCAGCAAATCTACTGCTGCGTCACCATGCCGCCCTCATCCATGTTTGAATATATTCGGTGGCCGTGTGTGAAACAAAACCATGCCATAACACCCTTCATTTTTATATTCAGAAGAACACTCTCAACCTGTGTGTTTTCAGTTCATTATATTGTGTTCACACGAGGTACAGATGTGTGAATACACATACCTCCAGATCCAGGGACAGTTTCTTCCCAGATGTTATTAGGCAACTGAACCATCTATCACCAACTAGAGAGTGGTCCTGACCTACCATGTACCTCATTGGAGACTCTTGGACTATCATTAATCGGACTTTATTGGACTATCATTATTCATTTTATCCTGTGGATGGCTCAATGTATAGTCTTTCCACTGACTTGATAACACACAACAAAAAGCTTTTCACTGTACCTCAGTAGACATGACAATCAATGAACCTAAACTAAAACTAAAGCGGGTACTCATCACCTTAGCAGGGTGTAAAAATATTGGTTGCCAGGAAACAAAGGGGCCCACTTCATCAGGGTCCCACTTGCCATCGGGTATTTCCACAAAGTTACTTTTTAATTAGCTGAATATAAATGTCCCTGTTTGTAAAATAATTTGTTGAGGTATTGTCAGAGAGAGTTTTACACCAGAAAGATTCAAGACTCCTGGGGAGTCTTATCAGAATCATCGAATCAAAGAGTCATGATGCACAGAAAGAAGCCCTTCAACCCAACTTGCCCATGCCGGCCAAGATGACTCATCTATACTATACGTGTTTGGCCTATTTCCCTCTAAACTTTTTTCATCCATGTGCCTGTCCAAATGTCTTTTAAATGTTGTTTTGGAACCTGCCTCAACTACCTCCTCTGGCAGCTCATTGTATATACTCACCTTCCCTTGTGTGAATATTGCGATGAGAAATATATTTGCATTGGAATCATGTATCCTCAAGTCAAGTCAAGTTTATTTGTCACATACACATACGAGATGTGCAGTGAAATGAAAGTGGCAATGCTCGCGGACTTTTGTGCAAAATACAAACAACAAAACAACCAAACAAATTATAAACACAATCATAACACACATATTCTTTTACATAATAAATAATGGAAGGAAAAACGTTCAGTAGAGTTAGTCCCTGGTGAGATAGGCGTTTACAGTCCGAATGGCCCCTGGGAAGAAACTCCTTCTCAACCTCTCCATTCTCACCGCATGGCAACGGAGGCGTTTGCCTGACCGTAGCAGCTGGAACAGTCCGTTGCAGAGGTGGAAGGGGTCTCCCATGATTTTATTTGCTCTGGAGTTGCACCTCCTGTTGTATAATTCCTGCAGGGGGGCGAGTGAAGTTCCCATAGTGCGTTCGGCCGAACGCACTACTCTCTGCAGAGCCTTCTTGTCCTTGGCAGAGCAATTCCCAAACCAGATGGTAATGTTCCCGGACAAGATGCTTTCCACCGCCGCTGCGTTGAAGCACAGGAGGATCCTCGGAGACACTCTGAATTTCCTCAATTGCCTGAGGTGGTAAAGGCGCTGCCTTGCCTTACTCACGAGTGCTGAGGCGTGTGATGCCCATGTCATATCCTCGGAGATGTGGACTCCCAGATATTTAAAACAGTTCACCGTATCCACAGGATCCCCATTTATCCTCAATGGAGTGTACGTCCTCGTACTTGTAATCAGGCATAACATGGGAGTCTGAGGCATATTTCAGGAGAGGTGCAGATTATGCAGTGCGGTCTCCCTTGGGGACCATTGAGGCACAATATGGTGGTGAGACCACACCATACAGATTTATCCTCAACCAGTGTGTACTGGGCATGCCATGAATATAAACATGCTCCACGGTCATGCAAAGGAACATCGTACAAGATGCACAAGAGACAGGGATCTCCTTGCTCGGACCCAACAAGTGTAAGGACCTTTAAAACAGAAATGCCCTTGGAATCATCTGGAAGGAATCTTTCAGTCAGGTTGGATGTGTTTTTTAACATCTGAGTTCTATTAGAGTAATACATACAGTTATAGAGGGTGGAAACAGGCCCTTCGGCCCAACTTGCCTTTTCTGACCAACATGCCCCATCTACACTAGTCCCACCTGCCTGTATTTGGCCCATAACTCTGTAAACTTATCCTGTCCTGTTTTGTTTTTTTACTCGGCATGTAGCATTCATAAAATACATATTGGGAATGCATGTTTATTGCTTGAATTATTGGACAAATTTTCTAAACACCAGGATTATCTGGATGAAATTCAAATCTTATCACGATGAGTTTGAATTCAGTTAATTAAATTAATTTGTAATAATGAAGCGGTTTCAAACATTGCTTCTACAAAACGCCTATTTGTCCTTTAGGAAAGAGCATGGATGCCTCTATCTAGCTTGGTATATTATCGTGACTCTGGACTAATATGGCTGTCTTTTAACTGGCTCGTGAAATGGAAAACCACTTAGTTGCATTGAATATCAACAATGACAGAACGCTATTTTCCAAACCAGAGTGGTTAGTCTAAATGTTGGACTTGGCAGTGATGCCATAAAATTAACAACAACATTTGAACAAAAACGGCACAATCTAGTTGAAGTCTGGCATAATCTGCTTGATTCTGAGTCAAGACTACAATTATAAAATAATAATATTTTCCTTCATCTTTCCAACTGTGTTACTTGGCTTATTCTAACAGGAAGAAGTTCCCATTTATTTTTGGGCATTGATTCAATCTACTGGCCATGCTAGTTTTGGCTCCTTCACCTGAAAATGGCACACCACACTTCAGCTGATTGTTCAAATCTGCAGGACAATAACAGGGGAAATTTACACACAAATTGCAACATTGACCAATTAGGGTGAATCCCATGTTTTCTGTGCAATACATTTCATGTTGCTCAAAATATTTTCACTGCAGTCACATAGCCAGTAACTACAGCACTGTGTATTGCATAGAGAATCAAGGCATCTCTGGATAAGTTAGGGATGAGGAATGCAGGAAAGCAAGATGCAACTTTAAAAATATTATGCGTTTGCCCATTTATTCAAAATGCTTCCCTTATTGCCTTATTTACAGAGAACAGAAATGACAAATCTGCCATGCATAGCATCATGAAGTCCCGTTTTCTTAGATCTGAAATGCTAACCTTTACTAATGAGGTAAAAACATGAAATCTGTTAAATATCTCTTCACAGAAACTGCATGAAGAGCCAATTACCACCACAATCTCATAGCCTGAAATGATTTACAATTGCACTTAGCAACTCAGTGCTTTCTTGAAGTATTTCATGAGTAAATAAATAATACCCGGCAAAAAATGTTACACATTTCCATTTCTGATTTAATATAAATCAATATCATAATTGTACTTCGAGAGATTTGCGCAGGAGAGTTAGCCACTCCTAGGAAGCTGAATGTCAGAAGAGAGTATCTCAGATTAGCTGCCCTTGACATCAAGGCTGTATTTGAATGAGTGCGGCACCAAGGAGTCCTATTAAACCTTAAGTCAATGGGGATCAAAAGAAAAATCTTCCCGTGTTTGGAGTCATACATTTCACTGAGGGAGATGGCTGTGGCTGTTTGAGGTTATTCATCAAAGCCCCAGGACATTGCTGCAGAATTTCCTCAGGGAAATGTTCCTCAGCCTAACCAACATCAACTGCTTTATCTTTGAGATACCCTTTATCATAATATATGGAAAGGGACAACAAACATGTATTTCTTGTATTTCTATTGCACCTTAAATGATTCAAGAAACCCAGAAGTTCTTTACAGGCAAAAATAAATAATTTTGAAAAATTTGTAACTTAGGAATGTGTGACAGCTGATTTGTGAACAGGTTAATTCCATAAATAGTTGAGGTAATTATCCAGTTGTTTCTTTTTTAATGATGTTGGCTGTTTGATAAATGGTGGTCAGGACTCGGGGGAAAAAAACAATTTTTCTCTATTTTTAAAAAAAAAAGTGTGATAGAATCACTGTTTCAGCCAGAAGATCACACATCCTATAATACAGCACATATAGAAACATAGAAACATAGAAAATAGGTGCAGGAGTAGGCCATTCGGCCCTTCGAGCCTGCACCGCCATTCGATATGATTATGGCTGAACATCTAACTCAGTATCCTGTACCTGCCTTCTCTCCATACCCCCTGATCCCTTTAGCCACAAGGGCCACATCTAACTCCCTCTTAAATATAGCCAATTAACTGGCCTCAACTACCTTCTGTGGCAGAGAATTCCACAGATTCAACACTCTCTGTGTAAAAAAATGATTTTCTCATCTCGGTCCTAAAAGACTTCCCTCTTATCCTTAAACTGTGACCCCTAGTTCTGGACTTCCCCAACATCGGGAATAATCTTCCTGCATCTAGCCTGTCCAACCCCTTAAGAATTTTGTATGTTTCTATAAGATCCACAGTCAGTCAGTTCTACCATGAAGAGTGTTAATTCATTGGCTATATTTAAGAGGGAGTTAGATGTGACCCTTGTGGCTAAAGGGATCAGGGGGTATGGAGAGAAGGCAGGGATGGAATACTGAGTGGCGGTGCATATCGAATGGCAGTGCAGGCTCAAAGGGCCGAATGGCCTACTCCTGCACCTATTTTTCTATGGTTCTATGTTTCTATGTTAGTCAGTAGTGACTGGAGGGTGCTGAATACATAACCTTTATGCTCAGAGGTGTGAGTGTGAGCCAGGGACAACACTTCCAGCAATTATAACAATGAAATGGATCATTCAGCTGAAGCGATTATCAGTGCGAATTCATCCTCCCCAGAAACAAAGAATTCATGTTCATATGTTCTAGGGGCAGAATTAAGCCATTCGGCCCATCAAATCAACACCATCAGTCAATTGTGGCTGATCTATCTTTCCCTCTCAACCCCATTCTCCAGCCTTCTCCCTATAATCCCTGACAACATTACTAATCAAGAATCTGTCAATCTCCGCTGTAAAAATATCCATTGACTCCTGAGCCGTCTGTGGCAATGAATTCCACAGATTCACCACCACAAATTCACATCACATTTACTAACCTTGATCTTGTTTTTTTTTAATAGTCATGGAGAGATACGAACTGGAAACTGGCCTATTGGCACTCCAAGTCCATGCTGACAATCAACCACCCATCACACTAACCCTGCACTAATCTAATCCAATTTTATTTTCTCCATTTTGTCATTAATCCCCAGATTCTACCACTCATTCCCAAACATGGGGGAATTTACAATGGACAAGTAACCTACCAAACCGCGTGTCTGTGGGATGTGGCCGATTTCCAAGCACCTAAAGGACACCACGTGGCCATAGGGAGAACGTGCAAACTCCACACAGACAGGATTAAACAGTCTGAGGTTAGGATTTAACTACCTGCGGCACTGTGCCCTAACCCAGTTTACATTTCTTCAACCTTTTACTATCTAATCAATTCTTCTTTGTTGATCAGTTTCTGCCCCAGTTACTGGATCTTGAAGTGGACTCCGTGCCCTTTACTGTTGCATAAAAATCCTTCATCAATGGCTTCCTTATAGGAGAGCCGCCAATTGCCAGAAATAGTCTTTTTCTCTCTATTGATTCACACATTTATCCAGTTCTAACAAGAGCACTCTGCGGTCTATGGTGGCTGAAGGAAGGGACAACAATATTTCAAGCGTTTTTTTCACAAACTATACTTAATTCATTGTGGTATTCCTGTCAATCTGTATCAAACACTTTAAAAAAAACCTCAATATCTATCTTGTGGTGTACAGCCCAACACATCAAACGTTAAATTAAGTGCAGTAAAGCTCCTCGTGGGCTCTGTGCTCAGTTATACCTCGTTATGTAGCAGTATCCACCTAACTAGAGCTCCAAGAATGCAGCAGGATGCAAACATGTTTCTATAGATGTGCTCCACCAGATGTGCTCCACCTGCCATATTTGGAAAGGACAAATGAAAGGCATACTTCATCCATATGCATATGCAAGTAAAACGCCTCCTTGCTCAAGGTTCTCTTGTCAAGGCAGGTTTTCCCTGAGGCTTCCTGCACATGGGACAATCTGACCTCAAGGTCATTGGTGATCCATAGAGTAAGTATTTTTACATTTAGTTAATTGAATACGGAGTGCACCTTTCAACCCTATCCTGAGCCACTCTCAGAACATCCTAACCCTTTCCTTCAGTAATTACAACTCTTGACCCCCAAATCCAAACCTCTTAACTTCTTCCCTGACCCATGATCCTGGGTATCTGGTATTAGAGTCATGGAGTCAAATATGTGTACAGCCTAAAAATAGGACCTTCAGTCCACTACATCCATACTTACCTTTTTATCTGTTTACACTAATTCCATCTGACTACATTGGGACCATATTCTTCTGAGCCTTGACCTTTTAAATACCTGTCTAAATGCCTCTTAAGTAGAGTTATTGTACCTGATTTGACCACCGCCTCAGGCTGCCAGCTCCTGATATCAATCACTCACTGTGTAAAAAACCTTACCCCTGAAGAACCCTTTTTAAACTCCTACCTCTCACCTTAAAATTATGCCTACATGCTTTTGATACCTCTACCCTTTCTGCTTCCAAATTACAGCCTCCCCATTAGCTCTCCCAGTCCTTGATCCTGGACTCTATTCTTGCCATAGGGGGAGTACAGAGAAGGTTCACCTGACTGATTCCTGGGATGTCAGGACTTTCATATGAAGAAATCTGGATAGAATACTCGCTAGAATTTAGAAGATAGAGGGGGGATCTTATAGAAACTTACAAAATTCTTAAGGGGTTGGACAGGCTAGATGCAGGAAGATTGTTCCCGATGTTGGGGAAGTCCAGAACAAGGGGTCACAGTTTAAGGATAAGGGGGAAATCTTTTAGGACTGAGATGAGAAAAATATTGTTTACACAGAGAGTGGTGAATCTCTGGAATTCTCTGCCACAGAATGTAGTTGAGGCCAGTTCATTGGTTATATTTAAGAGGGAGTTAGATGTGGCCTTCGTGGCTAAAGGGATCAGGGGGTATGGAGAGAAGGCAGGTACAGGATACTGAGTTGGATGATCAGCCATGATCATATTGAATGGCGGTGCAGGCTCGAAGGACCGAAAGGCCTACTCCTGCACCTATTTTCTATGTTTCTATGTTACTGGGCTAAATAACAAGATGTTGGAATTATTAGTAGAAACAAGGAATTGCAGATGCATGTTTACAGAAAAGGACACAAAGTGCTGGAGTAATTCAGTGGGTTAGGCCACGTCTCTGGAGTACATAGAAAGGAAACGTTTTGGACCAGGACTCTTCTGCAGTAGGGGTTGAGAGATGAAAGCTAGAAGAGAGGAGGGGCGGGTCAAACGTGTCAGGTTATAGGTGAACGCGGGTGAAGGAGGGTGTTGATAGGGAGATAGTTGGGACAAAGGCCAGAGATAAAAACAGAAGGTGTGAGACAGAAGGATTGAAGAGTTGCTGATTGTGAAGCTAATGGAAGGTATGTCGGAGGATGAAGAGGAGGAGTGGAGAAATAGGTGCATCCAGCTGAGGTACAGGGAGTGGAAGGGGGAGAGAAAGGGGAGGGGTGTTGTAAGATTGGGGAATTCAACGTTCATTGCATTGGGTTGTAAGCTACCGAAGAGGAACATGAGGTGCTGTTCCTCCAGTTTACATGTGACCTCACTCTGGCAATGGAGGAGGCCCAGAACTGAAAGGTTAATATGGGAATGGGAAGAGGAGTTAAGATGGTTAACTACTAGGAGAGCCAGCAGGCCTTGGCAGACCATATGCGTGTTCCACAAAATAGTCACCGAGTCTATGCTTGGTCTCCCTCATGTACCGGATGCCACATCGGGAACATCAAATGCTGTAGATGAGATTAGAGGAGGCACATGTGAGCCTCTGGCTCACCTGGAAGAAGTACTGGTGGCCGACTAGGAAAAGGGGAGATGCAACGAGACCTGGGTGTCATGGTACACCAGTCATTGAAAGTAGGCATGCAGGTGCAGCAGGCAATGAAGAAGCGAATGGTATGTTAGCTTTCATAGCAAAAGGATTTGAGTATAGGAGCAGGGAGGTTCTACTGCAGTTGTACAGGGTCTTGGTGAGACCAAACCTGGAGTATTGTGTACAGTTTTGGTCTCCAAATCTGAGGAAGGACATTATTGCCATAGAGGGAGTGCAGAGAAGGTTCACCAGACTGATTCCTGGGATGTCAGGACTGTCTTATGAAGAAAGACTGGATAGACTTGGTTTATACTCTCTAGAATTAAAGGAGATTGAGAGGGGATCTTATAGAAACTTACAAAATTCTTAAGGGGTTGGACAGGCTAGATGCAGGAAGATTGTTCCCGATGTTGGGGAAGTCCAGGACAAGGGGTCACAGCTTAAGGATAAGGGGGAAATCCTTTAAAACCGAGAGAGAGAGAAGAACCTTTTCACACAGAGAGTGGTGAATCTCTGGAACTCTCTGCCACAGAGGGTAGTTGAGGCCAGTTCATTGGCTATATTTAAGAGGGAGTTAGATGTGGCCCTTGTGGCTAAAGAGGATCAGAGGGTATGGAGAGAAGGCAGGTACGGGATACTGAGTTGGATGATCAGCCATGATCATATTGAATGGCGGTGCAGGCTTGAAGGGCCGAATGGCCTACTCCTGCACCTAATTTCTATGTTTCTATGTTTCTACTGGGATTACTGGATGGAGGTGAGAGATGAGGTATAGAGACAGGTGTTACATCTCCTGTAGTTGCATGGAACAGATCCTGGGGGGGTGGTGGTTTGGGTGGGTGGGATGAGCAAAGCTAACACTTGTGGAAGGAGCAGCCTCTGCCGAAGACAGAACGGGGTGGAGATGAGAAGATGTGAGTCGTGGTGAGATCATGGTGGGGGTGGCGGAAATATTGGAGGATGATTTGTCGGCTGTGGAGGGGAATTACCTCATGGATCATTGGGAGCCAGGAGCCAGGCAGGAGAACAATTGGTAGCAGTGGAGTTCCAATCCTCCCTGGAGCTTCAATCACCTATCGGCCCCTTTATTACCCCTCCCTCATTCTTCTTTATCCTGGCTATTTTCCCTCTCCACTCCGAGTCCTGATGCGGTCTTGATGCAAAACAGTGACAGTTCCCTTCCACCCACAAATGTTACTTGACCCTCTGAGTTCCTGCACCAACACTTGCTTTGTTGCTTTGGATTCCAGCATTTGCCATAGTCTGTGTCTCCAGAAAATCATCAGATTCATGATGCTACAGCACATAAACGAGTATAAAAAGCATGATAGAGACATTTTCAAGAGAATGTTTTGCCCGTAACTTCGAAGCCATGAGGAAAATGAATTAATGGCTTTTGCATATTATAATGGTGTCAAGCTGGATAATAAATGACATCATAAATTCTGTGTGCCCTGACAAGGAATAAGAATAAGATTTGCATGAATAATATTGTAAGTTTGCACTGCCATAGAGGGGCCTTTTTTAATGGCAGTGCAATTGGATGTGTGGGTGCCAATCACGGTGACAGTCAGAAAATAGTGTGATATGTGTGTGCCTGAGTCTTTGAATTGAATGGCAACAGAAATGCTTCTCTGTCCGTAGTTGATACATAAAATTGCACCTTTATTTTCTCCTAAGTCATGGCACAGTGTGTAAATAGTGTGTAGATGTTGAGGATTGTAATGAGTCTAATGACTGGCAAGGCTTCTAGGGGGAAATAGAAACATAGAAAATAGTTGCAGGAGTAGTCCATTCGGCCCTTCGAGCCTGCACCGCCATTCAATATGATCATGGCTGATCATCCAACTCAGTATCCTGTCTTCTCTCCATACCCCCTGATCCCTTTAGCTACAAGGGCCACATCTAACTCCCTCTTAAATATACCCAATGAACTGGCCTCAACTACCTTCTGTGGCAGCGAATTCCAGAGATTCACCACTCTCAGTGTGAAAAAAGACATAGAAACATAGAAACATAGAAATTAGGTGCAGGAGTAGGCCATTCGGCCCTTCGAATGGCCTACTCCTGCACCTAATGTCTATGTTTCTATGTCTCAAGACTACTCCTATACTAAAACTCCTCGGCTGTGGTATACGAGGAAAGGTATATGACCTTATCAAATCAATGTATCTGAATAATAAATGTGGCGTTAAAATTGGGGACAAACGCACAGATCTCTTCGCCCAGAGAAGAGGCGTCCAGCAAGGCTACAATCTGAACCCGACACTGTTTAATGTATATATCAACGATTTGGCAGTAAAGTTGGACAAGAGCACAGCGCCGGGCCTCTGTCTTCTGGACGGAGAGGTAAAATCCCTGTTTTATGCGGATGACTTGGTTCTGCTGTTCCCCACAGAACAGGGACTGCAGCAACAGTTGGACCTACTTGATGAGTACTGCCAAAATTGGGCCCTGGCAGTAAATCTAAAGAAAACCAACATCATGATTTTTCAGAAAAGACCCAGATGTCAGGATGATAAATACAAATTTATTCTCAATGGTACTGTTATCGAACACACTATGAGCTATACTTACCTTGGTCTAACTGTCTCAGCATCAGGGAGCTTCAATATGGCAGTGAATGCACTAAAAGAGAAAGCTCGAAGAGCTCTGTATGCAATAAAAAGAAGATTCTACAACATCCAAATTCCAATTAAAATCTGGCTTCAAATATTTGACAGTGTAATCCAGCCTATTGCGCTTTATGGTAGTGAAGTAAGGGGTCCGCTCAGTCACCATAGTTATAGTAAATGGGAAAAACATACAACGGAGGCCCTGCATGCGGAATTTTGTCGGAACATCCTCCGTATCCAAAGGCAAACACCAACAAACGCATGTCGGGCAGAACTAGACAGATACCCACTGATAATAAATATCCAGAAAAGAGCACTACATTTTTGGAATCACCTTAAATCTAGCCCCCCAGATACCCTCCAGTTTAAAGCCCTTCAAACACAAGAGGGGAGCCCAGAAAAGAGTTCCCTGTGTCAGTTGGTACTGAGACTAACTACCCCTATTCAGTTAAACCCTATCCAGTTAAACCCTGACCGGCCCCAGATCAATACTGACCCCCAATCACCAGTTAGAGTGAACCAAATTATCAAACAATGTAAAGAAACGTATTTGGAACATTGGGATAAAGAAACCAAAAGCCAAAGCAGATTAGAATGTTACCGTGCCCTAAAAAGAGATTATAAATTGGCAGACTATCTCTCAACTGTTAGAGACATAAAGCAGAGACAGACCCTCACCAAATACAGGTTAAGTGACCACTATTTGGCAGTTGAAAAAGGAAGACAGAAGAGATTCTGGCAACCAAGAGAAAACAGAATATGCGGCCACTGTTTGACAGATGAGGTTGAAACAGAGGTGCACTTCCTCCTAAAATGCAAAAAATTTGACAAAACAAGGAAAGCATACTTTGACAAACTCAGTGTGGCAACCCCTGATTTTAAAGAACTAGATGATACATCAAAACTAAGAATAATCCTTGGCGAAGGAAATACGGCACATCTTGGTGCACAATACGTAACAGCATGCCATAACCTGAGAGACGGTGAATGACCAACATGCACATATGTACGCACACACTAATTGACATTAACTAACACTAAGAAATTAATATTGAATTGCTAAACTTGCTATTGTGGTGTACTGCTTACAGCTGCAAGAACGTGTAGCAGTCAATAAAGGGCCATAGGCCGATTGCGAGCTTATGTACAGGGACATATCTATCCATGCACTGTATACTTGTATTTATACATATGCATTTTAAACATGTATGTCATGTTTTATACTTTGGCAATATAACGATGTTTTTTTTTATCATGCCAATAACGTTTTTAAATTGAAAATTGAAAATTGACTACTATCACCTTGAACTCCGAGATGTCGAATAAACATTTTAATAGCGTGCTAGATGAATTCTTGTCAATAGGGTTGAAGTGGAGATAATTAAAAAAACAAATTATTTTGGCTTCATTTACAAGTTAAACAAATGTCAAGACTAAAAAACCCAAGTGCAAGTGTGATGGGCCTGTCCCACTTGGGCGATTTTTCAGCGGACTGCTGGCGACTGTCAAGTTGCCGGCAGTCGCTTGAAAAACCTGCAACTGGAATGGCGACTGTCAGGGTGGAACACACACACACACACAAACACATCGCTCCCTTCATCAGCCCGTTATGCAGGCGGGGGACAGGGCAAGCGGGCGGAGCGCTGTCTAAAATTTAACACGGTGCAAAGCAAAGGTGAAATAGACACACATCGCGATGAACGGGAAGGTTAGTGCTGTAAAAAGACGGCTAAAAACCCTGTACCATTTAGGAGACCTAAACAGCAACCTCTGGTGACCTTGCCCGCCACCCAAGGTTTCCATGAGGTCATCGGAGGTCCAAAGTGGTTTCCGCATTGTCGAGGCTTCATCTAACCTCGTCCTCAACACTAAGAAGACGAAGGAAATCATCGTTGACTTCAGGAAGACCAGAGGGGGCAGACATACCCCCATCCACATAAACGGGACTGAGGTGGAGCGCGTCTCCAACTACAAATTCCTACACATCTCAGAGGATCTGTCCTGGTCCCTCAATGCCACCAAACTGATCAAAAAGGCGCAGCAGCGACTTTACTTTCTGAGGAGGCTTAAGAAAGCTCACCTGTCCCCCCAGATCCTGTCCAACATCTACCGCTGTACCATCGAAAGCATCCTGACCACCTGCTTCACGGTATGGTACAGCAGTTGCACCACAGCTGACAGGAAGGCACTGCAACGGGTGGTGAAAACTGCTCAGCACGTCATCGGTGCCCCGCTCCCTGCCATGGATGCCCCCCACCGCAAACAGTGTCTGAGACGGCCAGGAAAATCATCAAGGACCCCTCTCACCCTAACCATGGACTATTTGCCCTCCTCCCATCAGGGAGGCGGTACAGGAGCCTCAGGTCTCGCACAAGCAGGATGAGGAACAGCTTTTTCAATAACACCATTACACTGCTGAACTCACAGTCCCGTCGCTAGCTATCTTTAGACTCTCCCATTTGTATACATTTATTTGCCTATGTACCAGTTTAATTCATCCACAGTCCACACATTGTTAACCAGTATTTTTATTTCTACTATCTTGCATTATGACCAGACGCTAAACTGCATTTCGTTGTACCTGTACTCGTATTTGTGCAATGACAATAAAGTTGAATTGAATTGAATCTAGGTTGCTGCTATTTTTTCCACGTGATTAAAACCGGCCTCGACTAAAAATAGGTTGCCGTTTTAAAAATCGGTAATTTTTTAGTCGCAGGTCTAGTCGAAGCCTTCATAGTCGAGGAAGGTTTTCAACATATGCGTGGGAGGTGGTAGGAGGTTGCAGGTCACATCGATCTTGATTTTTTTTTGGATGGCTGGCAAGGTCACCAGAGGTTGCTGTTTAGGTCTCCTAAGTGGGACAGGGGCTTAAAGCACAGAGTACGGTAAGTCCTTTAAAAGAAGGGGGGGAGAGGAGGGAGAGGGAGGGAGAAGGAGTGGAGACAACTTTTAAGAAGCCAGAGATACACGGCTGTGAAGCTCGGCGGACATTTAACATTACCTGTCGATTATCCATGATTCTGAAAACTACTGCTTACCTTTTTTTCCCCCAATGACCCAATGAAATTCACCGGTCAGCACCGGCTACAACCTACGAGAACCTCCGAGAACCTTCGACCTCCTGGCAACCCACTAGGACCTCCTAGCGACCCACCTATGGCTCAAGAAATCTCGCTACTCTCCATGGCGGCTTCATTCTAGTCGCCGGTAATTTTTCAACATGTTGAAAAATTCACGGAAACCATAATGAGGCCGCTTCTAGTTCCAAACATGCGGGAACTCCTCACGACCATGAAGTCGACTCCCCGGCAACCGCCCATGTGGTAACCATGTGGTGGCTGCATAGTCTCCTGCAGTCGCCCAAAACGTCGCCTAAGTGGGACAAGCCCATAACTCTATAGGTCAGGCCACCACTTCTGGAGAACATGGATAGGCGATGTTTCAGGTCAGAACCCTACATCTATGTGCCCCAGGGGTGCTGAATTACTCCAGCACTTTGTGCCTTTTTCTGTAAACCAGCATCTGCAGTTCCTTGTGTCTAAATGCCAAGAACAGATGCTTACGTTGTATAGTCTGAATTACTAAGTTACACTCTCCTTCAAGGCCTTCAAGAGGACAATGACACTTCTGTTATTTTCAATTACTTAATTACACAAATGTCTCTGAATTCTACGCAAGTTCATCTGATCTCACAACATAACTTTGACAGACAATTGGTCAAATTCTCAAGGGTATATTGTCCTGACATTTTCTCACCAAGATTACAGTGATGACAATTCAAAAGTAATTAATTGTCTGCAAAGG
This sequence comes from Leucoraja erinaceus, assembly GCF_028641065.1. Taxonomy (NCBI): domain Eukaryota; kingdom Metazoa; phylum Chordata; class Chondrichthyes; order Rajiformes; family Rajidae; genus Leucoraja; species Leucoraja erinaceus. Next base: position 103,558,190 of record NC_073379.1, read on the forward strand.
GCTTTGAGACACATTGAATCTGTGAAAGGTGCTATTTAAATGACAGACTTTTATTAAATATGTAAAATCAGGGCTAACTTCTTCATGCCACCAACAAGTCTAATGATCTAACAACTGATTTAAGTATCTGGTGACGAGACTTAAACCTGACAAGTTTAACTCTTTTTGTTCCCACAAATACAGCCTGACCCTTCAGTAATTTTGCTTTTGATTTATAGCATCTGCAGTGCTTTTAATCCTCTATCTTGGTGTCAGTGTTGCCGAATTTCATATGACCATAAACCAGGTTTTAAATCTTTTGTCTTAGGTGGCGTATAATTTTATTAGACACCATATTTCATCTCTATGTGGACTTTTATCTTTAAAAATTATTTGTGGGACATTGGCTTCACTGTATAGATCTTGATTTCCCATTCTTAATTACTCTTGGCAAAGTGCACGTGTTTCTAGAACTGTTGCATTCCAACCAGTAAAGGGATTCCACAATGGTGTAAGGTGCAAGATGATTCATTTCCAAGCCAGGTTGATGGGCGACTTGGAAGTGAATCTGCAGTTACCTGTGTTGCCACATGCTTCTTGGTGGGTTTGGGTGATGCTATCAGAGTACTGTGCATGCGTGCATTTTGTAGTAATCATAGTGCTGTTGAATGTCAAGGGGAAGTGGTGTGGCTTCTCTTCTTAGGCAATGTCATCAATTGACACTTGTCACCAAGTGTTAACTTGACACTTATTATGCAGGTACAAGCTGTGGAACTCCAAATGGAAGCAAACCCTCAGAAATGTCCAATGCTTAATGGAAGGATATTATAGTTGCAGGAAGTTGGTCTGAGGAACATTGGCCTGAGGAACTCCAACAAAGTTCTCTGAGTTGAAAGAATTAACCTCCAACAGCCAAACTGTCCTTCTTGGTGCAGCGTGGGACATGGCCAGTGGTGTATTTGCTTTGACTACCATTTACTTCATTTTAACTTCGTTTACTACCATTTACTTCAGGTTTCCTCAACATTATCTTGATTACAAAGATGATTACTGCCACAGAAGCATTAAGCATTTAAAATGTAGAATATTATTTCCTATGTACTATTTTCTATCTATCTATCTATCTATCTATCTATCTATCTATCTATCTATCTATCTATCTATCTATCTATCTATCTATCTATCTATCTATCTATCTATCTATCTATCTATCTATCTATCAATGTATAAAACTTGCGTGCCATCCGACCGGCTGCCGTCCGGTTGCCTTTCTGCCTTTTGATTCGTTGACGGCTGCTCCTTCCTATCAGCTTCCAACACACTACGAAACAAAGTTGCAAGACAGGAACACTCTGAACTTTTCACTGCTGCAGCAGGCAGGGGAGGTGCAATTGGAAATTTTTTTTTAATCCACTGCTGAGGGAGGCAGGGAAGTGCTGGAATCTTACATTTGGGAACGGCTTCAGTTCCATTGGAGGAGACGGGCGCATGGTGGAATATTGGGTTGGCACTTGGGGGAGCAGACCCAACGGGTCTGCACTTGGTCTAGTACATAACTAAAACTCTGATCTTGTGCTCTTCTGGTTTGCATGGTTTTCCTATTTGCGCAAAAACAGTATACGATAGCACTATGATTTTTCGCTACCTTACTCACCATTCTCCTGTGCTGCAAGTGCAACAAGTTTTGTTCCGATCGATAGTATATTTCAAAAGTTATTAAGGTTTAGAAATCATAAAAACCCGCATGCGCAGATTGGTCTCTTCTTCTCTCAAGCCAGCGCCATGCAGATTGGTCTCCTCTCCTGTCAGTCAATGCCACAGTCGGGACTGCGACGTCCCTTCGTGCACTGGGGCCTCTCCCGCCTCACACACAAACTCCTCTCTCCCCTCCTCACACTAACTTGTCTACCGTCTCCCCCACCACCGGTAGCCGCCGCGGGGTGCGGGTTCAGTGGAGGCCCTGGTCCCGTCTCTCTCTCCCTCACTTACCCCTCTCTCCCGCCTGCCGTCTGCGGCAATGGCGGTCCTGTCTACCCGTCCCCCTGGGTGAATGGCTGCAACGCTGCTGCAGTTACTCACCCTCACGGCCCTCTCGGAGAAGATCTTCTCCACCAGCTCGTCAAAACTCGTGGTGCCCACCGTGATGAACACTGACTCCATCCCTCTGCCTCGGCCTGGCCCAGTACAATGGCGGCAGCGAGCAGGCAGGCAGGTAGCGTATGGGCAGCAGCGGGCAGTCGGGCAGGATGAGTATTGGCCAAGCATCAGCAGCGGGCAGTCGGGCAGGATGGGATGGGCCAAGTGGCGGCTGAGCCAGAGTGGGCAGAGGGAGGGAGGGAGTGTCGGCTTGTAGGGTGGCACACACACACACACACACACACACACCACACACACCACACACACACACACACACCACACACGCCACGGCTTGACGGTGGAGCATTTTGCGCGGAGTTTGAGTAACTCACAGTAAACTGGGGAAGTGAGGATGGGCGATTGAGGGGGGGTTTGACTGAGGGAAATGAGGGAGGGGGGTAGGATTGGGGAGGGAGGGGGAAATATACTGGGGGAGGCAGGAGGAGGGATAGTGGAGGGGGATAGGGGAGGTGAGGGTAGTGGGGGGGAGGGTGGGGGGGATAGAGGAATGGGGAAGGTGGGGGTAGGGAGTGGAGAGATGGGGGAGGGAGCGACTGAGGGTAGGGGAAAGGAGAGGGAGGGAGAGGTGAGGGAGGGATTTGGGGAAGGGAGGAGGAGAGGGGAAAGAAGAGGGAGGGTGTAGAGGAGGGGGAGGGAGTGCTGAGGGATGAGGGAAAATGAGCCGCGTCTGTGCAGTTGGGGGCTATGGGTGAGTGGTGGAATATTGCATTGGGGGAATGGGTTGTGTTGGGGGAATATTGCATTGGGGAAGCAGACCCTCCTCTAGCTCTATTCCCCACTCTCTACTCAAAAGACAATAGTCTATTGCCTATTGACCCGGACGGGTCTGTACTTGGTCTGGTATAAATAACTAAAACTCATCTTGTTATCTGCAGGTTGCATTGTTTCTCTATTTGTGCAAATGATAGCACTATGATTTTGGGCCCATCTTACTTACCATTGTCCTGTGCTGCAAATGAAACAAGTTTTGTTCAGATCGATGGTATATTTTAAAAGTTATTAACGTTTAAAAAAAAATAACTTGAAACAGTGTCCACACTTGCGCATGCGCAATTGGTGGAGAGTGCCTGTGCGTGTCTTTACTAGCATCACAAAGGGCACCCAATGGGTCCTCAGCCGCACCTGCGCAGTTGGGGCCTTTCCAGAATTTAGATTGCAATCTTTTTTTCACAATGGTGACACGGCGGCTGCTGCTGCTGTTCCCGGGCCTGCACGGCAGGCTCCAGGGGCGAGGAGAGGCTGCGCTGATCCGTTGCCTGGGCGCTGAGCCTGGTTCCAAGGGCGGTGGTGCTGCTCGCTCCGGGCATGCATGTAGGGAAAGCAGCAACACCCTCAAGATCCAGGGGAGGTGAGTATGGAGGAAGGTGATTGAGGGAGAGGAGGGGGTCGGGATGGAGAGGGGAGGAAATAAGAGAGTTGACGAGAGAGAGTGGGTGAGGAGGGGGAATAGGAGGAATAGAGGGAGAGGAGGGGGAGGTGGGGAGTTAGGGAGTGGGGAATACCTGGGGAAGTGAGGAGGGAGTGTGGGAGGATTGAGTGAGAGGAGGGGGGTTGGGTGGAAGAGGGGGGAAAGTGAGGAGGGAGAGTGGGGGAGGAGCGGGAATAGATGGAGAGGAGGGGGGGGGGAGCGGGGGAGGTAGGGAGTGGGAATTAGAGCTAGAGGAGGGTAACGGGGAGGCGAGGAGGGATGGTGGTGGGGGGGATTTAGGGATAGGAGGTGGGAAGGGAGGGTAGTTATGGAGGAAGGGAGGGTGTGACTGAGGGTAGGGTAAAGGAGAGGGAGGGAGAGGTGAGAGAGGGGTGTGCAAGGAGGGAAAGGAGCGGCACCCTCGAGATCCTGGGGAGGTGAGTAGGGAAATGGGGGGGAATGAGAGAGAGGAGGATGAGGGAGAGGGGGGGAAGTGGGGGAGGTGACAAAGGACAGTGGGGGGGGGGGAGGGAGTAGGAGTAGTGGGGGAGGAGAGGGGGAGTAGAGGGAGAGGAGAGTGGGGGAGGTAGGAGTGGGGAATAGAGGGAGAGGAGGGCAGTGGGGTAGGTGAGGAAGGATAGTGGAGGGGCGGTAGGGGGAGGTGAGGAGTGGGGGAGGTGGGGATAGAGGGATAGGAGGGGTTTAAGTAGGACAGAGGACTTATGGAGGGAGGGAGGAAGAGAGTGACTGAAGGTAGGGGAAAGGAGAGGGAAGGCGAGGTGAGGGAGGGAATGGGGGGGAGGAGGAGAGGGGAAAGAAAATGGAAGGTGAAGAGGAGGGGGAGGAAGTGCTGGGGATGAGGGGAAATAAGCCGCACCTGCGCAGTTAGGGGTTATGCGTGTGGTGGAATATTGCATTGGGGAACGGGTCGCGTTGGGGGACCAGGCCTCCCATGTGACAGGGACCCAATGGGTCCTACCTAGTCTAGTTCTCTATAACATTTAACAGATGAATCTTCTATTTGATTAACACAATTTTTATGCTAGGAATTTATTATTAGATAGTACAATATCTTCTTCATGCCACCTACAAGTCTCACTGATAAACAACTGATTTAGGTATCTGGTGAACAGACTTTGACCTGACAAGTTTAACTCTTTTTCTTCCCACAATGAATCTTCTATTAGATTAACCCAATCTTTATGCTTGGAATTTATTATTAGATGGCATAGTATCGAGGTAATGACAACGGGGACAACGAGAACATAAAAATGACACAGGTGTTTGTTGGTAGTACGGGGCATTTGTGATGGGATGTCATGAGATATCATGCCCATGGTTTATCCTTGGTCTTATGCATGCTCTAGCACAGTGGTTCCCAACGTGGGGCGTACGCCCCACAGGGGGGCAATTTGATTTTTAAGGGGGGCAATTGAGCGCAACTGACGAGGTCTGGGTCCAAATTTATGATTTTTTTTTTTTGGATTTTCCATCAGGTAAATAATTTTTTGTTTTTTTGGGGTATGCATTGTGTATGTACATTCACCAGATGTTATTTTGAGTCATGGGAGAATATTTATTTTTATTGAAGGTTTAAAAAAGGTATTGAAATGATAAGAATTATATTGTGTAGTCAGGATTTTAGGGGTAATTGTGTATTACATATAATTACAGCACCGCAGGCCATCTCGCTCTTCATGCACGTCGCACGAAGCGCGTGAGGTCATGCGCTCAGAGAACCTTATTTATTAACTACCATGTTTCTTTTGAAGCTTCCACCACCTTTAAACACAAGGTATTGAAATGATAAAAGTCCCTTAATTATATATCATCTTCCACATGGGGGGGGGGGGGGGGTCAACTCAGGATCATTTTAGAGGTGATTAGGTGGGGCATGGCCAAAAAAAGGTTGGGAACCACTGCTCTAGCACCTCATGTTCAGCAGGTGATGATGATGCCTTGGCAAGTTTCTGTCAAAGTCACTGGTGGTGTGCAAGTGCATCCCCGATCAGCTCTTTCATCGAATGCTGCTGTGTCACTGAGGGAATGTCCCATACGTTCATTGCAGGATTTACATTGCATGGAATAGATGTGGAGATGACACCCTGGTTTTAACTTTAATACAAGGATTCAGTGTACAATTCTTACCCCCTGACAAGAAGAACTTTTCAATGGAATACATTCAAATTCACACCATGCCATGCAAATTATTGGCAAATGATAACTGTGAAGGGAAACTGCAAACATCTTGGACACATTAATAATTTCACGACAGCAACGAGGATCTATGGCATCAAAGTGGGGCAGGAACAGCCTATGTTGTCATTGTGTCTATGGCAAGAACTATGTATAGAGCTGCAGGCATATACTGTAGATTGTCAGAATGGACTCAACCTTTAACTAATGCACCTTAACGGAACATAAATCACTCCTTTTAAACCCTTGGGGCTCAGTGTGTTTCATATTTTGTATTTACACTTGGGAACGAATATGCAAGCTTGCAATTAATCATTCACATCTCTGATAATGATCTCTACCTTAGCTATTATTAGTTATAAACTTCCAGCATCTTTCCAGTAAAGAATAGTATATTGAGGTTTTTTTTTTTTTTTGCTGAAGAATACTAATAGTATTTGTTCCCCTGAGATCAATAGGCATTCATGCCTGTTTCAAAAAGTAGATTTGATAATAAAAGGCTGAATGTATTGTGAGGATTGCTGCGCCTGTAATCCTATCAATGTAACTGTTAGATTGGTCAGTCTTATTTCTCCTATAAAACGTGTATGACTTTTCATAGTTTTTCTGAACATTGTCCTTTGGCTGACCCCGACAAATTTTCTTTTTCAAGATTTACAAATGAAATGGTAAGAAAATAATGGTCACTGTAGCTTCCAAAGAAATCCTGCTAAAGTAATTGGCAACAATTTTGTCAACAAAGCTCTGAGGCAAGATTAGCTAATCAGAGGTCAAAGTTCTGGTTATAACTAGAGGTGAAAGGATATGTGACTGGCAGTTTAAGATATACTTTCACAAGCATTTTATGTCTTTGTAGCCAAGGAATCTCAGATTGAAATACAAAGAATCATTATGTTCTAAGTCAAAGAACCACTTCAGAAGCCTTTTAACTATCAGAGGTCCACAGCAGTTTTCTAGGTCACTGCAATAAATGAAATATTGTTTCCTTCTGCTTAACAGAGTATTTGATAGAGAAATGTGTTCAATGGGAAAGCAGACTTAAAGTGGTTACTAAATTATTAAAATAAAATATGACATCACTGTGTTTTGTATTAATAATTCTCAGTGTACAGGTCAAAATACTTGGCATTTCATCTTATTTCTCTTGCCATCTCCGAGGAGTTCATTTTGTGATGCTGTTAGTACATAACTTGTCACAGAACTTCTTGTATAAATTAATGCAGAAACAATATAATCCAGAAAGCTGTAAAATATCCATTCCACGGTCTGTAATTCCTTTCCTGTCACTGATATAATAGTGATAACACAGCACAATTGTCTAATTACCTTAAAGTTTCAAGTTTATGAATAAATATTGCACATTCCAATACATTAAAAGTTTGAATGGTTGTAGTGAAATGAACACAGCTTTCTGTATCACAGATATCACCATACGAAGTCTAATTAGAACATAGAACATGGAACATAGAAACATAGAAACATAGAAAAAAAATGCAGGAGTAGGCAATTCAGCCCTTCGAGCCTGCACCGCCATTCAATATGATCATGGCTGATCATCCAACTCATAGAACATAGAACATAGAACAGTACAGCACAGGAATAGGCCATTTGGCCCACAATATCCATGCTAAGATTTCTTATAACAGCACAGTGGTGCAGTGGTAGAGTTGCTGCCTTACAACTCCAGGGGCCCCGGATCGATTGTACGTTCTCCCCGTGACCTGCGTGGGTTTTCTCCGGGATCTCCAGTTTCCTCCCACACTCCAAAGATGTAAAGGTTTGTAGGTTGATTGGCTTGGTATAATTGTAAACGTGTCCCTAGTGTGTGTAGGAGTGTTAGCGTGTGTAGGAGTGTTAGTGTGTGCTAGTGTGTGTAGGAGTGCTAGTGTGTGTAGGAGTGCTAGTGTGTGTAGGAGTGCTAGTGTGTGTAGGAGTGCTAGTGTGTGTAGGAGTGCTAGTGTGTGTAGGAGTGTTAGTGTGTGTAGGAGTGTTAGTGTGTGTAGGAGTGTTAGTGTGTGTAGGAGTGTTAGTGTGTGTAGGAGTGCTAGTGTGTGTAGGAGTGTTAGTGTGTGTAGGAGTGTTAGTGTGTGTAGGAGTGCTAGTGTGTGTAGGAGTGTTAGTGTGTGTAGGAGTGCTAGTGTGTGTAGGAGTGCTAGTGTGTGTAGGAGTGCTAGTGTGTGTAGGAGTGCTAGTGTGTGTAGTCCTAGTGTGTGTAGGAGTGCTAGTGTGTGTAGGAGTGTTAGTGTGTGTAGGAGTGTTAGTGTGTGTAGGAGTGTTAGTGTGTGTAGGAGTGCTAGTGTGTGTAGGAGTGTTAGTGTGTGTAGGAGTGTTAGTGTGTGTAGGAGTGCTAGTGTGTGTAGGAGTGTTAGTGTGTGTAGGAGTGTTAGTGTGTGTAGGAGTGTTAGTGTGTGGGGATCGTTGGTCGGCATGGACTCGGTGGGCCGAAAGGCCTGTATCCGAGCTGCATCTTAAAACTAAATTAAACATAAAGCTTCATTATGACAAAGCACAGACAATGCTCCTCAGACATAAGGGTTTGGGATTTGTATCTATATATGTCTTTGAAGCAAATCCATACGGGTTCGTTCATTTTTATATACATGATATGCTTCTTGCAAAGTACAAGAAGTAGATATCCTTAATTTAAAGACATCATGTTCCCCGACCCTGATACATCCACACTATGCTTTTTTTCCCACATGTGACAGGTCGCGCGCATTCATTGTCTGAATGACCCATATAAAAATTTGACCTGACAGAAAGCACATCGGTTGATGGATAGTGCTTCACACTTTATACACTGTCCAGAGAAGATGGAATGGCAAGACTTGCTCATTCGCCAAGAGAGACACGGCACAAGGCTTGAGTGACAAATTTTGGATAGGCTGTAATGACATTGCTGTAAGTGAAGTATGCTCAACATTATTTATCCCTCTGGATGCCCCTTCCCAGTTGTGTGTATTGTTTACACCACAAGAAGAACTAACATAGTAACTATATGACAGTGAACCCTGAGATGTACACAGCCAGTCGGCCAAAATATGGTTGCATTCATATTTCTATCAATCATGGTTGTAAAAAGATAGAAATATTTGCAAATTTTCCTGCACTGCATGGTTAATCCATTAATTTAGAGATTCTAAAATTTAATCTAACAATAACACTTGTTAACATCATTAATAACAACAGTGTCTGCTGTTGTGATGGTGCATCTTTAGCTGCTCAGAAGTTTTACAGTCTCTACATTGGAAATTAAATTGGATGCACTTCCTGCTTTTAATGAGGATTGAGTGGGATTTTCCTGGAGAGGTTATCCAGCAATTAAGCATAAAAATAGAAAAAAAAAAGATGCAGCGGAAATGTACTGCCAAAGTGCCAAACCATGGTTGCATTGCGTGCACGAGCAAGTATCTGATAACCAACTTAGTGGATCAAGAATACAAGTATAGAACTGCGCATAGGTCAAAATGGAGATCGCTGGAGATTGCTGGAGATGTCATGCGATGGGAGTTACAGGAGATGCAGTTTAGGTTGGAGGTGATTGAAAATATACAAACATTGGTAATAGGTTGGAGGTGATGATAGAAACACAGAAACATAGAAAATAGGTGCAGCAGTAGGCCATTCAGCACATCGAGCCAGCACCGCCATTCAATATGATCATGGCTGATCATCCAACTCAGTATCCCGCACCTGCCATCTCTCCATACCCCCTGGTCCCTTTAGCCACAAGGGCCACATCTAACTCCCTCTTAAATACAGTCAATGAACTGGCCTCAACTACCTTCTGTGGCAGAGAATTCCAGAGATTCACCATTCTCTGTGTGAAAAATGTTTTTCTCATCTTGGTCCTGAAAGATTTCCCCTTATTCTTAAACTGTGACCCCTTGTTCTGGACTTCCCCAACATCGGGAACACTCTTCCTGCATCTAGCCTGTCCAACCCCTTAAGAATGTTGTAAGTTTCTATAAGATCCCCCCTCAATCTTCTAAATTCTAGCGAGTACAAGCCGAGTCTATCCAGTCTGATGTGAGGTCAGTACATCAAGTAAGCAATGTTCAATGTTTTAACTAATAAATTAGACAAGGTGTTGGTCACAGGCATTCTTATGAATACGAGGCAGGCATCTGGACATATTGGCTTGGTATATCCTTTGAAATTGATTCAATTTTAATGATATCACTAGAAATTGTGACCATTTTTCTCTGGATGCTGGAGTACGACTTGGAAAATTGAAAAAAAAAAAATGACGCTAAGTGCTGGAGTAATTCGACGGATGAGGCAGCATCTCTGGAGAACAATAATAGGTGACATTTTGGTTTGGGGGGAGGGGGCGGGAGAAAGCTCGAAGAGCAGCCTTAGCCAGGCAAAGTCTGGTAAGTAGACAAAAGTGCTGGAGAAACACAGCGGGTGCGGCAGCATCTATGGAGCGAAGGAAACTGGCAACGTTGCGGGCCGCACCCGCTGATGTTTCTCCAGCACTTTTGTCGACCTTCGATTTTCCAGCATCTGCAGTTCCTTCTTAAACACAAAGCCTGGCAAGTAATAGGTGGATGCAGGTGACGGTTTTTGTTTTGATTGCCGGATGTTTGGACAAAGGCCAGATATGAAGAGACAAAATGTGTGAATTAAGGAGTTAAGGATAGGAGAAAGGTAAAATGTGAAGGCAGAAGAAGTGAGAACATGGGTGGAAGGAGCCAGCGGGGATGGGAAAAGGGAGAAATGACTGTACATTCAGTTGGGGCAGAGGGAAAGGAGGAATAAAACAATGGGGGTAAGGGAGTTTTTATAGTGTTAGTTATCCAAAAGTGGAGAATTCAGTGTTTATACTGTTGGATTGTAAGCAACCCAAGTGGAATATGAGGTGCTGTCCCTCGAGTTTGCATGTGGCCTCACTCTGGCGATGGTGGAGTTCCGGGATAGGAAGGTAAGTATGGGAACGGGACGGGAAGTTAAAATGGTTTGCACATCCAGTAGGCCCTGGCGGACAATAGACAATAGGTGCAGGAGTAGGCCTTTCGGCCCTTCAAGCCAGCACTGCCATTCAATGTGACCATGGCGGATCATCCCAGTTCCTGCCTTCTCCCCATATCCGCTGACTCCACTATCTTTAAGAGCTCTATCTAGCTCTCTCTTGAAAGTATCCAGATAACCGGTCTCCACCATCCTCTGAGGCAGAGAATTCCACAGACTCTGTGTTTCCTCATCTCCGTTCTAAATGGCTTACCCCTTATTCTTAAACAGTGGCCCCTGGTTCTGGACTCCCCCAACATCGGGAACATGTTTCCTGCCTCTAGCGTGTCCAAACCCTTAATAATCTTATATGTTTCAGTAAGACACCCTATCATCCTTCTAAACTCCAGAGTATACAAGCCCAGCCGCTCCATTCTCTCAGCATATAACAGTCCCACCATCCCGGGAATTAACCTTGTAAACCAACACTGCACTTCCTCAATAGCAATAATGTCCTTCCTCAAATTAGGGGACCAAAACTGCACATAATACTCCAGGTGTGGTCTCACTAAGGCCCTATACAACTGCAGAAGGACCTCTTTGCTCCTATACTCACCTCCTCTTGTTATGAAGGCCAACGTGCCATTTGCTTTCTTCACTGCCTGCTGTACCTGCATGCTTACTTTCATTGACTGATGAACAAGGACCCCCAGATCCTATTGAACTTCTCCTTTTCCCAACTTGACACCATTTAGATAATAATCTGCCTTCCAGTTTTTGCTACCAAAGTGGATAACCTCACATTTATCCGCATTAAACTGCACCTGCCATGCATCTGCCCACTCACCCAACCTGTCCGAGTCACCCTGCATTCTCATAGCATCCTCTTCACAGTTCACACTGCCACCCAGCATTGTGTCATCTGCAAATTAGATAATGTTACTTTGAATCCCTTCATCCAAATCATTAATGTATATTGTAAATAGCTGTGGTCCCAGCAGCAAGTTTTGCAGTACCCCACTAGTCACTGCCTGCCATTCTGAAAGGGACCCGTTAATCCCTACCCTTTGTTTCCTGTCTGCCAACCAATTTCCTATCCATGTCAACACTCTACCCCCAATACCATGTGTCGTACCCCCAATACCATCTTCCTCCACTAATCTCCTATGTGGGACCTTATCAAATTATTTCTAAAAGTCCAGTTACACTACATCCATTGGCTCTCCTACTTACATCCTCACAAAATTCCAGAAGATTAGTGAAACATGATTTCCCCTTCATAACTCCATGCTGACTCGGACCTATCCTGTTACTGCTATCCAAATGTGCCACTATTTCATCTTTTATGATTGACTCCAGCGTGGGGTGGAAGATTGCAACCTTCACATGATCCGCCCTGTTTCGACGAATGCAATCAATCAAATAAGATCAAATAGAACAAGTTGTCGTACAACTTTAGGCTGTGCATGCCATACGCAAGAAGAAGAAGAAGAAGAAGAAGACTCCAGCATCTTCCCCACCACCGACGTCCGGCTAACTGGTCTATAATTCCTTGTTTTCTCTCTCCTGCCTTTCTTACCTAGAGGGCCTAGTGCAAGTGTTTGGCAAATGGTTACCTAGTCTGTGCTTGGTCTCGTCGATGGAAAGGAGGCTACATCGGGAACACCAAATGCAATAGATGTGGTTAGAGGAGGTGCCTGTTAACTTCTGTCTCAGCTGGAAAGACTGCTGGTGTTCCCGGATGGATGTGAGGGAGGAGATATAGGTATCGGTTCTTCGGGCTGTGATGAAATGTCTTTGACCTGAAATGTTAATATTGTTTCTTTCCCCACAGATGCTGCATGATCTGTTCAGTGATTTTTGCATGTTCTGTTTTAATCCAGATTTGCAGCCACTGCAGTTTTTCTTTCGATTTGTAATTACTACAGATGTTGGAAATCTGAAGTAATAGCACAAAATGCCCCAAAATACGTAACAGTATTAGCTGAATCATTGAAAGGCAATGTCTGATCTGCAGCATATTTCCATTTGTTTTTGTTTTAATAACTTTGCGGTTCAGGTGTATTAAATATGAAATTGTTGGATGATATAACAAAATAGGAATAAAAAGCAGAAAATAGCCTAGGTACGTGTGCATGGAGAGGAAACTATTGGAGCTGATATTGTACCTTTACTGTGACAAATAAAACTACGATTATGAGTAAGAAATAGTGCAGAAAGTAACTGGAAAAAAGATGAATGAACAATCTGAATAAGGTAACGATAGCAAGACAACAGATGTGGGTGTTAAGAAGTTATATGAAGTTATAAACGATACTGATTATAAATAACAGCACCGTTAATGTAAATATAATTGAAATTTTGATTTGCTATTTGTGTAAGGAAAGTGTTCAGAAATTACAATGAATGAAAAGCATTATTCGACTGCATTTAAAGAAAATTTGAGATGTAATTTACAGATATCTCATACCATTTTCTTTGGTCTTAATGAAATGGATGAGTAAAAATAGTCATTCTGGGATGGATGGAATGGACACAGAAAATTTCAGGGATGTGTGGGTAGAATAGAAATTCACTTAGCAAGGCAGAGATATGGTTGCGGCATAACTGAGCTGAGCCTGTGCCATGCTCACAGTGTGTAGGACTTCATACTTGGAGCAGAGCCTTGCAATTTCTCCATTAATGCATACTGTTTCAGTACAAAACAAAATAATAGGAACCGAGTAGCACAGTGAATTAGCATACTGTCCTTTTCATTTCTGAAATCACAGTTTGAAGTTATCTCCTGTTTCTGTTGCCTGTGAGGAATTGAAGTAAAAAGCAATTGAACAAGCTAAACCAAATTTGTAGTTGGCATGAGAAAAATAGCCTCGAGTTTAATTCTGAGTTAGTACCAAATTGTCAATCGCACTGTGAGAGACTGCAGAAAGCTTGGCGTGGGAAAGGGAAATGTCTCACCAATGGAGTGAAGGTGCCCTTTGGAGGTTAACATTGAGACATTTTGTTGAAGCAGAGTATGCAACAACAGTTAGCAGACTCTAGAAATGATCCATGGGATGAAGCACTTTGAAATGTTTTTGGCACAGAAAGATGCCCCATTAGTAAAATATATATTTCTTAGTATTGGAATGCAACTGAATATTAAACATTTACAAACTGGCAGTGCATCATCCTAATGTAGGCTACCAAAAGCGGAAAGAAAACCATTGAGTTTTCCCTCAGTGACATTCCTCAAGTTGATGAGCACTTAAAAAACAGGACTTTCAGTCACAATTACCTGTGTGTCATTCTCTCACATCTGTCACAATATCACTCAATAGCCATTTCACTTTGTCAATACATATCACTCAATATGTGGTTCACTTAATCAATCACAGGCTTATTCATTCAATTGTATTGTAAACTTGACTTTTTTTTAACATCACTCTTTTCCTTTTGGAAACTTTCAGTCTGTCCAAATATACCATTCTTGGCACTGCAGTAAAAATACACAATTTAAAACTGTCTAATCAACAAATATTGGTGAATGTTGGATTCCAAAATCTAATTAATTGGATGACAAAGGACTTTAAATATTCCAAGATATTGGAGATTTATTACCAAATCAACAGAGTGAATTTAATTTGATTTTAAACATAAATTTGAAACATGTTTACATGCTTGAAAGATAATATTGAAAGCTATGACATTTAAAAAAAATGGAATATGTAACATCTCAGAATTTTATAGCCTTAAAGTACTCAACATAGTTTCTGTTTTAATACAGTTTACTCAGAAGCCAATTTGAGTACAGAGGGTGAATATATATAGTCTTTTACCTAGGTTTGGGGAATCAAGAACTAGGTTTAAATAGGAAACCTTAAATAGCCTGAATAGGAATCTTTTTTTTTTTTTAATAATATTTTTATTGGAAGCTGTGTACAGTTGTATAAACCGCGGCATATGACAAAATACATTTATTGTACATTTCCATTATAATTTTAATTTGACAAAAATGAAATAGAAAAAGAGAAAAAGAGCAAGAGAGAAAGAGAGTGAAAGAGCTACTGAATGTGTAAACCCCTAAACTACCAAAGAGTGTGGTCACAGAGTGAATAAATAAAAACTTACAAAAAAATAAAAAAGACCAAAACGAAAAATAATAAAAAGAAACAAAAAAAAAGATCAAAACGTGTTGATATACGTATGTTGTTTCTCACCACACCCGTCACCCTGTCTGTAAATCGGTTTAATTCCGAAGTTGTGTTGCACCACACTCTGTATTTAATCAATGAAAGGGGACCGACCATATCTTTAAAAATTGTTCCGATTTTCCTGCTAAGACGAGTCTCATATCTTCGAGATGTAGCGTCTCAGACATGCTTGTGATCCACATTTTAAGAGTTGGGGTGGATCCATTTTTTCAAAATTTAAGTATAAGGGGAATCTGAGGGGAACATTTACAAACAGAGGGTGGTATGTATCTGGAACGAGCCGCCAGATGAAGTGGTTCAGGCAGGTACATTGAAAAGGCATATAGGCTGTACATGGATAGGAAAGGCAAAGAGGGACCCAACATGGGGGAGCCGCGGAGAGCAACAAGGGAGCGGGCGTGGAGGGACTGCCAAGGACAAAGAGGGACCATTGGGGACTATAATTAATGCTTTGTAACATTGTCAACACCCTGTACATGGCTACACTTCACATACCTTGTGTATGATATGCAAAACAAAGAATTTTACTGTGCTATGTCACATAATAAAGTATCAATCAATCAATCAATCAATCAATTAATTTAGAGGGATAAGGGTCGAATGCTGGCAAATGGGACTAGCGTAGATTGGGTAGTTGGTTGGCATGGTTGAGTTGGGCTCGAAGATCCAGGAGCTGTGAAATTCTATGAGCATGCTCACAGAAACAGTCATTAAATGGTGACATGATTATCAATTTGAGCATATTGAACAAGTGGTGGGGCATCTAGGGTGGAGAGTGGGGGCTTAATACCAGTCAGGGCCCAGGTGCAAGTTTCCTTTTAAAATATGATATGGCTTTCTTTAGATGAGCAGAAGTGAGCAGATATAGATGAGGTCCCATGCCAAATGAAACAACTCCAACAGTGCGGCACTTAAAAGTCTGCATAGGGTTTAAAAAAAAAAGTGAGATTTTCAGGAGTTGGATTGGAACTGTTTCTCTCAAAAGTGTTGCCAATTTAGCCAGCGGTAATGCTAATTGGAACATTTTCTCTTTCAAATTTATGTTTTAATGCAAAGCATACATGTGAATGTTCTTTGAAATTCTTCCATATTATTTAAAATATCTTTATTACTTGAATAATGATTCTTCTTTAAATCCATTGAATAATGACGCATTGTGATGAAGAACTCTTGATGTTTGACATATAAGCTAAAGATTTGGATAGTTTCAGAAAGCATATTATTGAAACTTCTGGGTTGACAACTCTAATGCATCTGTGTTTTATGTTCCAGCTTTTCTTGAACTCACTGCCTCTGATCACATCTTAAAATGCAGCAAAGTTTTAGGTTTAGGAATTTGCCATCAGGATGCCTCACGCCAGGCCATGCTCAGTGCATTCCGAGGCTTCCATGGGAAAGAAGACACAGAGTTCTGCAGTAACTCAGTGGGTCAGGCAGTATCTCTGGAGGAGATGGATAGGTGGTGTCGGGTTTCAGGTCCTGACCCTGCTTCAGACTGATTGTCTGGGGGTGGGGAAAGAAAGCTGGAAGAGAGGCGGGACAGGACAAAGCCTGGCATGTGCTGATACAGCAGAAGAAGGTTTTTATTTCGATAGGCAGATGGTTGGGCAAATTCCAGAGATAAAAAAGACAGAAGGTGTGAGATGAAAAGATTGAAGACTTACGGCAATTGTGAAGCTAGAGGAAGGAATATAGGTAGACGGAAAGGGGGAGGGGGAGAGGAGAAATATGTGCAAGTCTCGGTGCAGCACACAGGAGAGGGATGGGAGAAAGCTGGGGGTAAGATGGATGGGTTGGGTTTCCCACAGTAGACTGGGCCCACGGAACTTCCACTGGGAACTTTGTTCACTGAACCTTAAAAATCCTCTGCTGTTAGAAACTAGGCAACGAGGACCTCTGGAGTCTAATGCCCCTGTCCCACTTAGGAAACCTGAACGGAAACCTCTGGAGACCTTGCACCCCACGCAAGGTTTCCGTGCGGTTCCCGGAGGTTCCCGGAGGTTTTGGTCACTCTCCCTATTGGTGGAAAGTGGTTTCCGCGTAGTTGCTACTTCTTCTCTGTTCCTGCGATTATTTTAAAAAAAACAAAATGTGCCTCGACTAAAAATAGGTTGCCATTTTGTCGAAGCCCATGGAGTGGAGTCGCTATTTACTTACAGGCAGTCGAAGGCCATCTCCTTCGCTAACCGGCCATTTTGATTGGCTCATTGGAGTTTTCAACAAAGATCCTGTAGGATCTTTGGTTTTCAGGACCTACAAGATCCGCCGGAAGGTAAAATGCCCGCTAACTTTATTAAACTTCTTAAAACTGTCTCCACTCCTTCTCCCCCCCTTCTCTCCCCTTCTCCCCCCTTCTCTCTTTCCTCTTCTCTCTCCCCTTCTCTCCCTCTCTCCCTTTCTCTCTCTCCCCCTATCCCTCCCCCCTTCTCCTCTCCCCCTCTCTCTCCCCTTCTCTCTCCCTTTCTCTCTTGTCCTTCTCCTCTCCTTCTTTCCCCCTCTCTCCCACTCCCTAAAGGACTTACTGTGCTCTGTGGCAGCCGTTTACCTTCGTCTTCACCGTGCAGACAGCGCTCCTCCGCTGTCCCGTGCCCTTGCCCACAAAATGCTGGAGTAACTCAGCAGGACAGTCTGCATCTCTGGCGAGAAGGAATGGGTGACGTTTTGGGACAAGACCCTTCTTCGGACCATTTGCTGTGCCAGAAAATGATAGAAGTTCCAGCTGCATTAACCATAAGAGATGCATCGTTATTTGTACCAGTGATCCCATGCAAATTTAAAGTGATTGTGCTGCAAGGATGTTGAGTTGAGACACTGACAATAGACAATAGACAATAGGTGCAGGAGCAGGCCATTCAGCCCTTCAAGCCAGCACCGCCATTCAATGTGATCATGGCTGATCATCCCCAATCAGTACCCCGTTCCTGCCTTCTCCCCATATCCCCGACTCCGCTATTTTTAAGCCCTATCTATCTCTCTCTTGAAAGCATCCAGACAACCTGCCTCCACCGCCCACTGAGGCAGAGAATTCCACAGACTCACCACTCTCTGTGTGAAAAAGTGTTTCCTCGTCTCCGTTCTAAATGGCTTAATCCTTATTCTTAAACTGTGGCCCCTGGTTCTGGACTCCCCCAACATCGGGAACATGTTTCCTGCCTCTAGCGTGTCCAAACACTTAACAATCTTATATGTTTCAATGAGATCTCCTCTCATCCTTCTAAACTCCAGAGTGTACAAGCCCAGCTGCTCCATTCTCTCAGCATATAAACAGTCCCGCCATCCCAGGAATTAACCTTGTAAACCTACACTGCCTGAATGTCATTCCTCAAATTAGGGAACCAAAACTGCACACAATACTCCAGGTGTGGTCTCACTGGGGCTCTGTACAAATGCAGAAGGACCTCTTTGCTCCTATATTCGATTCCTCTTGTTATAAAGGCCAACATGCCATTCGCTTTCTCCACTGCCTGCTGTACCTGCATGCTTACTTTCATAGACTGATGTACAATGACGCCCAGATCCCTTTGTACTTCCCCTTTTCCCAACTTGACGCCATTTCGATAGTAATCTGCCTTCCTGTTTTGGCTACCAAAGTAGATAACCTCACATTTATCCACATTAAACTTAATCTGCCATGCATCTGCCCACTCCCCCAACCTGTCCAAGTCACCCTGCATTCTCATAGCATGAGCAAAGCTGGTGGAACTTCTTACCCACAGTAAAGAAGAATCCTACCAAATTTCAGGCCATTTGAGAGTAAAAATCGTATTGTTTTAACCTCTGAATCAAAATTATCGTCTTGGAAACCTTTTTGCTTATTATTGTTTTCTTGCATTACATACAGTGCAAGGGGAAAGTTACATTAAACCATTATTGGGCAGTTTCTATGCTGCCAGCAACTGGCCTTTTCCATGCGGCTAACACAAATTCATAATGCAGCATAACCATTACCAACTTGAGTAACATTCACAGAGCATTAAGAGAATGACGCGCCTGTAATTGTGATTGAGAATCTTTACTTTTAAGTGCTCATTAAGTTGAGGAATGTCATTGAGGGAAAACGCCATATTTTCTGCTTTTGGTAACCTATATTTGGATGCTGCACTGCCAGAGTTTGAAAGATTTAGGATTGTGTTTTTATTTTTAATTTAAACGGGGACATTGTTGGCGATACCAGCTTTACTGTCTCTTCCTAATTGCCCTCTGAGCAGAAAAACAGAACTGCAAATCTGTCATATCTCTTATGACATGTATTCCCTGGGGAACTGGCAGAACCATGCAACCTTGTCACCTTCAAAATAGCAACTCTCAAAGGAAGGCAGGACAACTGAATCATTTTTTTATTTAAGTTTTAAAAATGTAATTTGTGTACAATTGGCATCTTCATCGATATGAGCGATTCTTCTGCCAGCCCCTCCAAATCAAGGGTAGTCCTCTTTATTCAGAATATTTGCTCACCGTCAGTATAGGCTCAATATCCAACTCAAATTACTCTTTGTAATGAAGGTAGGTGACAGGTTCGGCATAGTGGTAGAGTTGCTGCCATTCAACGGCAGAGACTCGGGTTCGATTTTGTCC
This sequence comes from Leucoraja erinaceus, assembly GCF_028641065.1. Lineage (NCBI taxonomy): Eukaryota > Metazoa > Chordata > Chondrichthyes > Rajiformes > Rajidae > Leucoraja > Leucoraja erinaceus. Next base: position 103,577,651 of record NC_073379.1, read on the forward strand.
AAGGGCCATGTCCGTATGGAGTTTGTGCGATTTGGCTGTGACTGAATGAGTTTCCTGTGGGTGCTCCAGTTTCCTCCCAGATTTCAAAAACATGCAGGTCTGTAGGTTTCATTTGCTTCTGTAAAATATTGTCCCCAGTGTGTGGGATAGAACTGGTGTATGGGTGATCGCTGGTCAGCGTCAACTCAATGGGCCAAAGGGTCTGTTTCTACTCTGCTTCTGTATATCTAAAATTAAACACAGAGCTGATAATGTCTACATTGGTCAAGCCTTTAACAGAGCAAAATCGCCCAAGATCAAAAAGAGCATCAAAATACACAATAGTTCATGCCACATCCGTGGGATGAGAAACAGAGTAAAGGGCCTGTCCCACGAGCATGCGGCTGCATGCGGCACACGCGACCAAACCGGAAACGGGGGCCGCGCGGAGGCCAAATGATCCCCGTACCATATATAACCATATAACCATATAACAATTACAGCACAGAAACAGGCCATCTCGACCCTTCTAGTCCGTGCCGAACACATATTCTCCCCTAGTCCCATATACCTGCGCTCAGACCATAACCCTCCATTCCTTTCTCGTCCATATAACTATCCAATTTATTTTTAAATGATAAAAACAAACCTGCCTCCACCACCTTCAGTGGAAGCTCATTCCACACAGCCACCACTCTCTGAGTAAAGAAGTTCCCCCTCATGTTACCCCTAAACTTCTGTCCCTTAATTCTCATGTCATGTCCCCTTGTTTGCATCTTCCCTCCTCTCAGTGGGAAAAGCTTATCCACGTCAACTCTGTCTATCCCTCTCATCATTTTAAAGACCTCTATCAAGTCCCCCCTTAACCTTCTGCGCTCCAAAGAATAAAGCCCTAACTTGTTCAACCGTACAGGGCCGGTCCCACCAGCATGCGACCTGCCTGCGGCGAGCGCGACCAAACCGGAAGCGGGGGCCACGTGGAGGTCAAGTGATCCCGTACGAGTTGACGTGAAGTTCGAGCGAAGTCCGCGGGAAGTTCGCGCTAGGCGTACACCGTCAAGACGCTGCGTACGGCGTTGAGACGGTGCGTACGGCGTTGAGACGGTGCGTACGGCCTCAACGCGGCTGCGGGCCGGCAGGCTGTTGCCGCGCAGAATTTTTGAACAGTTTTTCACAGCCCCGCGCGATGTCGGGACCAGCTCCACACAACTCCATACGGCTCTGGCGATTGAAGTGGGACCGGCCCCGCGAGGCCGTACGGCTCAAGCGACCACGTTAGATTGCGCTTGCCGCATGCAGTCGCATGCTCGTGGGACAGGCCCTTTAATGTTTCATGTCAAAGACCTTTTGTTAGAACTGGGTAAATGGGGGTAAGGTTGAGATTATTAAATGGAAAGTGATTAAGCCGACTGTTTCTATGCTTTCTTGAATTTAGAAATATGATAAGTTATCCCTTTGGAACATGCAATACAATACAGGGATTGACAAGGTAGATATAGAATTATAATTCCCTTAATGGAGGTTTCTACAATCTGGAATCACACGTCAAATAAGATTCTGGCTAAACACAGTGGAGATGAAGAAAAAGCCTTCACAATTGGGTAAGTGTGTCTTTGGAATTCTTTGCACAATAATTCTTAGAATAAAGGGGAGGTAATTTAAGACCGAGGTGAGATAAAACTTTTTCACCCAGAGAGTTGTGAATTTATGGAATTCCCTGCCACAGAGGGCAGTGGAGGCCGAATCACTGGATGGATTTAAGAGAGAGTTAGATAGAGCTCTAGGGGCTAGTGGAGTCAAGGGATATGGGGAGAAGACACGGATTATTGATAGGGGATGATCAGCCATGATCACAATGAATGGCGGTGCTGGCTCGAAGGGCCAAATGGCCTTCTCCTGCACCTATTTTCTATGTTTCTATGTAATTATTTAGAGCAGCGCCGAAGACCCAGGTTCAATCCTGATCTTGGGTGCTGTCCGTGTGGAGTTTGCACTTTTTCTCTGTGATTCTGTGGGTTTCCTTTGGGTGCCCTGGTTACCTCCTGCATCCCAAAGAAGTGTGGGTTTGTAGGTTAATAGACCTCTGTAAATTGCCCATTGTGTGCAAGGAGTGGATGCAAAAGTGAGATTACTGGTTCATAAAACTAGTTTAAATGGTGATCGATGGTTGGCGTGGACTAGTGGGCTGGAGGGACTAAAACTAAACTAAACAGGATAATAAAGCCCTAACTTGTTCAACCTTTCTCTGTAACTTAGTTGCTGAAACCCAGGCAACATTCGAGTAAATCTCCTCTGTACTCTCTCTATTTTGTTGACATCCTTCCTATAATTAGGCGACCAAAATTGTACCCCATACTCCAGAATTGGCCTCACCAATGCCTTGTACAATTTTAACATTACATCCCAACTTCTATACTCAATGCTCTGATTTATAAAGGTCAGCACGCCAAAAGCTTTCTTTACCACCCTATCTACATGAGATTCCACCTTCAGGGAACTGTGCACAGTTATTCCTAGATCCCTCTGTTCAACTGCATTCCTCAATTCACTAGCATTTACCATGTACGTCCTATTTTGATTTGTCCTGCCAAGATGTAGCACCTCACATTTATCAGCATTGAACTCCATCTGCCATCTTTCAGCCCCATGTGGTTCGGCCCCTCGAGTTTCGGGGAACTATAAAAGGTAGCTCCCACGAGGTCCAATGTCGATCTTCTGGAAGAACGCTTGAGACTGCATGATCTTCTGCACCATCAACCCGGTCAAACTCTTCTATATATTAACGGACATGAACATTGACCCCTGCATCTGTCACTGGATCTACAGCTTCCTTTGGAACAGACAACAGAGGGTGAAGATACACAACACCACATCTCACCCTCTGCACCTCAGTACAGGAGCCCCTCAGGGCTGCGTCTTGTCACCCTGGTTATTCTCACTCTACACAAATCAACTCACATCCCAGTATAGTTCAGTTAAAATATATAAATACGCAGATGACACAACCATCATAGGGCTCATCTATAACAACAACGAAACAGAATACCGCACTCAAACACACAAAGCAGTCACTTGGTGCACAGACAATAACCTCCTACTCAACACATCAAAAACACACAAACTTATCATTGATCTCAGACGTAAGGCACAACCCAAGACCCCCCTACTCATCTCAGGCGAACCCATATCCACCACTGACTCATTCAAATTTCTTGGCACTCATATAAGCAATAACCTCAAATGGAAAATCAATTCAGATCACATCTATAAAAAAGCCAACCAAAGACTTTTCTTTCTCCGCCAGCTCAAGAAGTTCAGAGTGAGGAAACATCTCCTAATCCGTTTTTACACAGCCATCATCCAAAGCATGCTCACTTCATCTATAACAGTCTGGTACAGCAGTTTAGACACTCACTCCCGTAATAAACTACAGCGCATTGTCCACAAAGCATCAAAAATCATCAGCACCCCCCTCCCATCAATAGAATCACTCAATCTCAAACGGTCCGTGTCAAGGGTGAAGGAAATCATTTCTGATCCCTCCCACCCAGCTCACCACATCTTCCACCTGCTGCCGTCAGGGAGGCGCTACAGCTCACTGCCCGCCAAAACATCACGATTTAAAAACAGTTTCTATCCACATGCAATTCGAATTCTGCACACTCTATGACAACATCACATAGCCACCTCGTGCATGTACTGCATACTGCTTGTTGTTGTGTTTTATGTTATGTTGGACGGGATTCAGCTTATTGTGTAACATCCTGTACTGAACCTGAATTCCACCAGCTTGACTGTGTGGTCATTAAATAATCTGAATCTGAATAATCTGAATCTTTTGGAGTGTCTCTGCTTGCACAAGGCTAGAAAGGCTTGGCCAAGCAGATACAAGGATTGTATCCGCAGTGGTTAGATATTGTATAGGGGAATTTGTGTTGTGTTATCCAAAATAAGTTTAGTTGTTCAAGTGCTTGATTCAGTATTTTATTGACTGAAACTAAACTGGGGGGGGGGGGGGGGGGGGGGGGGGGGGGGGGACTGCGGAGTGCTTACAACAAGCTATTTACAATAATAGGGCTGGAGGGACAGGAAGGGCTGAAGCCATATGGGGCTGTCCCATTTAGGCGATTTTTTTTTCTATATTTGGCGCCTGCCCGGCCATTTTTATAATTTCTTTGTGGAACTGCCTGAGAAAATTCATTTCGTTGTCTCATTGAGTGGAATACAATACATACACTCACATCGCAGTGTCTCTGCTTGCACAAGGCTAGAAAGGCTTGGCCAAGCAGATACAAGGATTGTATCCGCAGTGGTTAGATATTGTATAGGGGAATATTGTTTGTTATCCAAATAAGTTTAGTTGTTTGCGCGGGGGGGGGGGGGGGTTCTGGGGGTGGGGGGGGGGGGGGGGGGGGGGGGGGGGGCTCGCGTCGGTGGGAGGGGGGGGGGGGGGGGGGGGCTTGTCCATTTATTGACTGAAACTAAAACTGGGGGGGGGGGGGGGGGGGAGGGCTTGGGGGGGGGGGGGGAGACTGGGGGGGGGGGGGGGGGGGGGGGGGGGGGGGGGGGGAAGAGCTTAGAACGAGCTATTTACACAATAATAGGGCTGGAGGGACAGGAAGGGCTGAAGCCATATGGGTCTGTCCCATTTAGGCGATTTTTCAGGCACCTGACCGGCGACTGGATTGGCGAGTGTCAGAGTGGAACACACACACACTCACATCGCAGGCGGGGGACAGGGCAAATAGGTGGAGCATTGTCTGAAATTCACACGGTACAAAGCCACGTTGATACAGATACACACTGCGATGAACAGGAAGGATGATGCTGTGGCGGCTCCTAAGGGTCGTGCCATTATACTGCCGAACCCCTCGGCACAGGAGTGGCGCAGTCCGGAGGCGGTCCTTAGCCGGAGGGTATAAAAGGCAGGGTTTGGGTGCCATCTTTTCCTGGTTTCGTCTTCCCCTGAACCGGGAGGAATTACAGTATAGTGCTTCTCAAACTTCAGACTACTTGCCTCATTTTGAGACCCACGCACAACAATGCTGCAATTAAAACACAGCATAGTTTACGGTAAGTCCTTTAAAAAGAGAGAGGGAGGGGGAGAGGGGGGAGAGGGCGGAGAGGGGGGGTAGGAGTGGAGACAACTATTACAAAGGCCAGAGATACACGGCTGTGAAGTTCGCCGGACATGTAACATTACCGGTCGGCTATCCTTGGTTCTGAAAACTACTGTTTACGTTTTTTTCCCCAGTGAGCCGATGAAATTCACTGGCCAGCACCGGCTACAGTCTACAAGAACCTACAAGAACCTTCTACCTCCTGGCAAACCACCTACTGCACGAGAATTCTCGCTACTCTCCATGGCGGCTTCATTCAAGTCGCGGCAAATATTTCAACATGTTGAAAAATTAGCGGCGACCATAACGAGGCTGCGACTAGTTCCCAGAATGCAGGAATTCCTCACGACCATGAAGGCGACTCCCCGGCAACCACCCGCGAACATGTGGCGAACATGTGGCGACTGCAAAGTCTCCTGCACTCGCCTAAAAGTCGCCTCAGTGGGATAGGCCCAATTTGTGCGAAGATAGACGCAAAATGTTGGAGTAACTCAGCAGGTCAGGTAGAATCATTGGAGAAAAGGAATAGGTGACGTATTGGGTCGAAACTCTTCTTCAGCTTGTAAGTAGAAGCTTGCGACCTAAGACTTTTGCCTCCATCACAGTGAGGAGATGCTGGGTGGACTCACTGTGGTGGATGTTAATGTGTGTTTATTGTTGTTTTATTGTATGGTATTATATGTATGACTGCTGCAATTTCGTTCAGACTTCGGTCTGAATGACAATAAAAGGCTATCTATCTATCTATCTAAAAGCTATCTAGCTATCTATCTATCTATCTATCTATCTATCTAGGTATCTATCTATCTATCTATCTATCTATCTATCTATCTATCTATCTATCTATCTATCTATCTATCTATCTATCTATCTATCTATCTATCTATCTATCTATCTATCTATCTATCTATCTATCTATCTATCTATCTATCTATCTGTAAGAATTTGAATACTGAGCCATTGCTTCACCAGCATTGCTTGCCAGAGTAGGTTGGAATGCCCAGAGGAGGCACAGTGCAGATTAGACAATGTGCTGCAGACTGAATGTGTAGGAGGGAACTATAGATGCTGGTTTATACCAAAGATTGAATCAATTGATAGTTAATAGTCAATAGTTAAAATAATGTAATAATGTCTATTATATAAATTGATAATTAAAAGGATTCAAATAAATATTGACTATTGACATTTTTGGCATCATTATTTTCTGATAACATATTTATAATTGGAGATTTTCAATTTTCTTTCACGCAAGTTGCTCAAATTAATCACAGCAACATTGTTAATAAAGTCATCTATGTATTAAACTTCACACAAATAATTAAAAAAAGTAAAATGATGAACTAGAGCAAGGAATTTTCAGCCAAGCACAAACTACCAGATGTGCTTAGACATGCGGAGATGGTAAAGCATGGCCAAGGCACTGTTTAAACCCACCACCTTCAACTTATTAAGCCGTCAAGAGTTCCAATGATTAAAACCAAAAGAGGTCAGATGCGGTCCCTCAGTATTTCACTGTACTTGTACTCTTTCCCCCCAAGGCCTTAGACTTGATGAGGACACTTTATTTGATCAGAGGGTTTTGCCTAAATTGCTCTTTTGAGCTGGGATTCTCTAACAGATTGAGAAAATCTTTCATGGTTTTTTTTATTTAACACTTTTTTGAAAATCTTGGGAATCTGCTTATTAAAAATCATCAAAAGTAACAGGCCCATTGGCCAGCATTGAATGTTTTCATACAGGAGATCAAAGAAATGGGATGAAGCGATCTAGAGTTTTAATTATGGGTTAGAATGAGATTGTAAATTAGTGGGAGGTCTACCTGTCAACCATTAGCATACAGGGGAGTGACAGTTAAATTCTGATATGGTTAGTTTATGTCCGTTTATTTAGCTTATTATTATCACGTGTACCAAGGTACAGTGAAAAGCTTTTGTTTGTGTTGTATCCAGTCAAAGAAAGACTATGCATGAATACAATCAAGCTGTCCACAGAGCACAGATAAGCAATAAAGGGTACAACATTTAGTGCAATTATTGTCTGATATACAACAGAACAGTAGCCCTTTGCAGACGAAAAACCTAATGGACTAGCTTACACCCCCAAATGTTTTTTTTAAAATGTGACATTAAGGGAGGGGGAGGGGTGTAATTCCTACCATATCAGCTAGTTATGGTAAGATGTCTGTAATGATGAAATGTACTGTAAATAATTTATCAGAGGTTTGATAGATATTTACATTTAAGTTTCCATTACATTGTATGAAGAATTAACTCAAAGAACATTTGTTCCCTTACGGTATACACATAATTTCAATTGCTTTTTAAAACTTTAATGAAATAGTTCCTTTCTAATTCGTAAAAAGAAGCAAAGAATTTTGCGTTTACCGCATTATGTTTAATTAATTCCTTGTAATAAAAAGTTACATTAAATAATTAACAGTCTTTATTTTAAATTCCTTGGAGAACGATGACAAATAAACCATGACATAAGTGCTATTTTAAATTTTGAACTAATTTTTAAATTGTTTGAACTGTGAATTTATTGCGCTGAAAATGTGAATGGTTAATTTGAGCACCTTATTCGTAACTAATGTCGCAGTAAAAGATTTGCGGTGTTTCCATGCAAAGCATAAAACTTAAAAGGCATCATTAATTTTTAATCACTGGTCTAGCTTTTTCCATTTAAATTAATACGAGCACAAATGGGTTGCTTTATCCATTTTGTAATTCTGACTTGGCTAAACGTCCCTGGGTAATTACAACTTATTACTTAGTTCACATCCCCAATGGTCTCCACTGAGCAAGCCAGGTAAACACTAATTGCTGCCAAAATACCAAAGTTCTAAAAACCAATGCATCTGATAATCCTATCATAATGTTTGTAGATCTGCCTGTCACACTTCTCATTTAATATGCTATGATTAATTTGAATATTTTTCAATTGATTGATTTTGAATGGAGGATTGAATTATATTCTAAATATCGTTATGACTTATTTTTGTCAATTTGACTCAGTTTTATTTTTACTTCTGATCACATTTATTGCTTTACAACCAAAACAGGCTGCTATATTTCATGATATATTTTACTGAAAAAGGTGCAATGTCTAGTTTTCCAATTTCAAAATTCACCCAATGCAATGCCATGAAGATGCATGTCAAGAAATAATTTAACATGTAGAAACATAGAAACATAGAAATTAGGTGCAGGAGTAGGCCATTCGGCCCTTTGAGCCTGCACCGCCATTCAATATGATCATGGCTGATCATCCAACTCGGTATCCGGTACCTGCCTTCTCTCCATACACCCTGATCCCTTTAGCCACAAGGGCCACATCTAACTCCCTCTTAAATATAGCCAATGAACTGGCCTCAACTACCCTCTGTGGCAGAGAGTTCCAGAGATTCACCACTCTCTGTGTGAAAAAAGTTCTTCTCATCTTGGTTTTAAAGGATTTCCCCCTTATCCTTAAGCTGTGACCCCTTGTCCTGGACTTCCCCAACATCGGGAACAATCTTCCTGTATCTAGCCTGTCCAACCCCTTAAGAATTTTGTAAGTTTCTATAAGATCCCCTCTCAATCTTCTAAATTCTAGAGAGTATAAACCAAGTCTATCCAGTCTTTCTTCATCATAAGACAGTCCTGACATCCCAGGAATCGGTCTGGTGAACCGTCTCTGTACTCCCTCTATGGCAATAATGTCCTTCCTCAGATTTGGAGACCAAAACTGTACGCAATACTCCAGGTGTGGTCTCACCAAGACCCTGTACAACTGCAGTAGAACCTCCCTGCTCCTATACTCAAATCCTTTTGCAATGAAAGCTAACATACCATTCGCTTTCTTTACTGCCTGCTGCACCTGCATGCCTACCTTCAATGACTGGTGTACCATGACACCCAGGTCTCGCTGCATCTCCCCCCTTCCCAATCGGCCACCATGTATTGCTGAAAATAATCTGGCAAGCAAGTAAAGCAGGTCAACACTACTTCTTGCCAACATCATTCTGATGTCTAGTCTCTACTCCATCGTCCTGGTCATCTTTCTAATTTCTGTAAAGGTCAGCAAATCTTTTTGCCATTGCCAGGACAGCTATCCGCGAGAAATGGGAGATCCAGTTAAGACCTGAACTTTTGGAAGAGCTAAGGGCTGCAGAGTATTAGGAGAGGGATAGGGTTCCAATGCTTGGGCTCATGCTTAACTTCTCTGGAGCTGTGCACTTAGACTTTCATGTCTAATTTAAAACCAGAAGCAGGCAAATGATCGCCAAACTTGGCCTGGGGCTCACGGCCGTTACGGTCCGGTTCCGCCCCCACTTCTACTCCCAGAGTGGGGCCAAGAAAATTGAAGATAGACACAAAATTCTGGAGTAACTCAGCGGGACCGGCAGCATCTCTGGAGAGAAGCAATGGATGATGTTTCGGGTCAAGACCCTTCTTTCAGGCCCGCTGAGTTAGTCCTGCATTTTGTGTCCATCTTCAAATGACGTCATGCGCTCCAGACAGCTGTGCGGGCGCAGGTTAGGTCAGGTTAGGGGCAAAACAGTGGCGCAGTGGTAGAGTTGCTGCCTTACGGAAGTGGCAGCGCTGTTAACAGCTGCGGCTCGCCTGCAGTCCGTCTGTCTTTACTTTTTTCTGTTGTTTTTTTTTGTCTTGTTTTGATTAAGTTTTAGTTTGTTGGGTTGTATTAGGGAGGGGGTGAAACATGTTCTCTGTCTCTTCCTTCGGGGGAATGCGATTTTTTCATGTCGTATCCCCCTTCTCTGCCTCCGTCTGCGCTGAGGCCTAATGGCGGAGCTGGCGGCCTCCAGCCTGCGACCGACCCCGAGGCTCCGGAGGCAGAGCCAGCCAGGACTGAACAACTTGAGGCTGGCCGTCTTCGGGGCTGAGGCAGCGGTGGCCCGACTTGCTAGTGCGGCATTCTGGCTTTCGGCGGCAGCCTGGAGCTGATGCAGTGGGGCTCGGAGCTGAGACTGCGGGACCCGGAGCTGGGGGAGCGGCCCGGAGCAGAGACTGCCGGACCCGGAGCTGGGGCAGCGGCCCAGAGCTGGGGGAGCGGCTCAGAGCGGAGGCTGCGGGACCCGGAGCTGGGGCGGCTGCCCGGAGCTGTTGCTGTGGCGGGCCGTCTCGGAGCGGAGACATGTTCCGGCTTTCGGCGGCGGCGACATCACCACGGAGGTCCGCTGGACTGGAGGGCGGCATCTCCGGCCTGGATCGATCGCCTCAGCGCAGAGGGAGAACTAGGAGGGGAGAGACGGAGACTAAGACTTTGCCTCCATCACAGTGAGGATGTGCTTGGTGAACTCACTGTGGTGGATGTTTAATTTGTGTTTATTGTATGTTTTGTTTTTATTGGTTCTGTGTATGACTGCAGGCAACATAATTTTGTTCAGACCGAAAGGTCTGAATGACAATAAAGGAATCTAATCCTCTAACACCGCCAGAGGCCCAGGTTTGATCCTGACTACAGGTGCTGTTTGTATGGAGTGTGGACGTTGTTCCTGTGACCACGAGGGTTTTCTCTGGGTGTCCCGGTTTCCTCCCACACTCCGAAGATGTACAGGTTTGGAGGTTAATTGTCTTCTGTAAATCGTAAATTATCCCTAGTGTGTATAAAATGTTAGAATATGAGATGATCGCTGGTCAATGTGGATTTGATGGGTTGAAGGCCTTCTTTCCATGCTGTATCTCGAAAGTCTAAAGTAATAAGGCACTCTGTATGATCAATTCCTGTTCCATACTGATGTTATGCACAAATTGAATGGGTTTATTCAATAAAAAGTTAGGCAGGACTGACGTCTTTATGATTGATTTCAGCACCTTCACCATACATGTGTTGGAAAGAGCTGCAGGTGCTGGTTTAATTGTATTGTATTGTATTGTATTCAAATTTATTGTCATTGTCTCAATTTGAGACAACAAAATGAATTTCCCTTACCATAAAAAAAAAAAAATCGAAGGTGGACACAAAATGCTTGAATAACCCAGTGGGACAGGAAGCATCTCTGGAGAGAAGGCATGGGTGACGTTTCGGGTCGAGACCCTTCTTCAGACATCACCCATTCCTTCTCTCCAGAGATGCTGCCTGGCCCTCTGAGTTACTCCAGCATTTAGTGTCTACCATCCACCAGACATCGCTACTTGAATGGAGTGGCCTGTAGTTGTAAGAGGCTTTTTGTAGTGTGACATCCCTGAAGTGGCAAATCAGGTTGAATCATGAGTCCGCGAGCATTGCCACTTTCACTGCACATCTCGTATGTGTATGTGACGGATAGACTTGACTTGACTTGAGGTTGCAATGCTGGTGGAAGTTGTTAATTGAGCAGAACCTGTTTGTTTTGGCAGCAATTGGGATGGTTTTACAACTATCAAAACTTTATCTGCAGATAAACAATTTTTAAAAACTGTTCACTACATGTGATACTGCAAACTGTTATCAAGCCTTTCGAGTTAAGCTGAAACAAAACATGGTAGGTGGATGTTGGAAGTTCTTTATTTTGGTCATTGTGTTCAAAGTCGGCATAATAATAGCAGGATAATATCTCCTGTGCAAAATCATAATCGCTGTCTAAATTTTTGTTGTTGTGATATTAATGCAAATTAGCTGTTAGAAGAAACTTTTCTGGTGGTTGTGTAGTATTATCAGGCAATTTTGATGAGAGAATTTATTCTCCTAGTACACAGCGGTAATGAAGGAGTTAACGTACTTATCTCAGGTCGCACATCATATCCAGTGGCTTTTCTGTGCTGTCGCCTTCATCTTGGCAACACCTCTTTCCTTCTTGGGTCCTCAATAGACTTTACTTGGATTCCTTGCCATTTATTATGCATATGCGCATGGAGCCACACTGACTTTTAACCCTGATGGAGAAATCCACAAGTTGACTGCAGACCTCAAGGGAACAAAGAGCTCTGATGGCAATTTGAGTGTAAAATCTGGTCTCTCTGAAAGGTCACCATATCTGCATAAGCCCCTTGAGCCAGGCTTAAACCCCTGTCTGCGTTCAACCAAAGAGGCATTTTCCCTTGTCTTAAGGCTGCTTTAGTTTGAGGTACAAGAAACACATAATGGAATCAGGAGAGCTGAGTGATGTTTGTGTATGTTTGACTGCACTCTGCATCCTAAAAGGAGACTCTGGTGAAAAACGATCAATATCACGGCCATGTCCTGCACAAAGCAACTAAGTTATATCATTCTGTCAAAATAATAAATCTAGGTTTAGCAAAAGCAAGTGGAATAAATGTTACCGAGTCAGACATGTTCATTCAGCAATTGGTTCCCAGCTGTTCACAACCGCTTACTGCTTTGGCCAAACATTGATGACCTTAAATCTATAGAATAACTAGACCAAGTGCAGACCCGTTGGGTCTGTTCCCCCAACGTGTGGTTGTGGGGGGAGGTGGCATGCAGCGTCACACACACTAACTATCCCCCCCCCTTCCGAACTCACGCTAATTACCCCCCTTGATATTATATTAATATTATTAATTTGTTCCTTTTACCCCATAAACACCCTATCTACTGACGCATAGCCCCCAACTTGTAGTCACATCTAGTCACACAAGGGGTGGCGGGGGTAGAGAGCGAGGGCAGAGAGAGAAGGGGCAGAGACAGAGAGAGAGGGGAGGAGAGAGAGGGTGAGAGTGAGGGGAGGAGAGAGGGGGTGCTGAGAGGGGGGTGAGGGGGAGAGGTGGGGAGCAGGGGGGGGGAGGGTGGAGGGAAGGGGGTAGGGGGTGTGTGGAGGGGGGAGGGGGAGGGGTTTAGGGGAGGGACAGTGGGGGAGGGGATGGAGGGGAGGAGGGGGAGAAAAAAGAGGGGGAGAGAGAGAGGGGTGGGGGGAGGGAGAGGGGGGGAAGAGGAGGAGGGGGGAAGGGGGGGGAGGAGGAGGGGGGGGAAGAGGAGGGGGAGAGGAGGGGGGACAGGAGGGGGGGAAGAGGGGGGGGGAGAGAGAGGAGAGGGGGGGAGGAGGAGAGGGGGGGGGGAGGGAGAGGGGGGAGGGAGAGGAGGGGGGGGGGAGGGAGGAGAGGGGCGTGAGAGGAGGGGGGAGGGAGAGGAGAGAGGGGGAGGAAAGGGGGCGGTAGAGGAGAGGGGGGAGGAGGGGGGGGGGAGAGGGAGAGAGGGGGGGGAGAGGATGGGGGGGGAGAGAGGAGGAGGAGAGGGAGGGGGATGGGAGGGGAGGGGGGGGGAGAGAGGAGGCGAGAGAGAGAGAGGAAAGGTGAGAGACAGGGGGGGGGGGAGGGAGAGAGAGAGAGAGAAAGAGAGAGAGGATAGGGAGAGAGAGAGAGAGAGAGAATGTCTTTTTACTCAACCCAAACCCCCCCCAAACAACCATTTGCAGGCAGTGCTTTTTTCCTGAAACTAATCATAACCATATTTTCATTTTCAAACCAAATTAAGGTTACTTACTCACAGCTGTGTAGACATTTGTTCAGTCATTCAGAGCTCAGACCTCCATGTTGTAGAGACTGATTGGGGCACACCACTTCCTGGTTTTATAGTCCCTCCCCCCTGCCGCCAGCGGGGGCAGCCGAGAGAATGGGGAATTTTGTAAAATCATTAATAGCTCTGTCATTTTTCATCGATGGGAAAAATCCTCGGCACACATATGGCGGAGGGGGGCTCTGAGCAAGGTGGCCAAAAATGACGGCCCTAAGTGGCGGTGTTCTCTCGGAAATCGCAGCACAGATGGCCAAAAGCGGTCAAGAACAGACTTTTAGTAATATAGATGAATGGAATACTATTGATGCTATGATATCACTGGTAAAGTGCAAGATTTTAGCATTTATCTGAAATAATTGTAAATTGGCCAGGCCAATACATTGTTCTGGCATGGCTGGATTGAGTCATTGTGGGAGAGTCTTGGGGTTAGTGGTCATAGCTTCAGAATTAAAGGATGTCCTATAGGAAGGAGAAGAGACTTCTTTAGTCAGAGGGGGGTGAATCTATGGATTTCCTTCCCACAGGAGGCTGTGGATGCCACGTCAGTGGATATTTTTAAGGCAGAGATAGATAGAGTCTTGATTTCAGATGTCAGAGGTTATGGGGAGAAAGCAGGAGAATGGGGTTAGGAGGGAGAGATAGATCAGCCATGTTTGAATGGCGGAGTAGATTTGTTGGGCTGAATGGTCTAATTCTACTATCCCCTATGGCCTTATGACCTTATGATTTTGCTATGGAAATGGAGGCTTTTGTTCACACTCATGATGGGTTTTGGGATTATCATACAGAATGCTGAAGTCCGAATCACACTTGCCAAGATCCACAGCTGACTTCCCCACAGTTCCATAAAGGTGTAGGAGTTGAATTAGGCATTTTGGCACATCAAGTCTACTCTGCCATTCAATCATGGCTGATCTATCTCTCCTTCCAAACCCCAATCTCCTGCCGTCTCGACACATGTACTAATCAAGAATCTATTTACAGTATCTCTGCCTTAAAAATATCTACTGACTTGGCCTCCAGAGACTTCTGTGGCAAAGAATTCCACAAATTCACCACCCTCTGACTAAATAAATTTCTCATCATCTCCTTCCTAAAAGAATGTTCGTTACTTCTGAGGCTATGACCTCCAGTCCTAACCTCTCCCACTAGTGGAAACATCACGCCATTGAATCCATTGGGGGAACTAGAGCTTGTTGAAATTTCCCAGAATGTTACATTGGAGAATCTGCTCTCAGCCCTCCAGCCAAGTTAAAATTAAGCCTGTTCATTTGAATGGTCATAGCATGGTTGCAAAGGAGAGGCAAAGATAGGAGGAGTTAGACATTTTAGTAATTATTTGTGTTGGCTTTAATTTTTATAATGAGTTTCACAGATGGTTAGACTTCAGAGATACATCGCGGGAACAAGCCCTTCGGACAACCGAGTCCACTCTGACCAGCAATCACCCTGTACACTAACCTACACACACTAGGGACTATTTTCCAACTTACCAAAGCAAATTAATTCACAAAACTGTATGTCCTTGGATTGTGGGAGGAAATCAGAGCACTCGGACAAAACCCACAAAGTCACGGGGAGAACATACAAACTCTGTATAGACTGCGCCCATAGTCTGGCACTGTCGGGTAGCATCTCTATCTGTGCCACTGTACTGTCCGAAAATTTCTTTTTAGTTTTCAAAGAGTTTAGACAACATTAAACACTCTTTATTGATTTTAAAGATTCAGAATGTCGGAAGCAGCTTTGACATATTGAAAAGATTGGTTCAAGCCTGGGCATTATCAAAGGTTTTCAGAGGAACTTCATGGGATAGAGTAGTTCTCATCCATTCATATGGACCTGATTGCATTGAGGAACCAGAGGAGATAGGTTTAAGGAAAGAGGCAAAAGATTTAATAGGAAACTGCGGAGCAACCTTTATATGCGGATGGTGGTGGGTACACGGAACGAGCCGCAAGAAGAGGTGTTTGAGTCAGGCACTATAACAATGGCATGGACAGGTTGGGCTGAATGACTTCATGGCTCTATCTGGGGCATTGTCACCACACATGACATTGCCACATTTGTTCAGGAGTTCACAGGCTGGCAAGGACATCCTGCTAGAATTGGAAACATTTAACATAATGAGGATTGAAGGTAGAGACTGCCTCTGTGGGCCCCAGTCAGGATAATTAGTGTTAGGTGGATGAGTGATGGGCTGAAGGGCCTGTTTCTGTGCTGTATGACACTATTAAGTTAGGATGTTTTTTTATAAAGAAAAATACATGATGCAAAAAAGCTATAGGATGTTTCCACTGTCATAAAATAAAAATAGAAAATGTTAGAAATACTCATCAGGTCAGGTCACAATAGAGTGAATGTTTTTGGCCTTTATCAGAATACTGCTCTGGGAAGTGCATCATCAGTGTTGATAATGGGCTCTTGTTCCATCAGGCAGATAAATAATAGGTTTATGGGACATGAGATCCATCAGTCTTCATCTTGTGAAATATCTCTTGCCGTTTGGGAGAACATCTATAATCCAATCATATGTCTCAGGAAATTCTGCTTGAAATGTTCCTGACAGGACCAGTGGAACCTACATCTCCTGAAAACTGGTGTCGATGCCACTGTAAATCCAAGATGATCGGTGTCACTTTTGACAAAGTTGTCTGCCACCTGCAACATTGCCTATCCATTTCCTCCACAGATTCTGCCCGACCTGCTGGATTATTCCAGCACTTTGTGGCAGTCCCTGGGGGGTAGGCCACTCCTTGGATCATCCCCCTCGCCGATTGAGGGACAGGGGCGTTGGTCTGCCACGGAGCTTACCGGTCGACTCCCGAAGGGTAGAGATAAGAGTGTCGGTGTGTGTCTTGAACTGTTGGAATTAAAAAGCTTCTTTTGAATCCGCCTGGCGTCCGGTCTTTTCCTGACCTTGACCAGGCCACTACACTGGTGACCCCGACGTGATCCAGTGTAGTGGCCTGGTCAAGGTGAGCAAAAGACCGGACGCCAGGCGGATTCAAAAGAAGCTTTTTAATTCCAACAGTTCAAGACACACACCGACACTCTTATCTCTACCCCTCGGGAGTCGACCGGTAAACCCCGTGGCAGACCAACGCCCCTGTCCCTCAATCGGCGAGGGGGATGATCCAAGGAGTGGCCTACCCCCCAGGGACCGCCACAACTTTATGTTTTACTGTCTCTTAGTTGGTTATTTTTCACATATTTCTCTTTTGGCATAAATATACCAAAAGGGAAAGTTGCCCTTCCGGACTTATCATCAACTTCTGTCTTGATTTACTGGAGAGGATACAGTTAGTGGTTGGATATATTGTTCATCTATTTCAGATCGGGAAACGTTCATTGCTGCTCCAAAGATTCTGTACGGGAACTAATCTTCCCCTTGTTGGGTTGTAGATAACAATTCTGCTCCTTTAGCTATATTCCCACTGAGTTGTTTGGCATCTCTTAGTACTAAAGGGTATATTGACAGCGCAGTAAGTGTAAGATCATGTTGCCGCTCTTGTGATTGATTGATTAAAAGATACAACGTGGAAACAGGCCCTTCAGACCACCGAGTCTATGCTGATCATCGATCCTCCATTCACACTAGTTCCATGCTCTTCCACTTTCGCATGCATGCCCTACAAGCCAGGGGGCAACTTAAAGAGGCTAATTAATCTACGGGCCGATGCGTCTTTGAGATGTGAGGGGAAACCGGAGCACCTACGTGACCGCAGGGAGAATGTGCAAACTCCACACAGACAGCACTCTCGGTCGGAATCAAACTCAGGTCTCTGGCGTTGTGAGGCACCATCTCCACCAGCTTTTATGCCCTTCATGGAAAATAACTTCCAAAGAGATATCAGAAAATGGAGCAGATTTGATCATTGGTCTCACCATGATCTCTGCTATGCATTGGAGAAATGAAATGTGTCTTCAAATTAGCAAGCCAGATTTAAACCATTCAAATAGAATATACAAGATTAAATTATTTTTTTGAAATAGAAAGCCTTCGGACAAAACTAATATAGTAAAATCTATCATTTAAAGCCGCATATTAAATGATGTTATTTATCTTGGAGTATCGTGTGCAGTTCTGGTTGCCCCATTGAAGGAAAGATGTGAATGTTTTGGAGAGGGTGCAGAGGAAGTTTACCAGAACGGTGTCTGGATGAGAAGGTTTCAGGTACAGGGAGGGTTGGATAGACTTGGATTGTTTTCTCTGGAACGTTGGAGGTTAAGGGGGAGACATGATAGAAGTATATAAAATTATGAAAGGTATAGATAGGGTAGACAGTCATAACCTTTTTCTCAAGGTGGAAATGTCCAACACTAGAGGGCATAGCTATAAGGTGAGAGGGGGAAAGTTTACATAGAAACATAGAAACATAGAAAATAGGTGCAGCAGGAGGCCATTCGGCCCTTCGAGCCAGCACCGCCATTCATTGTGATCACGGCTGATCGTCCCCTATCAATAACCCGTGCCTGCCTTCTCCCCATATCCCTTGACTCCACTAGCCCCTGGAGCTCTATCTAACTCTCTCTTAAATCAATCTAGTGACTTGGCTTCCACTGCCCTCTGTGGCAGGGAATTCCATAAATTCACAACTCTCTGGGTGGAACTTGTTATTCTCACCTCAGTCTTAAATGACGTCCCCTTTATTCTAAGTCTGTGGTCCCTGGTTCTGGACTCGCCCAACATTTGGAACATGTTTCCTGCATCTAGCTTGTCCAGTCCTTTTATAATTTTATATGTTTCTAAAACACCCCTCATCCTTCTAAACTCCAGTGAATACAAGCCTAGTCTTTTCAATCTTTCCTCATATGACAGTCCCGCCATCCCAGGGATCAATCTCGTGAACCTACGCTGCACTGCCTCAATCACAAGGATGTCCTTCCTCAAATTAGGAGACCAAAACTGTACACAATACTCTAGATGTGGTCTCACCAGAGCCCTATACAACTGCAGAAGAACCTCTTTACTCCTATACTGAAATCCTCTTGTTATGAAAGCCAACATTCCATTAGCTTTCTTCACAGCCTGCTCTACCTGTAAGCCAACTTTCAGTGACAAGTGTACAAGGACGCCCAGGTCTCGCTGCACCTCCCCCTTACCTACTGGTGTTGGGCCTTCATCTGGCAGGTGGGTTGGGGTTAATATGAAGTAATCTCCTCCTTGGTCATGTCTATAGCCTCTAGGATTGGAGCAGAGGCACAGATGCCTGTGGAGTTTTTTACCCAAAGAGTAGTGGGGACCTGGAATGTGTTGCCAGGGTTGGTGATGGAGGCAGATACAACAGCAGCATCTAAGAGGTTTTTAGATAGACTCATGGAAGTGCAGGGAATAGAGGGAAATGGATCATATACAGGCAGATGCAATCAACTTGGCATCATGCTTCGCACAAACACTATGGGCCGAAGGGTACGTTCCTGTGATGTACTGTTCTATGCTCTATATTGATAAATGATCATTCCTCAGTCAAGATGAATGTATTTCAATACTGAATATCCAATCCTTACATCATTTGAAACCAAACACCGTAATTGGGATGTCAAAACTTCTGTATTGATCTATTGCATTAGGTTTGTATACTTAAACATTTTAATACCAACAATACTGCTGTGGTGAAAAATATAGTTGAGAGGGTGACAATAATATCACACCATATGATAATGAAATGCGGTGATGAGGAATGACTACTGATTTGTTTAGAAGCATTTGCAAATTATCGCTTTTTGCAATAATTGGGGATTCCCATATTTCCATGGAGTAGGAGCAGCACGGTGGCGAGTTGCTGCCTTATGGCGCTAGACACCCGGGTTCAATCCTGACTACAGGTTATGTCTGTAAGGAGTTTGTACGTTTTCCCCACGACCTGCTTGATTTACTCTGGGTGCTCTGGTTTCCTCCCATCAAAAGAGGTTTGTAGGTTAATTGGCTTGGTAAAATTGTAAATTGTCCCTTGTGGTAGTAGCATTGTGTTAGTGTGCGGGGATCGCTGGTCGGCGTAGACACGGTGGGCTGAAGGGCTCTGTATCTCTAAACTAAACCTAAACTAGCATTGGAATTGACTAAGAGGATGAGTTTACCTCCATTTGGCATGTAGGTTGGGGTTAATGTGAAGACTCGTCTTCCTTAGTCATGTCCCTAGGCTCCAGGAATGGAGGGGAGGCACAGATCTGGGGTTACCGAGGAACTGAAGGAAATCGACATTAGGCAGGAAATGGTGTTGGGTAGACTGATGGGACTGAAGGCTGATAAATCCCCAGGGCCTGGTGGTCTTAATCCCAGGGCACTTAAGGAAGTGGCTCTAGAAATCGTGGACGCATTTGTGATCATTTGCCAATGTTCTATAGATTCAGGATCAGTTCCTGTGGATTGGAGGGTAGCTAATGTTATCCCACTTTTTAAGAAAGGCAGGAGAGGGAAAACAGGGACATAACCTGTAGTCCAGTTAGCCTGACATCGGTGGTGGGGAAGATGCTGGAGTCAATCATAAAATATGAAATAGCGACACATTTGGATAGCAGTAACAGGATCGGTCCAAGTCAGCATGGATTTACGAAGGGGAAATCATGCTTAACTAATCTTCTGGAATTCTGAGGATGTAACAAGGAAAATGGACAAGGGAGAGCCAGTGGATGTAGTGTACCTGGACTTTCAGAAAGCATTTGATAAGGTCCCACATAGGATATTAGTGGGCAAAATTAGGGCACATGGTATTGTGGGTAGAGTGCTGACATGGATAGAAAATTGGTTGGCAGACAGGAAACAAAGAGTAGGGATTAACGGGTCCCTTTCAGAATGGCAGGCAGTGACTAATGGGGTACCGCAAGGCTCGGTGCTGGGACCGCAGCTATTTACAATATACATCAATGATTTGGATGAAGGGATTCAAAGTAACATTAGCAAATTTACAGATGACACAAAGCTGGGTGGCAGTGTGAACTGTGAGGAGGATGCTATGAGAATGCAAGGTGACTTGGACAGGTTTTGGGAGTGGGCAGATGCATGGCAGATGAAGTTTAATGCAGATAAATGTGAGGTTATTCACTTTGGTAGCAAAAACAGGAAGGCAGATTATTATCTAAATGGTGTCAAGTTGGGAAAAGGGGAAGTACAACGGGATCTGGGTGTCCTTGTTTGTCAGTCAATGAAAGTAAGCATGCAGGTACAGCAGGCAGTGAAGAAAGCAAATGGTATGTTGGCCTTCATAACAAGAGTTGAATATAGGAGCAATGAGGTCCTTCTCCTGTTGTATAGGGTCCTAGTGAGACCACACCTGAATTATTGTGTGCAGTTTTGGTCCCCTAATTTGAGGAAGGACATACTATCTTGCTATCGAGGGAGTGCAGCGTAAGTTTACAAGTTTAATTCCCAGGATGGCTGGACTGTCATTTGCAGAGAATGGAATGGCTGGGCTTGTATGCTCTGGAGTTTAGAAGGATGAGAAGGGATCTTATTGAAACATATAAGATTATTAAGAATTTGGACACGCTAGAGGCAGGAAATATGTTCCTAATGTTGGGGGAGTCCAAAACCAGGGGCCACTGTTTAAGAACAAGGGGTAAGCCATTTAAAATGGAATTGAGGAAATACTTTTTCACATAGAGGGTTGTGAGTCTGTGGAATTCTCTGCTTCAGAGGGCAGTGGAGGCCAGTTCTCTGGATACTTTCAAGGGAGAGCTAGATGGGGCTCTTAAAGGTAGCGGAGTCAGAGGATATGGGGAGAAGGCAGGAATGGGGTACTGATTGGGGATGATCAGCCATGACCACGTTGAATGGTGATGCTGGCTCGAAGGGCCGAATGGCCTACTCCTGCACCTATTGTCTATTGTCTATTGATGCCTGTGGTGTGCTGGTTCCATGTGAGAATGAGTCAGCTGCTGGCAGGATGCACAGTGACATACGTAGCTTCTTGAGCTGCTACCAGTAATCATGGTTTAACCGTAACCTTTAGTGCAAATCTGTTGAGTTTACATATTGTCCCCACGACTGCGTGGGTTTCTTCCAGGTGCTTTGGTTTCTCCACACATCGCAAAAAATGTTGGGATTAGTAGATTAATTAGCCACTGCAAATTAACCATATAATATAACCATATAACAATTACAGCACGGAAACAGGCCATCTCGACCCTTCTAGTCCGTGCCGAACACATACTCTCCCCTAGTCCCATATACCTGCGCTCAGACCATAACCTTCCATTCCCTTCCCGTCCATATAACTATCCAATTTATTTTTAAATGATAAAAACGAACCTGCCTCCACCACCTTCACTGGAAGCTCATTCCACACAGCCACCACTCTCTGAGTAAATAAGTTCCCCCTCATGTTACCCCTAAACTTCAGTCCCTTAATTCTCAAGTCATGTCCCCTTGTTTGAATCTTCCCTACTCTCAGTGGGAAAAGCTTTTCCACATCAACTCTGTCTATCCCTCTCATCATTTTAAAAACCTCTATCAAGTCCCCCCTTAACCTTCTGCGCTCCAAAGAATAAAGCCCTAACTTGTTCAACCTTTCTCTATAACAATTGACCCGGGTGTGACAGTGTGTGGTAAAAGCTGAACGGGAGTGAAGGGAATGTGTAGTGAATACATTGGAATTAATGTAGGATTAATATAAATGGATGCTTAAAAATTGATGTAAACTCCATAGTGTTTCTGGGCTGTGTGAGCTCCATTATTTTTATATTTAGGAGGATTCAGATGAAAGTGGCTTCCAATTCCGTGGCAATTGACGATCGTGGCCTTTTAGAATATTGTACGAAAGCTATTTTTACCATCACAGTGTACAGCTATTTCTCAACTCTGTCATTCACCTTCAATTACCCAAGCAAAGTGTTAAAACATTCTTATTATTATCGTAACATTCTCATAAAATGTTCCCATTATAACACCATACCTGTCGCAACTCACCAGTTACTGAAACTGTCATCCCTCATGTTACGTCAAGACTTTTCCAACATGGTACTACCAGCATCCCTTGTTGCACCCTCGGTGATCTTACAAAAATTGGCTGGCTTCCTCAAAGGTCCATAAATCCAGGGCTAGCTGATCTAAACTGGCTCCAGCTGAGGAAATGACTATATTTCAAAACCCTCTAAGGACTCCGTTGAAGCTAATTTCCATGGCTCCTTCCTTGACAACAATGGTTTGCCTTTTTGCTGACCTTGTTTCCTAAGAGGATGAGTTTGCCTCCCCCTGGCACCTGGGTTGGGTTTCTTATCAAGGTCATGTCCTCCTTGGTCATGTCTATAGATTCCAGGATTGGAACAACAACACGGATGCCTGTGGTGTGTTGCTGGCTCCATGTGAGAATGAATCAGAGGATCTTGAGATATTTACTTATTCTGCCGCGGGAGTTGCTGAAATGTTTTTAATGGAAGAGGGGGCATGAGTCCAGCTAAGACCAGGGGCAGAATGCAGTCAGAAGTGGGGTCAGGAGTTTGTCCCTAAGCATGGGGGTTGGGTGCAGGGGAAGGGTGCAGGGGCAGGGGCAAGACAGGACTCACGGATAGGCATAAGACTAGAAGTAGGGAGAGAAGTGCTGATATGAGCACTGCAATGTGCCCTGCACTCTGAAGCTCCATCCAAGACCGCAAGAAATTGCTGTGAATTGTGGACGCAGCCCAGACTATCACACAAACCAACCTAGAGTAACTCAGCTGTTCAGGCAACATCTCTGGAGAGAAGGAATGGGTGACGTTTTGGGTCGAGACCCTTCTTCAGACTGGTTAGGGATAAGGGAAATGAGAGATATAGACGGTGATGTGGAGAGATACAGAACGATGAATGAAAGATATTCAAAAAAAGTTACGATGACACAGGAAACAGGCCATTGTTAACTATTTGTAAGGTGAAAATGAGAAGCTAGTGTGACTTGGGTGGGGGAGGAATAGAGAGAGAGGGAATGCTGAGGCTACCTGAAGTGAGAGAAATCAATATTCATACCACTGGGCGGTAAGACTGAGGACAGAAAGGTCTGTGGATGAATGGGAAGGAGAATTAAAGTGTCCAGCAACCGGGAGATCAGGTGGATTCAGGCAGGCTGAGCAAAGGTGTTCCGCAAAATGATCAGCCAGTCTGCATTTGGTCTCATCGATGAATAAGAGTCCATATCTTGAACAACGGATACAGTAGATGAGGTTGGAGTAGGTGCAAGTGAACCTCTGCCTAACCTGAAAGGACTGTCGGGGTCCCTGGACGGAGTCGAGGGAGAAGGTATAGCAACAGGTGTTGCATCTTCTGCGGTTGCAGGGGAAGGTACCTGGCGAGGGGGTGGTTTGGTGGGAAGGGATGAGTTAACCAGGGAGTTGCGGAGGGAACGGTCACTGCGGAAGGTGGAAAGGAGTGGAGATGGGAAAATGTGGCTAGTGGTGAGATCCCGTCAGAGGTGGCAGAAACCTTTCATTCATTGTTCTTTATCTCTCCACATCACCGCCTATCTCTATCCAGTCTGAAGAAGGATCTCAACCCAACATGCCACCATTTCCTTCTCCCCAGCGATGCCGCCTGTCCCGCTGAGTTACTCCAGCTTTTTGTGTTTATCTCCGGTTTAAACCAGCATCTGCAGTTCCATCTTACACACAAACCAAACCACCCTTCTATTGAAGGTGGAAAAAAATGCTGGAGAAGCGCAGCAGGTGAGGCAGCATCTATGGAGCGAAGGCTTTCTATTGAGGCCATTTATACCTCATGCTGCATCGACAAGGCTAGCAACATAATCAAGGATGATTCACGCTCTGGCCACTCCCTCTTCTCCCCTCTCCCATCTCGCAAAAGATATAGAAGTGTGACAATGCACACCTCCAGATCCAGGGACAGTTTATTTCCAGCTGTTATCAGGCAACTGAATCATCTTACCACAACCAGAGAGCAGTGCTGAATTACTATCTACCTCTATGGTGACTCACGGACTATCCTTGATCAGACCATGTTGGCTTTACCTTGCACTTAAGCCCCTGTCCCACTTACGTGTCCTTGGAATGCTAATTACGCGACCAATTACGCGACCCGCGAAGGTCGCGCGCGACTACATGCGCCCAACCAGCCGTCTGGAGCGCGTGACGTCATTTGAAGATGGACACAACATGCAGAAGTAACTCAGCGGGACCGACAGCATCTCTGGAGAGAAGCAATGGAGAGATGCCTTCAGTCTGAAGAAGGGTCTTGACCCGAAACGTCACCCATTGCTTCGCTCCAGAAATGATGCCGGTCCCACTGAGTTACTCCTGCATTTTATGTCTATCTTCAATTTTCTTGGCCCCGCTCTGGGAGTAGGAGTGGGGGCGGATCCGGACCGCAATGGCCGTGAGCCCCAGGCCGAGCTCGACGATCGTTTGCTTGCTTCTGCTGCTGTTGGAGGTGAGACGTTGCATCGCGCCAGGGACTTGGGCCTGTCCCACTTTGGCCGTCAGTTACCACGAGGTCGCGTAATTTGTGTGGCAAGGACACGTAAGTGGGACAGGGCCTTAAACGTTATTCCCTTATCATGTATCTATACACTGTAAATGACTCGATAGTAATCATGTATTGTCTTTCTGCAGACTAGATAGCACGCCGCAAAAGCTTTTCCCTGTACCTCAATACACGTGACAATAAACTAAACTAAAGTAGGGATCACAATTATGTTCTCATATTTGGTCCATGATGCCCATCGATGACTATTGGGCTTTCCACTGTATACTTCACTCCATCTACCAAACTGGAAAATAACGGTGGCCATGTTGCAGCAAGAACACCAATGTTGAAGATCTCAAGGACCCTGCATAGATAATCCTCGTGGGCAACATCTTCTGACAACCTATCACCTCCCAACAACAGGAGCTGCAGAGTAGCCAGAATGTTTGGACTACCCCAAAATCCACCATAGTTAGTACCAGCTGTTATCAGGCAAATGGATCATCCTACCACAACCAGAGAGCAGTGCTGAACTACTATCTACCTCTTTGAATGTCTCTTGGACTATCCTTGACCAGACTTTGCTGGCTTTACCTTGCACTAAATGTTATTCCCTTATCATGTATCTATACACAGTAAATGGATTGATTGTAATCATGTATTGTCTTTCTGCTGACTGGTTTAGCATGCAACAAAAAGCTTTTCACTGTACCTCGGTACACGTGACAATAAACTAAACCAAACCTGCATAAAGATTCTTGGCTTCTCTATCAAAATAAAGGACCTGCTGATAATTACGATATTTGTGATTTATCCAGCACTGTCAAAATACCACAGTGCTCACCCCGCTGAGAGTCAATGACATATTTGAAACGATCAAAGGCAAAGAGGTAGTCAATATTCACTTTGAAGAGCTTAATCTTACTTGGTCCTTCGTGTGAGCGAATTGACACCGTTCCACAGTAAAACATGTTCTCTAGCCTCCCCACAGCAGAATCAAGGAATATGGGGAGAAGGCAGGAACGGGGTACTGACTGTGGATGATCAGCCATCCATTGAATGGCATTGCTGGCTCAAGGGCCGAATAGCCTACTCTTGCACCAATTGGCTATGTATCTATGTAAGCCAGATGCCACCACAAAACAACACAGTATTGTGATTGCTGCAGAAATTCTCAAACAATGGAGAGTAACTTCAGTCCCATATTCAAACCTTACCCCAATTTGTTCGGAAATGTCTGGGTACCTAAGATGCTGTAATCCAGTCCATTGTCTAGACAGGAGACGTCAGATTATGATAACAATGGAGGGATCGCTTTGCTGGCTGCTACAACCAAACTCATCACTGAACACTGTACACTGTAAGGGCCAGGAAGCGAGCGGGCAAGATCATCTCTGACCCCTCTCGCCCTGGCCACAAACTCTTTGAATCACTTCCCTCTGGAAGGCGACTCTGGACTGTCAAAGCTGCCACAGCCAGACATAAAAACCGTTTTTATCCACAAGTAGTTGCTCTACTCAACAGCCAAAAAACTGTAGCCTCCCTTTGATCTGGTATTTTGTTGGTTCACATGCTTGATCAATGGTGTTTTATCATTAATGTTTTATTATTATTAATGTTTAGTGTTTTCTGAGTCATTCGTAACTGTCACTGTATGTCATGTTGTTAATTGTGGGCGGAGCACCAATGTAAATACCTTGTATGTGAATACTTGGCCAATAAACTTACTTACTTACTTACTGAAGTTCTCGTTAACTTTTTCTCACTCCTCCCTCACCCAGTCACTGTAGAGTTGGTCACCAAATCTGAGTGTGAATTTTGACCATTTGGAGACACGATTGATATAGTTAATACCAGGAGAAATACATACAAAATGCTGGAGCAACTCAGCGCATCAGGCAGGTTCTCTGGAGAAAAGTAATAGGAAAAGGAAAAGGAATAGGTGCCGTTTTGGGTCAAGACCCTTCTTCAGACCCTATTTCAGGAGAAATGCAATGGGCAGCACAATGGTGCAGTTGGTAAAGCTGCTGTCCCATAAGACCAGAGACCCAGCTTCAATCCTGACCTCAGGTACTAAATGGAGTTCACACTTTCTCCCTGTGACCACATGGGTATCCTCTGGGTGCTCCAGTTTCCTCCCACATCCAAAAGACGTACAGGTTTGCAGGCCAATTGGCCTCCAAATTGTCCCCAGTATGCAGGGAATGGATGAGTAAGTGGAATAACAGAGAACTACTGTAGACGGGTGATCGATGGTCGTTTTGGATTCGGTAGAAATTAATCAAATCAAGAGCAGATCCAACCGCGATATGTGGCCTTTTTGAACTCACTAATGCCTTTGAGTTTGCTAAGGAAAGGATCTGAGAAGTATCCCACCCAGTTTTTTTTCTGGCTGCAGAAATTCATCTCCATCATAAATCTGCTTCATGATAACATGAAAATTGTTATCTTAAACAATGGGCCCACAACAGATCAAATTTAGTCCACACGGGCATCAAGCATCATGTCCCTAAAACATTCCTCAATTAATCTTGCTCCACTGCTTCACTTTATATTCAGCACACTTCCTGCCTTGGCGCTGGTCTGAAGAGAAGCATAGAAACTGTTCAACCTAATTATGAGTGATAGGAGCGGAATTAGGCCATTCGGCCCATCAAGTCTACTCCGCCATTCAATCATGGCCAATCTATCTCACCCTCCTAACCCCATTCTCCTGCCTTCTACCCATAATCTCTGACACCTGTACTAATCAGGAATCTAACTATTGCTGCCTTAAAAATATCCATGGATTTGGCCTCCACAGCCTTCTGTGGCAAAGAATTCCAGATTCACCATCCTCCGACTAAAGAATTGTCTCCTCATCTCCTTCCTAAAAGACTGTCCTTTAATTCTGAGGTTATGACCTCTAGTCCTAGACTCTCCCACAACAATACAATACAATACAATACAATATTTATTACATGTCATTTGAACCTCAGTGAGGCTCCGTTTCCACAGCCATACAAACAAAGACAATTCCTACAAGACATACAAACAATTCAATTTACACAAACATCCATCACAGTGAATCTCCTCCTCACTGTGATGGAAGGCAAAGTATTTTCTCTCCCCTGCACCATTTCTCTCCCGATGTCGAAGCCCCAGGTGGGCGATGGTAAGTCCCACGGCCATTTTAGGCCGCGCCGGGTGATGTACGGCCCCGCTCCATGCCCAAAAGTCATAACGTTGGAGCCCCCGGCGGGCGCTGGAATGTCCCGCAGCCATTAAAGCCGCGCTGGGCGATATATGGCCCCGCTCCGGGTCGTTCCAACCCCGCGACTCGGGCGGGAGAAGTTGCGTTGCGGGAGCTCCAAAAGCGGTCTCCCACCCGGACCCGTGAGCTCCCGATGTCCCAGTCCACCGGTCTGCAGCTGGAGCCTCCGAGCTCCAGAGTCGGGCCGCAGCAGCGAGCCAACACCGCTCCCCATGCTCCGAGGCCGACCAGCCCCATGATGGTAAGTCCACAGCTCTGTGACTGGAGCCCCCATGTCGTTCCGGCTGGAGGCCGCTCCACGGTACTAGGCCCCAACGACAATGAAGAGATATTTATCAAGTTTCCCCCTCCACCCCCCCCCCCCCCCCCCCCCGCCCCCCACATATACACAGTTAAAAACAGTATTAAAAAACACAAACTACATTTAACACTAGTGGAAACATCCTCTCCACATCCACTCCATTCAAGCCTTTCACTATTCTGTATGTTTCAATGAGGTCCCACCTCTTTCTTCTAAACTGCAGCGAGTACAGGTCCAGTGCTGACAAACACTCACCTACTTATTAACATACTCATTCCTGGCGTTCCCTTCCCATTCTAGTTCACGTCCATGTCAGAGCTAAGATCGCAGTAACTTCAGCTGTTGATTTGCCAGGTGAGGCAAAGCTCCAAATTATCTCTGAGTTGTTCACTGAAGCTTGCAAGAAAACAGGCCTCACATTTAGCAACTGCAAAACTCAAGCCATCCCCACTTTATAACATTTCGCAACAAGACCCAAGACCCTCAAAGACCAACACAACCTTTGACTGTCTGTAACAATGAGCGTTCAATCTTCTGCCGCTTCTTGCGAATGAAACATAAACCAAAGGAATAGTTAGATCTCAACATAGAAACATAGAAACATAGAAATTAGGTGCAGGAGTAGGACATTCGGCCCTTCGAGCCTGCACCGCCATTCAATATGATCATGGCTGATCATCCAACTCAGTATCCCGTACCTGCCTTCTCTCCATACCCTCTGATCCCCTTAGCCACAAGGGCCACATCTAACTCCCTCTTAAATATAGCAAGCCGGGTGTTGAGCAGCCAGGTTGTTGTCTCTGCGTCAATGTCTGCCAGGCCCTGAGCTCCATTTGGTGGGTGGTAGAGCTGGGAACGCAGAGATTACATGGTTGGCTGAGTGTTGTTCTGCTCGGCATTCACAGGCTGGGCTCTGGTGGAGCCCCCATCTCCACACGCTGGCATTGAAACGCCCAACTCCAGTACCAAGTCTGTTGAGCTTCACCCATGCTCCTCTGGGGAGATCAGACCCTGGACAGCTTTTATCTGGGAATAAATGTAGCTGTGTAATGGAGATGAGGTTGCCTTCCACTCCTGCGACCACTTGGTGGCTATCCAGTGTGCTTTTGTCTCAGCTGGCTGGATGGATGCTCAAAGTTGTTTTCCATGTGGAGCAAAGGGGTGACGGGACTTCAGTCGGGGTGGCCTCTGCTCTCTGCTGATAATGATTCAATGATTAAACCCAACACAAATCATTAATAATTGATCTTAAATGGTCATTTAATCAAATATGCTTGAGGAACTCAGTGGATCGGGAAGCGTTTGTAGAAGGAAACAGACAGATGACATTTTGTGTTGGGACCCTTCTTCATGGCCCTTCGTCGGTCTGCATTGAACTCTTGATTCCTGAAACTCTTTCCGAGCGCTTTCATGTCAAGAGAATACCAGAAGGATGATGACTACAGGTCCTCATGTTGACTTCATCACACGCAGCAGACCAGAGTAGAAATAAGTGACCCACGATGGCTGCTGCTGCTCCGGGCATGCAAGGAAGGAGAGGAGCAGCAACCTCGAGCTCTTGGGTAGTGAGGAGGGAGAGTGGGGGGATTGAGAGGAAGGGGTAGGGTGGAGAGGGGGGAAAGTGGGGGAGGTGAGGAGGGAGACTGGTGGAGGAGGCAAAATAGAGGGAGAGGAAGGGGGAGTGGGGGAGGTAGGGAGTGGGGAATAGAGGGAGAGGGGGACTGTGGGGGAGGTCAAGAAGGATAGTGATCCACAATAAGTACTGTACTACATGGCAAGGGCCCCATTCAGCCCAACGTGCTTGCTGACTAAGGCTAAAGGGCTGCCAAAGAAGAGCGTTTTTGAAGTGCATGCTTGGTTGCATGCACCAATGTCAATTTGCATGCAACAGATTGCCAAATGCAGCATGTCTAGAAAATGCTTTATTTTCCATGTAGGTCATGGGATAAATGTGTCATGAATATTTTAAGTCCACCGCAGTAAGTGAACAAGTTGAACAACTGTTCCCAATGATAGCATAGATTCATACATCACTTTCAGGCCAAATTAGAGGATTAGGGCGGAACAGTGGCTCAGCTGATTGAGCTGGTGCCACAAAAACCTTGGTTCGATCCTGACCTCGGCGTCTGTGTGGAGTTTGCACGTTCTCCCTTGACTGTGTGGGTTTCCTCCAGTGGCCCTGGTTTCCTCACATAACCTAAAGACATGTGGATTTGTAGGTTAAATAGCCTCTGTAAAATGCTCCTGGCATGAAAGGAGTGGATGAGAACGTGGGATAAGAAAGCAACTAAATGTAAAGAATCTGAGGATGTGCTTGACAAGAATGGAAATAATTGTACAACGGAAGCATACAATTTGGATCATGCAGGAAAGTAGAGTAAAGGCCAAGGTCATATGTGAAATAATCTTGTTGAATGGCAGGCGAGCTGCATGGACTATCCCGCTCCTGCTTGAGTTCTCACGTAAGATTTTTAAATTGGCTTGGCGAGAGTGGCCAACAGTGACACTGCTGGTCATTTGATGAATTGTCATGTGCAGTGGCGTCAAACATTGGTCCAGGAGTTAGCCAACCACATTATTGAAGGGCGGACATCCGGTTGAAAAGTGAAAGGAAATAAGCAAAGGAAAGAGGGAAAGAAAAATGACAGAGGTGCAAAGTATAAGACAAGCAAAGGGTGATTGCAAAATAGTTGAGGATCTTAACGAGGCAATTAAACTTTTGAAAATAAAGTTGAATTAAAATAGATTGTCTGGACTTTGACATTTGCATTTTATTCTAATTTATATTATGCTTATTTTCTCTCTCTCCCATATACTGTAAGCTTGTTTACCAGATAGTTAACAATTTGCACACCAGCCAGCCATAGGCATTGAGCGCTTCTAAGTAACACATCTATATATCATATCATATACTTCATACAGATGGGACTCGTCAGCCTGGGAAGGCAGTACATCCAGGGAAAACTTTACTTTAAAACCTCCACTGCCTTGTGGCCATATCCAGTCATGGAAAAGGCTCCAGGAGTAAACCTCAAGAAAATCTGGAGTCGGAGCCCCTAAGGCAGTTTGTCGTTGTCTACAACCTCGCTCTGGCAGCTCCTGCGACGGCGCTGGTGCCAAACTGTAACGGCCCTGCTGTTCCTTTGGATCGATCAGCGACGTGGAGAGGGGGGGTGTGCTGCATGGGCAACAGCCTGTCCTCCATATGAAATCGCCCAGGCTAGAATCCGACCAGGATGCATCACCCATGGTCAGTCATGACTGAGAGAGGCTTACTACTACTACTTCTACTATATACTTATTAAAAGTCTGATCTTGTTAGTGTGTATATGTGTATGTATATGTGATTTACATCTTCGCGAAAACACTACGTGGTAATGATTAAATTTTTACTTATTCCGGTAGACATTTTTCCCGTCGAGGCCGGAACCACCTTATCTGAACAATTCATGCTTTATTTGTCGACTTTTTCTCGACTCATTACTGATTGTCAAAAGACTTTGAAATTAAAACCACCAGTTTCAAATGATGACATCACAATGGCTCAGCTGGCAGAGACTAGCCTGAATGAAGATTTCAACCTATATTTGACACGTTATTCAAGATTAAAGCTAAAAAATACCAACTTTCACATGATTTTTACATATTCTGATTCACATTTCCCCCCTCGAGGCAGAGGTCACTTTCACTGAACATTTTATGCTTTATTTCTCGACATTACTGATTAATTTCCTTGATTTTCAAAACGACCAGCTTCAAATGATGACATCTTTGAATTTCAAACTGATCAGCTTCAGCTGATGATGTCACAATGGCTCAACTAGAAGGTGGAGGGTGAATTACAACATGCAGGGCAAGTGCAATTGGAACTTTGTGATGTTGCAATGGCTCGATTAACAGGGGGAGGGCAAATTAATATTGCAACATGCAGGGCAAGTGCATTTGGATTTGTTTTTAAAGATCTCTGCTGAGGAAGGAGTGCTGGAATCTTATGTTTGGGAATGGCTTGAGTTGGAGGATCATGCCCATGGGGGCTACTAGTAGGGAACGGGTGCGTTGGGGAAGTAGACCCAACGGGTCTGCACTTGGTCTAGTATATAACAAAAAATCTCATCGCTATCTGCAGGTTTTGCATTGTACCTCTATTTGCACAAAAATGGTACATGATAGTGCTATGATTTTTGCCCCACCTTACTCACCATTGGCCCGTGTTGTAAATGAAACAAGTATTATTCAGATTGGTGGCATGTTTTAAAAGTTATTAACGTTTAAAAAAAAAAATTAAAACAGCACCCCCACTCGTGCATGTGCAGTTGGGGGAAAGTTCCCATGAGTGCCTTTACTGGTGTTGCAAAAGGCACCCAACGGTTCCTCAGCCGTGCCTGCACAGTGGGGGCCTTTCCAGAATTCAGATCGCCATCTTTTTTCACAGCAGCAACACCAGTAAGATTACTTCCATTTTTATTTCTGCCGCCCCGGGCCCGCAGGGATCTGTCGCTTGGTGCTGAGGCTGGGGCTGTGTCTGCAGGCGGCGATAGCAACAGTGGCCAGCTCCAGGGCCATGGAGAGGCCATAACGATGATCCGGATCTGGGTGCTCTGAGGCTGGCTCTGAGGCCGACGGCTGCTGCTGATGTTCCGGGCCTGCGGGGTGGGCTGAGGCCGCACCGAGGATTCGAGGCCTGGGCGCTGAGCCTGGCTTTGAGGCCAACGGTTGCTGCTGCTCCGGGCATGCAAGGAGGGAGAGGAGCAGCAACCTCGAGCTCCTGGGTAGTGAGGAAGGTAGGGGGAATGAGAGGGAGTGAGAGGTGAGGGAGGGATTGGTGGAGGGGAGGAGGAGAGGGGAAAGAACAGGGAGGATGAAGAGGACGGGGAGGGAGTGTTGGGGGATAAGGGGCAATGAGTCACGCCTGCGCAGTTGGGGGCTATGGGTGAGTGGTGGAATATTGCGTTGGGGGAACAGGTTGCGTTGGGGGAATGGGTGCGTGCTGGAATATTGTGTTGGGGAATGGGTTGCGTTGGGGACTAGGCCTCCCGTGTAACCGGGTCCCAATGGGTCCCACTTAGTCTCGTTAAACAATAAAATCGTGAAATGAACCTTCTGGTTCAGTAAATAATTTTAGAAGAAGGGTAAAACTAGAGGAATCACTTTAGTTCTGATATTCAGAAGTATTATTTCATGCAAAGGGCAATGGAAATCTGAAACTCTCTTCCAATGATTAAGGATGCTGATTAAATTGAAATGTTATGGTTTAGCATTAATAGATTTCATTAGCTGAGTAAAATGAGAATGTTCATAAATGGAGGTTTGGCACAGTTCAGTGATGTTCTAATACACTGCAGAATGACAAAGCAAATCTATCTTTCAACTTTTTGGAGTTTGGTCTGATAAGTTAACCAGAAAACAGAAATGGGAATGCGTGGCTGGTAATATGAATTTCCGTGCGGAATGGAGAAAGGTGGAAGGCAGCAGAAATGTCGGAGAATCACCACCTTTTCCTACTTTCCCGCGACTCCTTGATTCACTCATCTCTTCCAAACCAAACTGTCCCTCCTCAGGTACCTTCAATTGGTACTTTCACCTGCAACTGCAGGAGAGGTAACACGTGCCACTACACCTCCTTCGTCATCCCCATCCAGGGATCCTAGCAGTCCTTTCAGGTGAGAGAGGTTCACATGTGCCTGTAATCGCATCTCTTAGAAAACATAGAAACATAGAAATTAGGTGCAGGAGTAGGCCTTCAGCCCTTCAGCCTGCACCCCATTCATTCTTTACTCCAGGGAGCTTCCTAGGCAGGTTCGTTTTTATCATTTTCAGTTATATGATGGGAGGGAATGGAGGGTTATGGTCTGAGCGCAGGTATATGCGTTTCCTGTAGAATCGCATCTCTTGGATTTAGTGATCATGGCTGATCATCCAACTCAGTACCGTATGGTCTTCCTTACATCAGACAGACCAAGCACAGACTAAGCAACCCTTTCACCAAACACTTGCTCTTGGTCTGTTAAGGTTTGCTCGATCTCTTGGTTGCTAACCATTTTAACATCCCTTCCCATTCCCATACTGACCTTAGATAGACAGAAAAAGCTGGAGTAACTCAGAAGGTCAGACAATGTCTCTGGAGAAAGGGAATATGTGACGTTTTGGGTTGAGAATCCTGCTTTTTGTGTCTCTCTTCAGTTTAAACCAGCATCTGCAGTTCCTTCCTACCCATTCTGACCTTTTTGCCTGGGCCTCCTCTATTGCCAAAGTTCAGCCAAATATAAACTGAAGGAAGAGCACCTCATGTTCCACTTTGATAGCTTACAACCCAATGGTATGAACACAATTGCCTTCTCCAATTGTAGGTAACATCCTACAATTTCCCCCCTCCCTCCTCTCTTTCTTGTGCTCCAGCACTCAGTGCAAACCTATTTAGAAACATAGAAACATAGAAATTAGGTGCAGGAGTAGGCCATTCGGCCCTTCGAGCCTGCACCGCCATTCAATATGATCATGGCTGATCATCCAACTCAGTATCCTGTACCTGCCTTCTCTCCATACCCCCTGGTCCCTTTAGCCACAAGGGCCACATCTAACCCTCTTAAATATAGCCAATGAATTGTGACCTCAACTACCTTCTGTGGCAGAGAATTCAAGAGATTCACCACTCGCTATGTGAAAAATGTTTTCCTCATCTCGGTTAAAAGATTTCCCCTTCATCCTTAAACTGTGACCCCTTGTTCTGGACTTCCCCAACATCGGGAACAATCTTCCTACACCTACCCCTTAAGAATTTTGTAAGTTTCTATAAGACCCCCACTCAATCTTCTAAATTATAGCGAGTACAAGCCGAGTCTATCCAGTCTTTCTTCATATCAAAATCCTGACATCCCAGGAATCAGTCTGGTGAACCTTCTCTGCACTCCCTCTATGGCAAGAATGTCCATCCTCAGATTAGGAGACCAAAACTGTACGCAATAGTCCAGTTGTGGTCTCACCAAGACCCTGTACAACTGCAGTAGAACCTCCTGCTCCTATACTCAAATCATTTTGCTATGAATAGCAAAATAGGGAACTAATAGCCCTGTGAGTGTAACATCTGTGGTAGGTAAGGTACTGGAGAAGATGAGCAATATGTATGCATTTGGATAGACAGGCGGATTATGGATAGTCAACATGGTTTTGCATGTGCGAGGTCATCCCTTATGTATTAGATTGAGTTTTTTGAAGAAGTAACCAAGAAGGTGAACAAGGAGAAGACCGTAGATGTTGTCTAGGAGGAGCAGCAGATGCTGGTTTAAACAAAAAGCTGGAGTAGTCAGCGTTTCAGACCGCATCTCTGGAGAAAAAGAATAGGTGACGTTTCGGGTCAAGACCCTTCTTCAGACAGGGCTATATGGACCTTAGTAAGGTGTAACTTTTGACAACGTTTCTATATGGTAGTCAGCTCTGGAAGATTAGATTGCTGAGCATCCAAGGAGAACTTGCTGCCTGAATACAGAATTAGCTTCCTGCAAGGAAACAGTGGGTTGTCATGGAAGATAATGTTTTGGACTGGAGGCCTGTGACTAATGGTGTGCCTCAGGGATCTGTGCTGGATCCATTGCTGTTTGTGGTTTATATGAACAATTTAGGTGCGAATGTGGAAGGCATGATTAGTAATTTTTTAAATGACACTAAGATAGATGGCATTGTAGACAGGGAAGATAGTTCTCCAAAATTACAGCAGGATCTTGGTCAGCCTGGCAAATGGGCTGAATAATAGGCAAATGGGCTGAAGAACAGGTAAATGGACTGAAGAATAGTTAATGAACTTCAATGCACATATGTGGGATGTTTTGCCTTTTAGGAAGTTAAACCGGATATGCCACAGTGGGAGCTCCTGGGAGTGTTGCAGAGCTGAGGGATCAGGAGTACCTGTGCGTTCCCTAAAATGCAGCATCACAGGTAAATAGGGTGGTAATAAAGATTTTTGGTACATTTGCCTTCATTAGTCAGGCTAATGTTAGGACATTATTTACATTTGTTTAAGATGTTGGTGAGAGCGCATTTTGAGTACTATGTTCAGTTTTGGGTACCTTGCGAAAGAAAGCATGTCATTAAGCAAGAAAGCGTGCCGGGAAGATTTATAAGGATATTGTCAGGATTCGAGGGCTTGAGTTATAGGAGGAGATTGAGCAAGGTGGGAATTTATTGCTTGGAGCACAAGAGGCTAAGGAGTGATCTTATTGAGGTGTATAAAATCATGAGGGGAAGGTATAGGCTGAATGCAGAGTCTTTTGCCCGCGATAGTGAAATCAAAAACCAGAGGACATAGGTTTAAGATGAGAGGGGAAACATTTAGTAGGAAATTGAAGGGTAATATTTTCACCCAAAGGAGAGTGAAATAATTTCTAGATTTTAATTGCTATTTTAAAACTTCAGTTTAGCTAAAACTAAATTCTAGAAATGAGAACATTTGAGAGAGTAATTGACTTTGCTTATATATATTCTTCCTAGCAAATATAATTGAGTACTTGTAGTTTTTTGATCATTATTAAATAAAATTGTGGTTTGGATTTTTCATGTTTACTACGGTAATAATAAAATTGTTCCTGATCTTTGC
Source organism: Leucoraja erinaceus (assembly GCF_028641065.1). NCBI lineage: Eukaryota > Metazoa > Chordata > Chondrichthyes > Rajiformes > Rajidae > Leucoraja > Leucoraja erinaceus. Next base: position 103,614,722 of record NC_073379.1, read on the forward strand.
TGCTCAAATATTGTTCCAGAAGTTTTACACAAATGGTTAATCCTGGGGGAAGAGCCTTTTCTGAATATTTCTGCAGTTTTTGAAATACAAGATATTGTCAGCTAGAATGATTAAAGGAGTGACTTTCAGAATATTAAACAGCCCTGGCAATTGCAATTATGAAGTATATTTCTATTCTGATGCACACTCTGGCAACTACAGCATCCCTGAGAATCTGTTAACAGTGAACTATTTCTATTCAATTTACCTCTAGGAAAATGCACAATCAAACATAATTGTTGTGACTTTATGAATAATAGCTATAATTGGCTATGTCTAAAATGTTATGAGTTTCACCAATATTTGACACAGAATATAAAATACATTTAAAATGTAATAAATTTGGCTCTGACCAGCTATTTAGGAAAAACTATGTAGTCTCAATCTATTATTCTTAATGCAGGGAGTTTCAAGCTAAGCCTTGGTCTTCTTTTCCACATTAGTCAAAAAAATTGCAGGCAATTTTTCTCTTAACTAATTCAGACATGATGGTGAGTGAGTGCCACCAGCACCAGCCATTCATTCCAGGTCCAACAGATTCATTGAAACCCCTTGGTTGTTCAAAGTAGTCACAAAAGGATGGTTGCCTCATTAACTAGAAGAAAAGTCATTTAACTAACAATGTGATAAATTAAATTTCTGAAGCATTGACTGAAAAATGCACGTAGCTATGTGACCAATCTATTTTATACTTTGTTTCAGGATGAAGAAAGAGGCAATGATGAATGATGAAGATGTACATTTATCATGGGTTTTAAGAGCCAGCATTGCACTCGACTGGGGTGAAGCTGATTGTTAAAATCCATCCTGTGAACCACAGCAAATACACATCTCAGTGTTCACAACATGTTGTGCTCTGGTAGCAAACCCACAAACAATATTTTTAGATGCAACAGAAATATTATTATTTTTTAAACTGCAGGTGATAGTTAAAGAATGTGGGAATGTTTAGAATGGTTGAACAGTTGTTGAAAAAATATTCAGTTGGTGGCACAGAGAATTGATTTAAAGAGTTATATGAAAAGTCAATGTAGATGACATCAGCACACTGCTTATAATGGATGATAATGGATTATAGGCATGATTTTATACCACTTGACATCACATTACGATACTTGCACTGAATAAATGTTAACCTATAATCTCTTTAGTAGAAATGGCATTGTTTATCTTCACTAACATTGAACACATTGATTTTTTTAATGAATGCTCAAACAATCTCCGCACCCCAGATTGATTGTTTAGATTTTCATTTTTATAGATTGATTTTATCATGTTCAACTATAAACTCCATCCCAGACATCCAGAATCGTAGCCTGCATATATTCCACTTTAATTGCAAACTCTCTCTATTTCCCATTTTGTCACCGAAACTGCTATTTGGCTGACCTCTGCTCTGCCCCCTTGACCTTTGACTTGGAGAAATATGATCAGTCGCAGAGTGAGGAGTAGGAAATTAATAGGAGTGCTGCATGTTAATTGCATAAGAGATCAGCAAAGAATTCATCACCTCAGTCATGGCCATTGCTTCCCTTTGACCCTCTCTCCCACAAGGCTTTTGCTTGTGGTCACATCTGCGGCTTCCCCATGTTTTCTGTATAATTATTCAGAATCAAACCTTATTAATCAAGTTGATCCTGCATTTTAAATGGAAATTGCAGGATTAATACAAGCATCTATTTCGTCCACAAAATCTGGATGGATTTAGCCTGGAATCTAATTGGAATACAAAAGAAGGATGTTAGGCATCTAACTGAATTAGAGGCTCTGTACTAGTCTACAAATTGATACTCCATTGGGGTATTCCATTCTAAACAAAATAATTAAACTTTGACACCTTTCTTAATGCTTTATTTTACCTAAATATAAATTGATAAAAATTGCTAAGATCCGTAATTTTGATATTGTTATATTGAGTTAAGGTGCAGTTAGTCAGCTGAAAAAATGTGCTTATCGGAACTATTAGCATGATTTGAACAACTTCCCTGCTCGAAAAGGGATGGGAAATAAATGTAATTCGTATAATAGGTGGATTAAAGCTATTATTTAGCTCACTGTACAATAGTGTGTAATTATTTGCCTGTTATTATACTGAATACAATTAACTATATTGTAATGGCTGGAATTTGTTATAGGATTTCTGCAAAGCTCCATGCAAACAAGCATTATGTTAAAAATTATTGAATTTTAAAGTCACTAGCAGGCCACTAAACAAGGAAGGACAGATCTGCTATATTTAAGAGGGAGTTAGATGTGGCCCTTGTGGCTAAAGGGATCAGAGGGTATGGAGAGAAGGCAAGTACGGGATACTGAGTTGGATGATCAATCATGATCATATTGAATGGCGGTGCAGGCTCGAAGGGCTGAATGGCTGACTCCTGCACCTATTTTCTATGTTCTATGTTCTATGTTCTATGTTAACAAAAAAACGTATGGTGGCACAGTGGCCTAGCTGGTAGAGGTGCTGCCTCACAGTGCCAGCAACCCAGCTTTGATCCTGACCTCAGGTGCAGTCTGTGTGGAGATTGCATGTTCTTCCTGCGGCTGTGTGGGTTTCCTCCCATATCCCAAAGGCGTGTAAGTTTATACGTAAATTAACCTCAGTAAATTGCCTCTAGTGTGTAAAGAGTGGATGAGAACATGGGATAGCACAGGACTAGTGTGAATGGGTGGTCAATTGTCAGCATGGACACGGAGGGCCGAAAGGCCTATTTCAATGCTGTCTCTTTCAATCAATTCAATCATTCAATAAAATTTGAAACACTGTAGTATAATTTTTATATGGGACGGCTTGCAAAGTACATTTGTCTGGAACTGCAAAGTGCCTAGTTTTGTAAAAAGTAAACAACTAATAATTAAATCTCTTTTTACTTTATACTTGATATCACTTTCTCTAGCAACTTACTATAAACCAATCTGTTACACTAGAAGCTAATAATCTGGTGAAAGACTATTTCAACACCTAATGCTTTGGAATTGTTCATAAGTAAAAATCTGTTTCTTAATCTTTATCTCTGAAACCTGAAACTAGCTTAATTTACAACACTACAGTCACATCTGTGGAGTCTTTTAACCATCATCTCCAAGGACCTTAAATGGGGGGCCACCATCGACTCCACAGTCAAAACGGGACAACAGAGGATGTACTTCCTGCGGCAGCTGAGGAAGCACAATCTGCCACAGGCAATGATGGTCCAATTCTATATGGCCATTGTAGAGTCTGTCCTCATCTTCTCCATCATGGTCTGGTTTGGCTCAGCCACCAAGCACGACATCCGGAGGCTGCAGCGAATCGTCCGATCAGCTGAGAAGGTTATTGGCCGAAACCTTCCCTCCAGTGACAAACTGTACACTGCAAGGGCCAGGAAACGAGCGGGTATGATCATCTCTAACTCTTTCACCCTGGCCACGAACTCTTTGAATCACTTCCCTCTGGAAGGCAACTCCGGACTGTCGAAGCTGCCACAGCCAGACATCAAAACAGCTTTTTTCCACGAGTAGTAGCTCTACTCAATGACCAAAAATCTGTAGCCTCATTTTGCTCTGGTATTTTATTTAATTCACATGTTTAATCAATAATGTTTTATTGTTAATGTTTAATGTTTTATGTGTCATTCCAAACTGTCACTGTATGTCATATTGTCACTTGCGTGCGGAGCACCAAGGCAAATTCCTTGTATGTGACTACTTGGCCAATAAACCTATTAATTAATCAATTAATTAATTCATGCATTCATTCATTTATTAGAGATAATATTAATGGAATTAATTCTTCTGCCTTAAGCTTTAGGGAGTTTGGTTTTAACATGTGTTATAATTTCCCAAATTATTACATAGCATGGAAGTTACAAATTGCATTTAAATTAGGCAGATAAGTTTAAAGTTTTACAATTAATACCATCCGTGAGATGGACAGGATGTAATTTTCTGCCGCCTCTGTTTCTAATGTGCCATGTATTATCAGCCTTCACCCAATTTATAAATAAAATGAGGTGCTGAACTCATAATTACAGTATCTGAGCATTATTAAAACAATTGGGGCATGACCACGCAATATTCTGTTAAGCTTGCTAACAGAATTAGTTCAATTTTCGAAAGCCCCTCGGAAAATTTTAACTTTGTCTAAGATTCGCATTGAAGATGGATTGATTCATCATATGATTCCAATATATCTTCTGCTGTTTCTCAGTCTCTCCTTCTCATCCACACTACCACAATGTCACTGTGTTTTTAATAGCATCCAACAAACTTTTAAGGTCTGGGCTACGCCGACATCCATCCTCACACACAAGTTATGCTGATAATTCTGGACACCTCAACAAACACTTGAAATGCTACCAAACTGCCACTTCAGATGATTTATGATGTCATTAATGTCAAGCTATCAGTGGACAAGAGCAGAAGAGACAACAGGAAAGCTGAGTAAAAACAAATAGTTTTGATTAAATTCAAGGACATTCAGTACAGCTTTCAGCTAAAAGCATTTATCATCCAAAAGCAGGCTTTGCTTTTATCCCAAATGTACACTCCAGTGCTTCAATGTTTCTGAACAGGTGCTCTTAATACTGACTTCTTAAAGAAAGCAGAGTACAGTTGTTATTAATATGGCTCCTTTTAGTTCTGTAAGTGCATTTGTTTTCCCTGTTAATGTGAACTGTGCAGTTTTCAGCTTCTTCAAATACTTTTTTACTTGTCATATAATATGTACGGTTAAAGGTTTCCACGCCGAGAAGGACAAAAAAACAAATCAAAATCACATACTGAATGCTATGTGATAAAGAGCACATAGCATTCAGAATGGTGCCTTTTACCAAAGCAAATTAATTAAGGCAAATAACATAAGCTTCTCGAGTCTCAATGACCCTTTGCAGATGATGGCAGCTACATCATCTGGAGATGAAGTCATTGAATTTGAAAGGCAATGTTACTTTCATTTTATGACGCACACAATATAATTTATTTCTTGCTGATCGGCTGCCAAAAAAAAAACCCGCCTGGTTCTATCATAGTACAAGTATTTCACTGCCAGTAAAATGCTTTGGGACATCCTAAGGTCATGGAAGATGGTAGAGAAATACAAGGCTTCTTTTCTCAGTAACGCAAGGCCATGTGCCTGCCATTCCTGTATACCCTGTTCTCTTATTAGCCTCTCATCCATCTCGTGCTGTCTGTATGAAGACCACACATGCGAGAAGGTATGAAAAATTAAAATCACACATACTGATGCTATGTATGAAGAGCAATAGCATTCAGAATGGTGCCTTTTACCAAAGCAAATTAATTAAGGCAAATAACATAAGCTTCTCGAGTCTCAATGACCCTTTGCAGATGATGGCAGCTACATCATGAAGTCATTGAATTTGAAAGGCAATGTTACTTTCATTTTATGACACACAATATAATTTATTTCTTGCTAATCGGCTGCCAAAAAAAAACCCGCCTGGTTCTATCATAGTACAAGTATTTCACTGCCAGTAAAATGCTTTGGGACATCCTAAGGTCATGGAAGATGGTAGAGAAATACAAGGCTTCTTTTCTCAGTAACGCAAGGCCATGTGCCTGCCATTCCTGTATACCCTGTTCTCTTATTAGCTTCTCATCCATCTCGTGCTGTCTGTATGATGACCACACAATGCATGGACAGTATGAAAAATTAAAATCAATTTTTCCTTTGATACTAAATATTATTAAAGGATAACAAATGTGTGTCAGTCAGCCTAAGGTAGCAATTCAATTGTAGCGTTTTCTCAAGGTTTACAACTTGATGAGAACTTCTGAATTGAATTACTGCTTTAAGATTCTACTCAACATGCATTGTTAGATATTTGGATGCTTCTGTAAATTATTGTAGGATATATTACAAACATATATAAAAATTAGCAGTTAGAACTTTTACATCAACAATCACTCTTTATATTTCGTCAAAATACTATTCCATATTGCAAACTGTCTGTAGATTATGAAACAGAATATTGGTGTAAGAATATTTAGTTTAGGTTGGTTTAGAAATACAGTGGGGAAACAGACCCTTCAGCCCACCGAGTCCACACCGACTAGAGATCCCTGCACATTAACACTATCCTACACACACTAGGGATAATTTTACATTTACACCAAGCCAATTAACCTACAAAACCTGTATGTCTTTGGAGTGTGTGAGGAAACCGAAGATCTCAGGGAAAACGCACGCTGGTCACTGGAAGAACATACAAACTCTGTACAGACAGCACCCGTAGTCAGGATGGACATCCTGATATTGGTGTAGGTCCAAAATATTGGGTGTATATGGTTGCTTAATATTTCCCCCTCTGATAAGCTAATGGGAACATCAACTTATTTTTCTAACCGTGTAAATGGCACGAAGATTGATTGGGGGAGTAATGGTTTGTGCTTCAGCATTCAGGCTTTATTATTCTATCCTAGAATCGTGGAATCGTCACAGCACAGGAGGTGGCCATTTGGCCCATCAAGTCAATGCCAGCTCTCAACCAGAGCGAGTCTTCAGTTGAAACTTATCAGAACTTTCTTCCTCATCTTCAATTTTTTCTTTATCATGATTTTTTCCAATTCTCATGAAGGTTGCTGTAGAACTTGCCTCCAATACATCAAGTGGTGTGTCCCTCACATCATTTTTAACTTTCAGTACTATAATATTTTCGGTTTCTTCATCTTGCTAAGTAAGTTTCTTACTTGAATAATACCTTCTGTTGTCTTCTTACCTTTTTTCCCCTTTCTGTTTCTACACCTTAGTTTCCACACAGCCAAAATAATTTAAATCCTCCCCAATGGTACCAGCAGATTTATCCACAATGACTGTTGCGATGTTTTCCAAAAATATGCCAATTGGTTGCTTGTTTTGTGTTTTTTGACACTCTTTGAGGATGGTGGCAGGAAAATTGGCGGTGAGGGTTGGGGTGGAGCTGATGCAAGGGAGTCTAGTTTAAGGGAAAATAATTAGGCAAACACAGGACTGATAGGAATACTCTACAAATTGGCATAGGCTCGATGGGCTCAAACCAAATCAAATCAAATACGTTTATTGTCATTGCACAACTGTACAACAAAATTTCATTGCATCTCCTTCAGTGGTATACATAGAAGACACGGGATAAAAGATTTAAAAGAACAAAAACACAAACAACCATTGACTCATATACCGGCAAGATCAGTAAATGAAATTAATGAAATAAATTAATAAATAGATAATAGAAATATAAAAAATATTGCGCATTATATTACACCACAATAGTGTTGTGTTGCCCGCAGTGTTATCTATTTGAGTTTAGTTCTTTTATGGCACGTGGGTAGAAACTTAATTAGTCTACAAGTGCGGGCTTTCAGGGACCTGTATCGCCTCCCAGAGGGCAGCAGAGTGAAAAGGTGGTTGGCAGGGCGGGATGAGTCCTGTTTGATGTTTGTGGCCCCGTGTAAACATCGGGCCCTGTAAATATCATCCAGGGAGGGTAGTTGAGCGTTTGTGATGCTCTGTGCTGTTTTAATAACTCTCTGTAGTGCCTTCCTTTCAGCCACAGTGCAGCTAGCAAACCACACCAGGATGCCATAGGAGAGGATGCTTCAAAGAGAGGGCCTCCAAATGCAATTATGAATTATTTAAATGATATGTTAAATTATATAAAATTATATATCATGGTAGGCATATTACCCAAACTTATGTAGTGGTATGCAGTCTCTGAGAGACTTTCCTCCCCGTTGCAATGCAACAAGGCAGCGGACTGGCAGTGCAGGAACAAGCCCCCCTTGGATTTTATCGTCGGTAAAAGCTGTTCCTGTTAACAAACAAAACGTACCTCGGGCTGCCAATCAAGACACTTATTATTATTTTTATTCAAATCGTTTGCTATGTCGCTCTTCAAGGGAGATGCTAAATGCATTTCGTTGTGTCTGTACTGTACACTGACAATGACAATTAAAATTGAATCTGAATCTGAATCTGTATGTGTAAGAAGGAACTGCAGATGCCGATTTAAACCAAAGACAGATACAAAAACCTGGAGTAACTCAGTGGGCCAGGCAGCATTGCTGGAGAGGAATGGGTGATGGTTCGGGTTGAGACGTTTGAAGAAGGGTCTCGACCCGAAACATCCAGCTTTTCCAGCTTTTTGTGTCTATCTCTTGTTCTCACTGTGGTGGACATTCAGGCCCTTCAGCCCACCGAGCCTGCGCCGACCAGTGATTCCAGCACACTAGCACCATGCTATACATTTGGAACAATTTACAATGTTAGCAAAGCATATTAACCTACAAACCTGAATTCCTTTGGACGCTGGGAGGAAAGTGGCGGACCCGGAAAAATCCCATGTTGTCACAGGGAGAACATACAAACTCCAAACAGACAGTTCCTATTGTCGGAATTGAACCCGGGTCTCTGACGCTGTAAGGCAGCAATTCTACCGCTGCGCCACCGTGCCGCCCAGACAATAGGTTGAGACCATTGGGATTATCCTCCTCTTGCAGATATTTCCTCCTCATCCCTCGTCCAAGTCACAAGCTGCAGATCATCTAGGCATGCATTCTTTTATTTTTACCCGCAGATCAATAGCACTCTGTCTTTGTAAAACCAAGACACTTGAACAGGCAGTGTGGGAAAAAAGCAAGGAACTACTGATGATAAGGACTGTGCCACCGAGAGAAGTGTTGCTGTGTTCTTTCAAGAAGACATCATTCTCTCTTTCACCGCTGCTACTCAGTCAGTGCCCTTGAACACGCTAGTCTGTCTGCCTGTCCTGATTGCAGCTGCTCGCATCGTGAATGTGAACTCCTTTCTAGATGCGGTGCTGTTCAAGGTTATCCTCCAAGGCCATCCTCTGTCTCCTCCCTTGAGAATAGGCAGCCTTTCTGCAGTTAATGGGTAGCAGTATAGAGGAACAGGCAAGGGTAGGTCAAAGGCAGGCTCAAGGTTGACCAGCTGAAGGTTCAATCTAATTTGACACTTTGATTAATAAATTTAGGTTTGAATGGTTATTTTGTCATTCTATATTGCCATTTAATTTTTGCTTTGCCGCCAAACATTAGTTAGTTTGCATGTTCTTGTAGAATAATCAGGTAACTTGGTCACTCTAACCTGGCCAACAAAGGATGTTAGGCTCAGCTTATGAAAACATAGAAAAATAGAAAATAGGTGCAGGAGGAGGCCATTCGACCCTTCGAGCCAGCACTGCAATTCATTGTGATCATGGCTGATCGTCCCCTATCAATAACCTGTGCCTGCCTTCTCCCCATATCCCTTGACTCCGCTAGCCCCTAGAGCTCTATCTAACTCTCTTTTAAATCCATCCAGTGACTTGGCCTCCACTGCCCACCGCGGCAGGGAATTCCACAAATTCACAACTCTCTGGGTGAAAACGTTTTTTTCTCACCTCAGTCTTAAATGACCTCCCCTTTATTCTAAGACTGTGGCCCCTGGTTCTGGACTCGCCCACCATTGGGAACATTTTTCCTGCATCTAGCTTGTCCAGTCCTTTTATAATTTTATATGTTTCTATAAGATGCCCCCTCATCCTTCTAAACTCCAGTGAATACAAGCCTAGTCTTTTCAATCTTTCCTCATATGGCAGTCCCGCCATCCCAGGGATCAATCTTGTGAACCTACGCTGCACTGCCTCATCTTCCATCTCTTCCTGCTGCATTTCTATTACTATTCAACTGGGGAAAATGACTGTACCCTTGTGGACCCCTCACTCATCAATATATAATTCACCTAGAGTGGACGTGGAAAGGATGTTTCCTTTAATGAGAGAGTCTAGAACCAGAGGGTAAAGCCTCAGAATAAAAGGGCATACCTATCGAATGGAGATGAGGAAGAATTTCTTCAGCCAGAGGGTGGTGAATTTGTGGAATTCATTGCTACAGATGGCCGTGGAGGCCAAGACATTAGGCATGTTTAAAGCAGAGATTGATGGGTTCTTGATGAGCATCGGCATCAAGGTTTACAGGGAGAAGGCAGGAGAATGGGGTTGAGAGGGAAAATCGATCAGCTATGACTGAATGATGGAATAGACTCGATGGGCTGACTGCCGTAATTGGTGAAGTGGCACCAGGTTTGTTGAGGGCAGTTTTCTTTCAGCTATTCTGATACTAAGTCATGAGTCAAGGAACTGATGATAAAGACAGTGCCACCGTGAGAAGTGTTGCTGTGTTCTCTTGACAGATACAATAGTGGCATTAATGGATTTCCGGAAGTGGCGGCGCTGTTAACAGCTGCGGCTCGCCTGCAGTCCGTCTGTCTTTACTTTTTTCTGTTGTTTTTTTTGTCTTGTTTTGGTTAAGTTTTAGTTTGTTGGGGTTGTGTTAGAGGGGGTGGAACATGTTCTCTGTCTCTTCCTTCGGGGGAATGCGACTTTTTCGTGTCGTAGGCAATAGAGGGATATAGACCATGTACAGCCTGATAAGCATCATGTTTGGCGGAGACGGCGGGAAAACGATTGTGGCGCGGGGCCGAGCTGGGGGGGCCCGAGCTTCCGGAGCTGCTCCGTTCAGTGGCGGGTGCCATCACGGAGTCCGCTGGATGGCTCTCCGGCCCACCGCCTGCAGCTGTCTGTCCTTATGCTTGGTGAACTCACTGTGGTGGATGTTTTTTTTTTTATGTTTTGTTATTATGTATTAAAAAGTTCAGACCGTAAGGTCTGAATGACAATAAAGGATCTATCTAATGGGGATTATAGATAAGCACATGGCAGTGCAGGCAATAGAGGGATATAGACCATGTACAGCCTGATAAGCATCATGTTTGGCATAAACATTGTGGGCCGTTTTGGAGTGCTTTTTAATGTGGGGGAGAGGGGGGGGGGGGGGGGGGGGGGGGGAAATGGGGGGGGGGGGGGGGGGGGGGGGGGGGGGTACAGGGGGGGGGGGGGGGGGGGGGAGGGGCATGGGGGGGGGGGGGGGGGGGGGGGGGGGGGGGGGGGGGGGGGGTTTGGCATAAAACATTGGGGGGGGATGGGCCGTTCTGGGGGGGTTCAGTGGGGGGGGGGGGGGGGGGGGGCAGCTGGTGGGTTTATCACCCTTTTTTAAACATTTTTTTATTATGGGGGGGGGGGGGGGGGGGGGGGGGGATGGGTGGGGGGAGGGGGGGGGGGGGGGGGGGGGAGGGGGGGGGAGGGGAAACTGCATTTCTCAGTCTCTACCTGGTCGGAGATGCAGCTTTTTTCCGAGCCACATCCTCGCCCCTTCCTCGCGGCCTACCAACGGGCCTGGAGCGACGTTTCCTGCCGGGACCGGCCAGAGCTTCAGCTTCAGCGGCGGCGCAGCGCTGAAGCACCATCGCGGAGTGGGCGATGCCTTACCCGGGTCGCCGTGCGGTAAGCTGAGACCGCCGACTACAACATCCCGGAGCTGTGGTCACGGAGCGTCCAGCCGCTGCGGCGCTGATTTGCAAACACCGCGGAGCCTGAGATCTCTCGCAGAGATCGCCAGTCTCAGAGCTCCGACCAGCGCGGCCTGTGGACTATGGGAGCTGCCGTCTCTGGCAGCAAGTGGCCGTTCCAGACGCTCCAGGCCGCTGAAGAGTGTCCGGAGCCCCATCATCCGGCGAGGGGGCCTTAAACATCAGGGACGCCATTGCGGTGACTGCGGAGGCCTCAAATAGGCCCCGACCACGGGGTGAACATAGAGGGAGAGGACTGGACTTTGTTGCCTTCGATCATAGTGGGAACCATTGTGGGGGGATGTCTTTATATTTTATGTTAAATTCTTCTTTAATGTGGTGTCTTACTTTTATTGATGTGCTGCAAATGGCAACTCAAATTTCACTACCATCAGAAATGGTGTATGTGACAATATGTACTTTGTCCTTTGCCCTTGTCCTATTCTGTTCTATGTTCTATGTTCTAAGTATCAAAAATTAAGAGTTTGACTGACATAGCTACCGGTAACAATTAAATTCTTACTTGCTACAGCTGAACAGACCCATTAATGCAATAACACACATAAATATGTAATCATTAATAGTACAATGCATTTTTATAACTTTAAATCTAGGTAATAATAATACTTCAAAACTGGAGTCTACAGTGTAATACAAAGACATCATAGTCCATGGAAGATCACCGTCACTCAGGTGTATAGGAAGGAACTGTTGGTGGTGATTTATACCGATGATAGGTACAAAATGCTGGAGTGACTCAGTGGGACAGGCAGCTTCTCAGGAGAGAAGGAATGGGTGACATGTTGGGCCGAGACCCTTCTTTAGACTGAGAATCAGGGGAGAGGGAGAAATAGAGATATGGATGAGTAAGGTGTGAAAACAAGAAATCAAAGTGGGCGATGCTCAAGGAATATGTAGAATGGATCATTGTTAGCTGAGGGGAAGGTGGTAACGAGATACAATTAGTAAAATGTAATCAGGAGGACACTGAGGTAGTGGTTAGTGTTTTATATTGTTCAAGGTCCTGTTGGTTGCTGGGAAGAAGCAGCTTTTGAACCTGGTGATCATGGTTTTCAGTCTCCTGTATCGTCTTCCTGATGATAGTAACAAAATAGGTTGGCCTGGGTGGTTTTGGTCACTGACGATATTGGGTGCTTTTATGAGACAGCAACTCCTATGGATTCCTTCAATGATAAGGGAGGTCAGTACCTGTGATGAACGGAGCAACCACTCTCTGCAGCCTCCTTCATTCCTGGCCGTTTGAGTTAGGCCATGGTCTAATGCACCTCTATAAGGTTTGCTAGAACATTTCGCCACATATCGAAGAGTTGTTAAGTAAGCAGCGAATTTGTCCTGTTGTGGTTTACGTGGCAGCATGGCTTTAATTGTGAGCATATTGCCTATATGTCAACTATGCTTAAACCAAGTGGTTAGTGGCAAGCTTTTATAGGTCCTGGTGAGGAGTCTCAAACCCGAAATGTTAAGACTTTAAGGTTAAGAATTCTCTGTCTCGGTGGAGGCCGGTTTTCTGGATACTTACAAGAGAGAGCTAGATAGGGCTCTTAAAGATAGCGGAGTCAGGGGATATGGGGAGAAGGCAGGAACGGGGCACTGATTGGGGATGATCAGCCATGATCACATTGAATGGCGGTGCTGGCTCGAAGGGCCGAATGGACTACTCCTGCACCTATTGTCTATTGTCCATTGTCTATTGGCTGTTTTTCATTTTACAGATGCCGCCTAACCTGATGTATTTCTAGCAGTTTCTTTTTTTTTATCAGCCATTATTCATCATTAGCCATCCTTTGGCTTCTAGCTGTGGTTCAGAAGCCAAATTGCATGTAAAAACATGGACATACAGCTGGTGAATGTGCACATGCGTTGTGGAAAATGGCAGCCATTCTGTCAGTACTGATTCAAGCATATGTACATCAATGATATTTTGTTTCGATTTTTGGACCAATTAGTCCAAGATTAAGAACCCTTCAACTTATATAATGGGCTTGAATATGAATTTCAATTCCCAATTTGCCTGCGAGAGTATGTAATGGAATATGACAATCACATTCGTGTAATTGTTCTGAGCCAGTTCTAATCCTCAGTAAGGGATTCCATCCTGCAAAGGCACAGCTTTTCCCATGTGAAATCCTGCTCTGACATCCCACTCAAAACATTCCTTCAAACATCTGGGACATGCATTCTGTGCTTTATTTAGCTTATTTTGCAATTTATTAATGGACTTCAGCACCTTTCAATGCAAGTCTTTGTTGTTTTTTTATACACTCGTTTCAATTAAATAGGGTGTTGGTGAAACCTCATTTAGAGTAATGTGAACAAAATTGGTCCGTCTGTTTAAGAAAGGATATTAATGCCTTGGAAGCAGTTCAGAGAAAAGCGACAAGCCTAATGCCTGAAACGGGCAGGATGCCTATGAGAAAACGGTGTATGGGCTCGGCTTATACCCGCTAAAATGTAGAAGAGTGATTAACACCGACACAGTCCTGAGAGGTCGTGACCAGCTAGATTTCAAGTGAAGTTATAGAATTACAGCGATGTCGACCAAGATGCCGTATCTAAGCTTGGCCCATTTACCTGCTTTGGGCCCACATTCCTCTAAACCTTTCCGACCATATAGCTGTCCGAATGTCTTTTAAATATTATTATTGTATCTGCCTCAAGTACATCCTCTGGCTGCTGGTTACATATACCCACCTCCATGTGAAAAAATGCCTCTCATGTTTCTATTAACTCCTTCCTCTCTCACCTTAACCCATGCCCTCCTGCTCTTGATTTCCTTAACCTGTGAAATACGCTCAGTGCTTTCAATCTATCTATTCCCCTCATGATTTTATACAACTCTATAAGTGGACCCCTCAGCTTCCTGCCGTGCGATTAATCAAGTTCTAGCTTGCCCAATCTGTTCTGTTAGCTCAGTCCTTCTCGGCCTGGCAACATCCTCATAATTATTTTCTGCACCCTCTCCATGTTCTTCCTTACTACTCTCTTGAAAACATTAAAATACTTTACTTCCATTGCTCTTTGAGGAAGATGAATGGCAAAAGGAGTTTGCATAGAAACATAGAAACATAGAAAATAGGTGCAGGAGTAGGCCATTCGGCCCTTCGAGCCTGCACCGCCATTCAATATGATCATGGCTGATCATCCAACTCAGTATCCCGTACCTGCCTTCTCTCCATACCCCCTGATCCCTTTAGCCACAAGGGCCACATCTAACTCCCTCTTAAATATAGCCAATGAACTGGCCTCAACTACCCTCTGTGGCCGAGAGTTCCAGAGATTCACCACTCTCTGTGTGAAAAATGTTTTTCCCATCTCGGTCTTAAAGGATTTCCCCCTTATCCTTAAGCCGTGACCCTTTGTCCTGGACTTCCCCAACATCGGGAACAATCTTCCTGCATCTAGCCTGTCCAACCCCTTAAGAATTCTGTAAGTTTCTATAAGATCCCCCCTCAATCTCCTAAATTCTAGCGAGAACAAGCCGAGTCTATCCAGTCTTTCTTCGGAGATCTCGGAGAAAACCCATGTGGTCACGGGGATAATGTACAAACTCTGTACAGACATCACCCATATTCGGGATCGAAATCGAGTCTCCGGCACTACGTGCTATAAGGCAGCAACTCTACCACTGGGCCATGCCATTTGAAGCAAAGGAGGTCCATATTCTGCGAAATTGGGCAAAAGGAGCAAACACATACATATCACACATGGGGGACTGAGCTTTTGGAGATAAGTTGTGTGCAGGCAGTGAAATCCAGTCACAGAAAATGAAATAGATTAACTTTATAGACTTTCAAACTCACTCTCGAGTTGCATTAGTGGTGAAATGGGAGAAGAGCAGCATTCCTTGGCTCCACTGCTTGAGATCACCAATCACACTCACAGTACCAACTTTAAAAACTGAACTGTAGGCAAGGGTCAAAACTATTTGATGTCATCCGATTTCACTTTAGTAAAAACCTTTTAACATCTTAACTTGTAGTGTTAATAAACATTAATTAGAACAGGGGATTCAAGTGCCTGAGCCTTGAAGACCAAGGGCAGATTCCTACCGTGTGGCACGGCAGGTGGCCTTTGCTGTGGATTGATACCTTTCCTGCAAACTCCCATTACATTTATTTTACAGCAGTTTTTTTCATTTGTCATTTACATTTCATTGTGCTGCTTTATCGTGATACACAATCGAAACTGCGGAACCAGGCAAGCAGTAACCTATTCAATAGTTAAAAAATCGACATCATCTGTATCATCACCCATAGTGCGGTAGACATTCCACTTGCAAGCATACATGGATCCCAGCAACATCATGGGGGAGTTGGGGGAGTCCAGAACCAGGGGCCACAGTTTAAGAATACGGAGTAAGCCATTTAGAATGGAGACGAGGAAATACTTTTTCTCACAGACAGTGGTGAGTCTGTGGAATTCTCTGCCTCAGAGGGCGGTGGAGGCAGGTTCTCTGGATGCTTTCAAGAGAGAGCTAGATAGGGCTCTTAAAGATAGCAGTCAGGGGATATGGGGAGAAGGCAGGAACAAGGTACTGATTGGGGATGATCAGCCATGATCACATTGAATGGTTCTGGCTCAAAGGGCCAAATGGCCTGCCCCTGCACCTATTGTCTATTGTCTATTGTCTATCATGGTTGTGGACATTACAGTGGTTGAGTGAACTTCCAGATACTGCAGAAAGGGAAAGTCAATGGATAATATCTCTTCCAGTCGCACCCTGGCCACTCCCTCTTCTCCACTCTCCCATCGGGCAAAAGTGTGACAACGCAAACCTCCAGATTTAGGGACAGTTTCTTCCCAGCTGTTATCAGGCAACTGAACCAACCCAACAACAACTCGAGAGCAGTACTGAACTATCTATCTCATTGGAGACTCTCGGACTATCCTTGATCGGACTTTACTGGCTTTACCTTGCACTCAACGTTATTCACGGTATTCCCTTTATTGCTTATCTGTACACCGTGAATGGCTCGATTGTAATCATGTATTGACTTTCCGCTGACTGGTTAGCATGCAACAAAAGCTTTTCACTGTACCTCGGTACACGTGACAATAAACTAAACTCAAACGAGAATAGTAATGATACCTGTGTGCAGCGGGGCAATCAACTTCAGTGAAGGACACACTGAAAAAGGTAATCCCCTTTTCTCACCAGTAATATTTGGAATAATATCCATCTGCTATGTTTTTTTTCAGATTTCCAGAATTCCCAACTTGATATGTGTCTGTATAACATTATTTCACTCGTCCTTGTTAGACACTACAACTATAACTTGAGTAAATGCCTTCTATTGCCAGCAAAGTTTGTTACTGTACAATTAATGCACAGTGCAATGGCCTTTCACTACATTGCTGTTGTGTCAAGTCAAATAACATTGCAAAAGATTCAATGTCATGGCATTCCTTTATTAAAGTCCATTATTCCACAGTTATTGTACTACCCTTGCTTTATAATATATTACTAAAAAAATGACCTGCAGGGTCCAACACACATATAATTTTCATGATAGTTACCTCATTGGCTTGAGTAATCAATTCATCCCTCAGTAGCAGGCTACACTGCTGCTGCTGTTGTAGCATTTTGCTATTAGGCTCTCCACACAAAATATACGGCATATTTCTCTTTGAACTCACTGTGAGTCTAAGAAGCAGGAAAAGCCCTCAGAAGAAAAAAAGCTAAATGTTAACTTAGGGAGCTTATTTCCTCTTATGGCATTTCTTGTTCTCTTGCACTTAAATTATCAATACTTTCAAAGGTGATACTTACCACATTCACTGGTAAGCAAACGTTATAGACCATAGTCTTTCATTTATCGACAATGCTGTTTGTTCTGGTCTCCACCCATTCCCTTACACAATTCCCAATGTGTCATATCATGCCATTCAAAACACTCACATTCCTGACAAAAGCACAAACCTTGCTCTCCTGTGTTGCGATGTTACCAATGTCAAGTGAGTGGTCATCTTGGTCAGAGGTTAGAGGTCACGCTACAGTAGAAGCAAAAATTTCTACTGTAATACATTCTCTCAGATGAGTTGCTATCTAATTATCAGAATTTCATCTGAAAGGCTTCTATATAATCCATGTTTTGCATTCCTGCTATCCTGCCAGCAATTCGCTGAAAACATCATATGTTCCTTCGATGAGTGGCTTCAAAGGGATACCAATGATTTCATGAACTTGTTGTCAGTTTTCAAATTTAGGATCTATCCAGAGATCTCAACCTGTCTTTCACTGGAATAAAATGGCCATGAACATCAAATGCCACTCACGCCTGCCAGAGAATGTCAGTGGCAAAGGGCAAGGTCTTTGGTTTGAGCCGGGCTTAGAGCTTTTGGTGGATGCATTGCAATATCAGAGGAGCATAACAAGAAATTATCGTCCCCTCATTCAGATGGAAAAAGTGCTTTACAAGACAAACACGTAATGTCCTCAGTAACAGTGAAAATATTTGCATAATTATAATGAAATGGAAACTCTTAATTAGAAAAACACATCTAATTGAACTCTCCCACATAGAATTGTCAGAAATGACCATATGTTCATAACTAGGGTAATCAATTGAGAGAGGCAGTGACACATTTATATTGGCCCAGTATTTAAAATGATCTGGTTCATGTACATTGAAAATTCCAACATATTGCTGCAGCTTTATGTCACATACCATAAATATCGATAGAATTTCTATCATTATTTTTCCATATTATTTCCATAATTCATCAGTCATAGTTGGAGAGGATTCTTTGGTATAGGACATGTTCATATTTGGAAGAAAGGGGGATAATTAGGGGCGTTCAGCATAACTTTGGCTGCAACTGGTTCTGTCTTACTAGATTGAGCTTTTTGAGGAGATGAGTGAAGGTGATCAATGAGCGTAGACAATAGACAATAGACAATAGGCAGTAGGTGCAGGAATAGGCCATTCGGCCCTTCGAGCCAGCACCACCGTTCAATGTATCATGGCTGATCATTCACAATCAGTACCCCATTCCTGCCTTCTCTCCATATCCCTATACTCCGCTATCCCTAAGAGCGCTCAATCTTACTCTCTCTTAAAGTATCCAGAGAACCAGCCTCCACCACCCTTTGAGGCAGAGAATTCCACACACTCACAACTCTCTGTGTGAAAACGTTTTTCCTCATCTCCATTCTAAATGGCTTACCACTTATTCTTAAACTACGCCCTCTGGTTCAGGAGGTTTCCTGCCCCTAGCGTGTCCAAACCCTTAATAATGTTATATGTTTCAATAAGATTCCCTCTCATCCTTCTAAATTCCAGAGTATACAAGCCCAGCCGCTCCAATCTATCAACATATGACAGTCCCGCCATCCCGGGAATTAACCTCATAAACCTATGCTGCACTCCCTCAATAGCAAGAATGTCCTTCCTCATGTTTGGAGACCAAAACTGCACACAATACCCCAGGTGTGGTCTCACTAGGGCCCTGTACAAATACCAGAGGACCTCTTTGCTCCTATACTCAACTCCTCTTGTTATGAAGGCCAACATGCCATTCACTTTCTTCACTGCCTGCTGTACCTGCATGCTTACTTACAGTGACTGATGAACAAGGACCCCCAGATCCCGTTGTACTTCCCTTTTTCCCAACTTGACATCATTTAGATAATAATCTGCCTTCCTGTTTTTGCTAACAATGTGGATAACCTCACATTTATCCACATTAAACTGCATCTGCCATGCATCTGCCCACTCACCCAACCTGTCCAATTCACCCGGCATTCTCATAGCATCCTCCTCATAGTTCACACTGCCACCCAGCATTGTGCCATCTGTAAATTTGCTAATGTTACTTTGAATCCATTCATCCAAATCAATAATATACATTGTAAATAGCTGCGGTCCCAGCACCGAACCTTGCTAGTCACTGCCTGCCATTCTGAAAGGGACCCGTTAGTCCCTACTCTTTGTTTCCTGTCTGCCAACCAATTTTCTATCCATGTCAGCACCCTACTTGCAATTCCATGTGCTCTAATTTTTCCCACTAATCTCCTATGTGGGACCTTATCAAATGCCTTCTAAAAGTCCAGGTACACTACATCCACTGGCTCTCCCTTGTGCATTATCCTGGTTACATCCTCAAAAAATTCCTGAAGATAAGTCAAGCATGACAAGTAATAGATGTTGTTTACATGTATGTTAGTAATGAATAATAATTGGATATAGAGATGATGTTTCCACTAGTGTGAGAGTCTGGAACTAAAGATCATGGCCTCAGATTAAAGGATGTTAGAAACATAGAAACATAGAAAATAGGTGTTTCTATGTAAACTCCTTTTGCCATTCATCTTCCTCAAAGAGCAATGGAAGTAGAGTCTTTGAATGTTTTCAAGAGAGTAGTAAGGAAGAACATGAAAAGTCACCCCAAGTGTAGATGGGAATTTGGAGTTGTTAGAATCAGGTTAGCCTTGATTTTATTGACTGACGGAGAAAGCTTGAGGACTGTAAGTTAAGACTGACTGACAATTGTAGATATCATACACTGCCATGGTCATTGCAAGTCCACACCCTTCCTTTCAGTCCGATCATCGGAGAAGGTCAATGTGTGCATAGTGTAGTTTAGTTTAGAGATACAGCACGGAAACATGCCCTTCAGCCCATTGTGTCCGCACCGACCAGCGATCCCCACACATTAACACTATCCTACACAATAGGGACAATTTTACATTTATACCAAGCCAATTAACCTGCAAACCTGTAACTCTTTGGAGTTTGAGAAGTTCACTCTATTTATCTCATTGAAGATACATAGATACATAGAAAATAGGTGCAGGAGTAGGCCATTTGGCCCTACGAGCCTGCACCGCCATTCAATATGATCATGGCTGATCATCCAACTCAGAATCCCGTACCTGCCTTCTCTCCATAACCATATAACCATATAACCATATAACAATTACAGCACGGAAACAGGCCATCTTGACCCTTCTAGTCCGTGCCGAACACATAATCTCCCCTAGTCCCATATCCTTGCGCTCAGACCATAACCCCTCCATTCCCTTCCCATCCATATAACTATCCAATTTATTTTTAAATGATAAAAACGAACCTGCCTCCACCACCTTCACTGGAAGCTCATTCCACACAGCTACCACTCTCTGAGTAAAGAAGTTCCCCCTCATGTTACCCCTAAACTTCAGTCCCTTCATTCTCAAGTCATGTCCCCTTGTTTGAATCTTCCCTACTCTCAGTGGGAAAAGCTTTTCCACGTCAACTCTGTCTATCCCTCTCATCATTTTAAAAACCTCTATCAAGTCCCCCCTTAACCTTCTGCGCTCCAAAGAATAAAGCCCTAACTTGTTCAACCTTTCCCTGTAACTTAGTTGCTGAAACCCAGGCAACATTCTAGTAAATCTCCTCTGTACTCTCTCTATTTTGTTGACATCCTTCCTATAATTAGGCGACCAAAATTGTACACCATACTCCAGAATTGGCCTCACCAATGCCTTGTACAATTTTAACATTACACCCCAACTTCTATACTCAATGCTCTGATTTATAAAGGCCAGCACACCAAAAGCTTTCTTTACCACCCTATCTACATGAGATTCCACTTTCAGGGAACTGTGCACAGTTATTCCCAGATCCCTCTGTTCACCTACATTCCCTACCATTTACCATGTACGTCCTATTTTGATTTGTCCTGCCAAGATGTAGCACCTCACACCTTATCAGCATTAAACTCCATCTGCTATCTTTCAGCTCACTGTTCCAACTGGCATAAATCTCTCTGTAGACTTTGAAAATCTACTTCATTACCCGCAACCCCACCTATCTTAGTATCATCTGCATACTTACTAATCCAATTTACCACACCATCATCCAGATCATTGATGTACATGACAAACAACAGTGGACCCAACACAGATCCCTGCGGCACCCCACTCGTCACTGGCCTCCAACCTGACAAACAACCATCCACCATTACTCTCTGGCATCTCCCATTCAGCCACTGTTGAATCCATCTTGCTACTCCACCATTAATACCAAACCATTGAACCTTCTTAACCAACCTTCCATGAGGAACCTTGTCAAAGGCCTTACTGAAGTCCATATACACAACATCCACTGCTTTACCCTCATCAATTTCCCGAGTAACATCTTCAAAAAATTTAAGAAGATTTGTTAAACAATACCCCCTGATCCCTTTAGCCACAAGGGCCACATCTAAATCCCTCTTAAATATAGCCAATGAACTGGCCTCAACTACCCTCTGTGGCCGAGAGTTCCAGAGATTCACCACTCTCTGTGTGAAAAATGTTTTTCTCATCTCGGTCTTAAAGGATTTCCCCCTTATCCTTAATCCGTGACCCCTTGTCCTGGACTTCCCCAACATCGGGAACAATCTTCCTGCATCTAGCCTGTCCAACCCCTTAAGAATTTTGTAAGTTTCTATAAGATCCCCCCTCAATCTTCTAAATTCTAGCGAGTACAAGCCGAGTCTATCCAGTCTTTCTTCATATGAAAGTCCTGACATCCCAGGAATCAGTCTGGTGAACCTTCTCTGTACTCCCTCTATGGCAAGAATGTCTTTTTCTCAGATTTGGAGACCAAAACTGTACGGAATACTCCAGGTGTGGTCTCACCAACACCCTGTACAACTACAGTAAAACCTCCCTGCTCCTATGCTCAAATCCTTTTGCAATGAATGCTAACATACCATTCACTTTCCTCACTGCCTGCTGCACCTGCATGCCTACTTTCAATGACTGGTTTACCATGACACCCAGGTCTCGTTGCATCTCCCCTTTTCCTAATGTTCTTTTAGGAAAGAGATGAGGAGAAATGTCTTTAGGCAGAGGGTGGTGAATCTGTGGAATTCTTTGCCACAGAAGGCTCTGGAAGCTATCAGTGGATATTTTCAATGCAGAGATGGATAGATCATTGATTAACACAGGTGTCAGAGGTGATGGGAGAAGGTTGGAGAATGGGGTTTGGAGGGAGAGATAGATCAGTCATGATTGAATGGCAGAGTAGACGATGGGCCAAATGGCCTAATTCAACTCCTATCACTTTAGACCTTATGACCTAATAAGGCTTTGACAAAGTCCCTTATGATAGACTGATATAGAAGATTAAGATGCATGGGATCTATGTTGACCTGGTAGTTCGGTTTCAGAGTTGGCTTACTTATAGAAGATAGATAGATGGAAGTAGTGGAATGATGATATTTTGCTTAGAGGCCAGTAGTGCTCTGCCTTGATCTGTACAAGGATCTCTGCTTTGAACATGGATGGGTTAGTTAGTAAGCTTGCAAGCAACAATAACATCGATGGAGTTATGGATAGTGAGGAAGGCTGACAAAGAATGCAGCAGGATTTAGATCAGTTACTGATATGAAAAGAGAAATGCAGATGAAATTGAACCTGAGCAGCTGTGAAGTGCTGTACTTTGGGAGATCAAATGTAAGGTGAAGGTATATAGATAAAGGCATTAAAGCCTTTAAGCATTGATGTACAGAGAGGTCCAAGGGTCCCAACAGATGGGACACAAGTAGGCAGAGTGGTAAAGAAGCATAAGGTAAGCTTGCCTTCATCAGTGGAGACAATAAGTATAAGAGTAGGGACGCCATAAGGTTGTGAGGTTGAATGTACGGGGAGAGTATTCAGTTAATGGCAAGACCTTTATTATGCCCCTGTCCCACTTAGGAAACCTGAACGGAAACCTCTGGAGACTTTGAGCCCCATCCAAGGTTTCCGTGCGGTTCCCAGAGGTTGCAGGTGGTTGCCAGAGGTTGCAGGTAGTGGAAGCAGGTAGGGAGACTGACAAAAACCTCCGGGAACCACACGGAAACCTTGGGTGGGGCGCAAAGTCTCCAGAGGTTTCCGTTCAGGTTTCCTAAGTGGGACAGGGGCATTAACCACACTGATGTGCAGAGTGATCTTGGTGTACATGTTCATTGCTCACTGAAGGTAGCCAAGATCTCGGAATTAGGAAGTCATGATGCAGCTCCATAGGAAGTTAGTTAGGCCACATGTGAAGTATTGCATGCAGTTCTGGTTGCCTCATTACAGGAGAGATGTGGAGGCTTTGGAGTGGGTGCAGAGAAGATCTAGCAAAATATTGCCTGGATTGGAGGTTTTCAGCTTTAGACTTTAGAGATACTGTGTGGAAACAGGACTTTTGGCCCACCGAGTCCGTGCAGGCTAACTATGTCGCCTCATAGCTTGGACTCTGAAAATGGATGCTGTCCGTGTGGAATTTGCACATTCGCCTTTTGATGATGTGGATCGAACCCAGGTCTCAGTTGCTGCGCTGTGCTGTACTATTCTATATTTTCACATTTTCTAGAAGTTATTTATAACTACTGAGCCTGTTATGAACTCTTAGCAATAGTCTACAAATGTAAAGCTCAACACCATAGCGGGAACAGGCGACGCAGTGGGGCAGCGGTAGAGTTGCTGCCTTACAGGGCCAGAGACCCGGGTTCAATCCTAACTATGGGTGCTATCTGTGTGGAGTTTGTCCGTACTCCCTGTGACCACGTGGGTTTTCTCCGGGTGCTCCGGTTTCCTCCCACACTCCAAAGGCATACAGGTTTGTAGGTTAATTGGCTTCTGTAGTTTAATTGTTGTTTTGTAGTGTGTAGGGACTATTTACAAAGTGTACAGAGTGAACCGTGTGGACTCAGTGGCCAACGGATCTATTTCCATGCCATTTCTCTGAAGTCTAAAGAATAGCAATGCATTTTTGGAATAACTTTGAAGTTAAGCAGGAAATAAATAATATTTACATAAACCAAGATAGAGTTCATCACTTGAACTTTGGGAGTGGTGTTGAATCTTGCACATCCCTGATTTTCAGCATTCCACCATTAGCAGACTGTCCTTTGGCGAGGATTCTCTACCTAAACTTAGTTTCTTTTGTCTCTTAGATTTCAGGTACTTCTGATACCTCTTTTCATGGTTCAGTGGCAGGTTTGTAAATTGCATGCGACTTTTCATATTATGTTACAGACATCATATAAATTCGAGCTTTTGTTGTTACTAAATGTCCGAAAATGTCTGTCCTTCGCCTCGAAGGTAAATACATGGCAAACACAAGGGGCAAGTTCTCATCATAAGCTCACTGCAACCAGATTTACTAGAATGTTGCCTGGGTTTCAGCAACTAAGTTACAGAGAAAGGTTGAACAAGTTAGGGCTTTATTCTTTGGAGCGCAGAAGGTTAAGGGGGGACTTGATAGAGGTCTTTAAAATGATGAGAGGGATAGACAGAGTTGACGTGGAAAAGCTTTTCCCACTGAGAGTAGGGAAGATTCAAACAAGGGGACATGACTTGAGAATTAAGGGACTGAAGTTTAGGGGTAACATGAGGGCGAACTTCTTTACTCAGAGAGTGGTGGCTGTGTGGAATGAGCTTCCAGTGAAGGTGGTGGAGGCAGGTTCGATTTTATCATTTAAAAATAAATTGGATAGTTATATGGACGGGAAGGGAATGGAGGGTTATGGTCTGAGTGCAGGTATATGGGACTAGGGGAGAATATGTGTTCGGCACGGACTAGAAGGGTCGAGATGGCCTGTTTCCGTGCTGTAATTGTTATATGGTTATATGATTATATGGATTTGATACAGTCATGACACAGATTGTTCTAATCATGCCACCTATATATAGTATGTGTGGATCAGCTGCACCCATTTGAAATTAAGGTCATAAGGTCATGTGATAGGAGCTGAATTAGGCCATTCGGCCCATCAAGTCTACTCTGCCATTCAATCATGGCCGATCTATCCCTCCCTCCTAACCCCATTCTCCTGCCTTCTCCCCATAACCCCTGACACCCATATTGATCAAGGATCTATCTATCTCTGCTTTAAAACTATCCATTGACTTGGCCTCCACAGGCTTCTGCGCAGGGAAACTGGTTCACTTCCATTGATAAGAGTTTGTTTCTATAATGAACAGCTTATCTTCAATACTATTTGACATAAATTGAAATAATATCCCTATGCTTTATCTCGACTCTTCCCTTTTCTCTGTCACCTCTCACAATTCTGTTTAACTTCACAGATTTGTCTAGTTAATAGCTTCGCTAATTCCTCACCACCCTATTTTTAGTGTTGTTTCAATTTGGTGTTTTTCTTTTCATTTTCTTTCAGTATTTTGTATATGAAGGTGAATTGCTCATAACAATTAATTGCCTCACTGTGTTCGCTCTGCATTTGTAGTGCATTCTGTGAGAAATTGCGGAAGAAATGTATTTGCAGCACTGGAAGTTTTGAATCGAATATCAGCCATTCTCTAAGGTAATGGATGAAAAGGGTCCTTTCCTTCAAAGGCATTTAAGCAGACATCCATGTTACTTGAACCTAGCAGCTTTAAGAATAGGTACTGGAACTAATCATGCTTTACAGCAGAGTTGTCTGGTTAATAACCCAAAGCGTATTTTGAAACCAGTGGATATGAATTTCAAAAATGTGACCATAAAAAATGAACAAATGTTAGCAAATGTTAATTGTGGCTCATATTTAATATCAGCCGATTGTGCAAAGCAACCCATCTTAGAAGCATCACTGAACATAATTCACTAAAACATTTAAATTTATGATTTGAGAATTAAGGGACAGAAGTTTAGGGGTAACATAGAAATATAGAAACATAGAAATTAGGTGCAGGAGTAGGCCATTCGGCCCTTCGAGCCTGCACCGCCATTCAATATGATCATGGCTGATCATCCAACTCAGTATCCTGTACCTGCCTTCTCTCCATACCCCCTGATCCCCTTAGCCACAAGGGCCACATCTAACTCCCTCTTAAATATAGCCAATGAACTGGCCTCAACTACCCTCTGTGGCAGAGAGTTCCAGAGATTCACCACTCTGTTCACACACACCATTCAAACAAGGGGACATGACATGAGAATTAAGGGACTGAAGTTTAGGGGTAACATGAGGGGGAACTTCTTTACTCAGAGAGTGGTAGCTGTGTGGAATGAGGCAGGTTCGTTTTTATCATTTAAAAATAAATTGGATAGTTATATGGATGGGAAGGGAATGGAGGGTTATGGTCTGAGCGCAGGTATATGGGACTAGGGGAGATTATGTGTTCGGCACGGACTAGAAGGGTCGAGATGGCCTGTTTCCGTACTGTAATTGTTATATGGTCTGTGTGAAAAAAGTTCTTCTCATCTCGGTTTTAAAGGATTTCCCCCTTATCCTTAAGCTGTGACCCCTTAAGCTGTAACATGAGGGGGAACTTCTTTACTCAGAGAGTGGTAACTGTGTGGAATGAACTTCCAGTGGAAGTGGTGGAGGCAGGTTTGATTTTATCATTTAAAAATAAATTGGATAGTTATATGGACGGGAAAGGAATGGAGGATTATGGTCTGAGTGCAGGTAGATGGGACTAGGGGAAAATAAGTGTTCGGCACGGACTAGAAGGGCCGAGATGGCTTGTTTCCGTGCTGTAATTGTTATATGGTTATATGTTATATGGTTACATTGAAATTAGGATAGACAACTAAAAGTTTAACCTATGATATAAGGAGCAACAGTGGCAGAATATTCCATTCTTTAGGGCCTACATAAAGAATGAGAATTAGGTGACAACCTAAGACAATGAGGATAGGGCAGAGAATGAATTGGACCAGAACAAGAGAGGGGATCTTATTGAAACATATGATTATTAAGGGATAGGACATGCTAGAGGCAGGAAACATGTTGCCGATGTTGGGGGAGTACAGAACCAGGGGCACAGGGGTAAGCCATTTAGAACGGAGATGAGAAAAAACGTTTTCATTCAGAGAGTTGTGAATGTGTGGAATTCTCTGCCTCAGAAGGCAGTGGTGGCCGATTCTCTGGATGCTTTCAAGAGAGAGTTAGATACTCTTAAAGACAGCGGAGTCAAGGGATAGGGGGAGAAGACAGGAATGGGGTACTAATCGCGGATGATCAGCCATGATCACAGTGAATGGTGGTGCTGGCTCGAAGGGCCGAATGGCCTACTCCTGCACCTATTGTCTATTGTCTATTGTTGTATGAGGTGGAGTAAAGAAAGTGGAGGTTAGATGAACACATGTTTATTGAGGTTGCTTGTGGAAGATAAATCAGGATTCATTCTACCACCAAACATTAGTGAACTTTCATTTTAGACTTTGATTAGTGATTATAAATCCATAAAGAAAACACAAAATAAGATCTCAGGCAAGGTAACCACATCCAGTTGTAAGTTTTCAAGGCACTACTGATAATATTAGTGCCACATTTTTACATTTGAAAAAGGGATGTGGTTTATAGTGAAACATGTGCATGAGAACATTTGTAATATTATCCTCAGGGAATAATAAACAGACACTTGGAACGTAAAAAGTAACATAGTTTACAGAAAATAATCCAAACATCTGTTTTAATACATGGCCTTTTATGAGGATGAGAAGAACATGGGAAAACAATGTTGATTCTGTAACTTCATAAAATTTTATCAAAGAGCAGTGCACTGTGGCACAAAGCAGCTTGTAGCTAATATAAACAGTTTTCTCAATGTTTCTGGGCCACTTGCCAAATCTCAAGCTTTACTTACAAGCAGTGGGTTAAGAAGGGAAAAAGAGTGAAATGACTTGACAATAAAACTTTAATAGTCACTTAAAGCAAAACCAACAGAAACGATGCACTGATCCTGTGAGGTTCCATGCGTTTAAAACACATTCTGCTCATTTACTTCTCACTTGTTCTTACTGCTTTCTCTTCCTGTTGAGCAACATATTGGAATGTGCCCGTTGGAGGCATGCGTTATGTCTTCCTTTCCCAATGCACAATTATTATCTTTTCTGCGTGGAAAACTAAGGTTAAATATATTAAGGTTAAAAAAGGAATGGAGGGTTATGGTCTGAGTGCAGGTAGATGGGACTAGGGGAAAATAAGTGTTCAGCATGGACTAGAAGGGCCGTGATGGCCTGTTTCTGTACTGTAATTGTTATATGGTTATATAAACTCAGCAAGTGAGGCAGCATCTATGGAGAGAAGGAATTAACTTCTTCAAAGTAGACAGACTTTGAGGAGATTGAAGAAAAGTCTCGACCCAAAATGTCGCCAATTCCTTCTCTGCATAAATGTTGCCTCACCCGCAGAGTTTCTCCAGCATTTTTTGTCTACCAAAAAACAAGAAATTATGTTTGCCACTGCCAATAGACCCTATGATGCTGGTGAATGAGAAATGTTCATTAACTCATCTTTTCAGTTTTTCCATGTCTCACCAGGCAAATTTAAGTTATCAAGCATGGGAACCACTTTGGAAGTTCGCATGTCCACTGTGTCCAGGTCCATAATAAAAGCATGGATTTAGCCTGATCTATCTTAGGCACAGCCTTCCCTATCATTGAAAATATCTACACTAAGCATCTCCTCAAGAAGATAGCATCGATCATCAAGGACTCCCACCATCCGGCCATTGCCCCCTTTTCGAGGCTGCCATCGGGTTAGTGGTACGGGAGCCTGAAGTCACACACTGCCAGGTTCAGGAACCACTACTTACATACAACCATCAGGTTCTTTGCATGGACCTGCACAACCATAATCATACCACAGCAATTGGACACTACAAACCTCCTCTGGCACTACTGTGCACTCTGTGTTTTTTCTAATTCTGTTTTACACTATTTTGTTTTAGCATTGTATTTTTTTCTTTTCTCCGTCTTGCTGAATTAATGTGCAATTTATATGTAATATATGTTTTAAAGTGTTGTCTCAGTCTTTGTGCCTGTGATGCTGCTGCAAGTATGATCGTACCTGTATCTCACTGTAGTGGTGCATCTGGCAAAAACACTCGACTTGACTCCCCTTGACTAATTGAAGCTTGTGTGAATAATCAGAGGGCTGCAGGTGCCTGCACATTACAAGTTTAATCAGCATCTTTAGCTCAGTAAAAGAGGGTAAGGGGAGAATATGTGGATGAGGTTAAAGTAAGCTGTACCGTATTATTACCATTATTATTATTACCATCATTATTGAATTTATTATTTTTGTAAATATTTGTATTTTTTAAAAATTGCATTGTACAGACGCAGTGAGAAAATACAGAGATCCCAACAATCTGCGGAAGAAAGAAACTCAAAGGAAAACAGTATAAGAGCTGAAGAATATATATAGTCCGTCTTCAAAGCAAGTTTATGATACATGATGGCTGCATTTCTGTATGGAGGAACCTAACAAATGCATCTACAACTTGCTCACCTCTCATATTAATCATTAGATAGCTAAACATCGATAGGATGTTTTTCATGCATTTGGATGCACATGTGTGTCTCTATATCTGTGACACTGACTAATTGTTGCCAGTTTTGAAATAATAGAAGTGTCTTAAAATGTCTAAATGTAATTTGTTATATAAACAGGAAAAAAATGCAGTGGGAACGAATTTCCATAATGGAAATGCAGAATATCCTATTAAATGTAAGTGTTGTGGTCCCTACAATGTTACAGCAATGAGCTGAACAAGCATTACTTTAGGAAACCAATTTAATAGTTGCAGTTTTTAACTCCTTAGCATAGATTCAACTATTAAGAAAAGGCAATTAAAACAATAGCAATATAAATTCTAAATAATATGCATAGCTTTCTGCAATAATTGGCAGCACAGAAACCATGTTGTAAACATAATTAGTTTCAAAAGTGTAGATATTAGGGAGAGAAATTTACTTTTTGCTGGGGATAAGTAAATAAATAAAATAGATTCTTCAGTCCGAAGAAGGGTTTTCGGCCCGAAACGTTGCCTATTTCCTTCGCTCCATAGATGCTGCTGTACCCGCTGAGTTTCTCCAGCTTTTTGTGTACCTTCGATTTTCCAGCATCTGCAGTTCCTTCTTAAACAAAATAGATTGTTTGCTGTGTGACTCAACATTCTACAAACCATTGTCACTGTAATTTCTCCCCACTTTGGCACAGAGAAATAGTCCTACTCTCTTTACGACTTGTAGTAATAAAGCAGTGGAGTTCTATGTGTCTGCTCAGTGTTCTGTTTACACTGAGAAACAAAAGAGTAGGCAGCAAAATAATAACTAAAGAATAAAATTCATAGCAGGAGTAGGCTAGTCAGTCACTTGTGCCAGCGCCACCATTCAAGACAACCATGGCTAGCCTTTAACTCAGCCCCATGTCCCTGCATTAACCCCACCTTGATTCCCTTGGTATCTATAAATCCATTGATATCTAACCAGTCCTGCAGAATAGGGAATTGCAAAGATTTCAGTGGGTGAAGAAATGTCTTCTCATCTCAGCACTGAATAGAAGAATTTTTATTTTGAGATCCTTGGTTCTCGTGACTCCACAGGAGTAAACATTATTCCTGCATCTAGCTTGTCAAGTTCCGTAAGAATGTTATATGTTTCAAAAAGGTCACCTCTCCATCTTCTGAACTCAGTGTAAGCTCCATCTGCTTATTCTCTCCTCATGCAGCCAGTGGATTGATAAAAGCAATCCATCAACCAACTGAAGTCTCAATGTGAGTTCGGTCAATGAACTCAACCCAAATAAAAGTTTTACTGCAAGAACTAAATTTGATGTCATCTTATTGAAACATATAAGATTATTAAGGGATTGGACACGCTAGAGGCAGGAAACATGTTCCCGATGTTGGGGGAGTACAGAACCAGGGGCCACAGTTTAAGAATAAGGGGTAGGCCATTTAGAACGGAGATGAGGAAAAACTTTTTCACCCAGAGAGTTGGGAATCTGTGGAATTCACTGCCTCAGAAGGCAGTGGAGGCCAATTCTCTGGCTGCTTTCATGAGAGAGTTAGATACTCTTAAAGATAGCGGAGTCAAGGGATAGGGGGAGAAGACAGGAATGGGGTACTAATTGTGGGTGATCAGCCATGATCACAGTGAATGGTGGTGCTGGCTTAAAGGGCTGACTGGTCTACTCCTGCACCAATTGTCTATTGTCTATGGTCAGACAAGCACACACTTTTCAAATATCAGTGAATGGAATAAACATTTGCTGTCTATTATACCTAAGATTATCGTCAATATTCCTCGAAATGGCTGGAGAAGACATTTCACCAATATTGCAACACAGTGTTGAGTAGTAAAAGCATAAATGCTCGTTCTGTCCCGACAGGGTCAAATCCAGTGCCGTTAATTGTAATCAGTCCCGCCTTGACTCAACTGCCCAAGGGTTTCTCCTCTGCCAAGAAAAAAAAAGGAATGAAAAGATAACAGGCCACGGTCTAAAATATGTCAATGAACAGCTCTTGCATGGTTTCATGCTCAGTTATAAGCTTTTATAACTGTCAGTATATGAGAGAAATGAACATATTTGATATTCTTTTGGAAGAGAAAGAAATATAGCTCAAGATAGTGGGATGACAGGACCTTGGCTTAATATCCACTCTGAAAGATAGTTTTTCCCACTGCCAGCAAAGGCTGAACTGGAACTTAACCCACAAGCTTCCAAATCAAAGATAAGAAAGTTACCGGCTAAAGCAAGCTGTCAAAACTATGCGCACTATGGCAATCATATGACATGAGAACTGCAAAGCAAATGTAAATCAAAATACCTCTTATCATTACTAAAATTATAAAAGTTATTTTTATGGTTCCGTGAAAGAAGAATGTTTCCATTTTTAAACAAGGTTTCCTGAAGCATAGAATGATTGCTTGCCTGTGGCATATTTCACTCTCAAAAAGATCCGTAAGCATTTTGACAACTGACACTAACTTTTAGTTTAATCATGTGATATTCTCATATTTATGCTCAAAGAGTAGCAAAATGGTATACAATGTTTATTTTTATCCCTGCTAGTCATTCAGTAATTTCTGCACTGTATTAATGGACAAGTCGCTGTGGCAAATAGACTGGTGCTTCGAGACTACAGTAAACATCAGATATTTAATCTAAGGTCTCAGGAAAACACTGCAGTAGATCCACCGGTATAAATAATAAATAGCTGAGACCCTCACAATCTATCAATATTGGTACCATCGTACATAACTAACTAAGAGTACAATATAGAGTTAATCACACTGAAAGATATGTTTACTTTGAAACTATTTGTTTCTCAGGTACTAATTGAAAGAAAATTAGGAACTACAAAGGAAAACACATAAAATACAGAGTCTAAAGCATTTCATATGTCATTATTGTAATACATTGTAAAAAGGTCACATTTCCAAACCTGGAACCTCAAAAGGTTACAGGCTTAATGTGTGATGTTAAATGGAAACAGACAACATCGTGTTACAGCCGTATAAGATGTTGGTAACGCCACATTTGGAGCACCGACTATATTTCTGGTCATCCTGCTATAGGAAGGATGTCATTAAACTGGAAAGGGTGCAAAAAAGATTTACGAGGATGTTACCGGTTCTGTAAGATTTTAGTTATAACGAGAAGCTGGTTAAGCTGGGTTGTTTTTCCCTGGAGTACAGGAGGCTGAGGGTTGACCTAATAGAAGTTTGTAATATCATGAGGAACATCGATGAGGTGAATAGCCCAGGTTGAGGAATCTAAAAGTAGAGGGCATTTAAGGTGAGAGGAGATAGGTTTGTGGCAGGTGGGGAAAGATTTAAAAGGGAGAGGCAACTTTATCACACAGAGGGTGATGCAAAGATGGAAGAAGTGGTACAAAAGCCAAGTACAATTATAATATTATGATATTTAAAAGATTAACAGACTGGTACAAGGATATAAAAGATTTGGAGAGATATGGACAAGGAGGAGGCAAATGGTACTAGCTTAGTTTGGGAAGATAGACACAACATGCTGGAGTAACTCAGCAGGACAGGCAGCATCTCTGGAGAGAAAGAATGGGTGACGTTTCAGGTCGAGACACTTGTTCAGGTCCAACCCAAAACACTGAGTTACTCCAGCATTTTGTGTCTATCTTTGGTTTAAACCAGTCTCTGCAGTTCCTTCCTACAGCTTAGTTAGGGAACTGTTCGCTAGAAGGCCCTGTTTCAGTACGGATAGCTCTGTGACTCTATAACAGAGAATGAAATAAAAATTGAAACTAATCAGTTGAGGATACTTTTGAGTGAAAGCTAAGGTGAGATGGAATCTGCCGGGCACGCAGGGACTAAAATCATTAAGATTCTACTTTATCTGACTTAGTGGAGCAAGAATGCTCTGTCAGTGCCATAAAGAATACTTAGGACAATCCTGCCTGGCTTGTCTTCTCAATCCTGTTCGTTGCTCCACCAACCCTTTCCTCATCATTCAACTATCTCTAACCAAATGATGTCGTCCTGAATGGTCCACTCTAAACCTACCTGAGTTTTAATGAGTTCTCGTCATGTCTCCCATTGTTTGGAAAACAGTAGCCAGTTTCCATCTTGAGCAATCCATGTTCTATGGGAGTTATAATGATGCAGATTTGTTTTCTGCAACAGTAGGTGAATGTCCAACTCACCTTGACATCTATCAAGGGTGGCACGGTGGTGCAGTAGTAGATGTTGCTGCCTTATGCCCCTGTCCCACTTAGGAAACCTGAACGGAAACCTCTGGAGACTTTGTGCCCCACCCAAGGTTTCCGTGCGGTTCCCGGAGGTTGCAGGAGGTTGCAGGTAGTGGAAGCAGGTAGGGAGACTGACAAAAACTGCCAGGAACCGCACGGAAACCTTGGGTGGGGTGCAAAGTCTCCGTTCAGGTTTCCTAAGTGGGACAGGGGCATTACAGTGCCAGAGACCCAGGTTTGTGCCTGGCAATGTGGGTTGTCTGTATGGAGTTTGTACGTTCTCCCTGTGACCTTGTGGGTTTTCTCCGGGATCTCCTGTTTCTTTCCACACTCCAAAACATACAGGTTTGTAGATTGATTCATCTGTGAAGAAAGCAAACCAAAGTTAACATTATAGGTCAATGTCCCTTCATCAAAATTGGCACATCATGTGAAGGGGTAACTTATAGCTTCCAGTTAACACTTGCTTTTATTCTCCATCCCACACTCTATTCAGTTTCTCTGACTTTGGCATCTTATACTGTCTAACATCTGCTAAAGGAATGCCATCTCTTTTCCCAAAGTGACAAATATACTGAATTCAACAAGTTCAGATCAAACAACCCACGATTGATGAAAGATGATCAAGCTATGTTAATAACTGTAACTCTGTTGCTGTCTCCATGGGTGTTGCTTGACCTATTGAATGTTCTCAGCATTTTAATTTTATTTCATCTTGACATTTATTTATCTGGAGTGAAAATTGAGGTTAAAGTAATGAAATAAACATTTTTATATTTCTTAAAAATCGCAAAACTCAAATGTTTAATCAGCAAGTATTTAGTTCTCTGAATGGCATTCTGAAGTTTTTAACTATACATTGTCAAAACTTTCAAAAGAGATGGTGGAAGAATGGACATGATCCATATATTTGTATTGCCTAAACTCTTTATAATATGGATAATATTTTGGTTTAGAAATAAACTCTTTAAAAAGCATTTTGAAAGCATTAGTATTTAAGCCTATTCATTGACGTCACTATTTATTCAAAGGCATCCTTTGTAATTGAAACCTTCCATACTGAGCCACCTAATTTAAGGGCCTGTACTATTTGCAAGAATGAATAGACCAGAGTCCACACAATCACTGTGTGCTTACAGGATACTCAAATTTCAGTGCTCTTCCCTCAAACAGTACAAAGACACAGCAAAACCACTGTCTCTAACAATCCTCAAGCCAGAGCTCTGGACTCCATATACGTTAGTGTCATGCTGTGCCCAAACAGTGATCAAAATGACCAACTGCCCCCAGGAGTTCAACCCTAATTAACTGCAGATTTAGCTAAAGGCACCAAACCGCAAATATCCATCTAATTTGTAACCAGGGAGGTGGCACACCATTCCTCTTCAATCTAAATCATTACTGCAACTTCCAGATCCACATCCATCTAGTTCCTTGACTGAGAGCTTCTTGCAATGCTATAATGGAGGAGGAAGCTGGAGCTTTTGCTGGTAGTGTTTCCACCTCTCAGATAAAGAGTGCTGTAACAATGCCAATGAACTCAGTCAAACGTGTTTGATATTATTGCATTATTATGATAAATATGGTTTCATCCTTTTGGTTGCTTTCAAATGCCTGAGCTAAATGATGAAAGGCAATTTCTCACAAAAGCAATAGATGACCTTAATCATTGATCATCGTGTATCCTGATTATAATTTATGAATATTGCAGTCATCATGCACCTATTAAGGTGCATGAATAGCTTCAAACATTATTCAGCTTATTTATTCTAAAGGGAGTAAATTGTTCTTTGCATTAAACATTAATTATTGCTACCATTTTAGAAACATAGAAATTAGGTGCAGGAGTAGGCCATTTGGCCCTTCGAGACTGCACCGCCATTCAATATGATCATGGCTGATCATCCAACTCAGTATCCTGTACCATTTTGCTTGTTTTATACATTTCATGCAACATGCTTTGTCAGAAAGTATAAACAACTCATTTCAATTTAATGACATGATCTCAATGTTTAGTTATGTGCAAATTAAGGGGAAAGTATACAGTTAAGGCCAGGATCCTTAACAACATTGATGTACAGAGGGATCTTGGGGGTCCGAATCCATGTCCCAGAAAGTGTCAACCTTGGTAGATAAAGAAGGCTTATGGCAGGCTTGGCTTCATCAGTCATAGCTTTGAGTATAACAGTATGTATGTCATGGTGCAGCTTTCTAAATGTTGGTTAGGTAGACAAAAATGCTGGAGAAACTCAGCGGGTGAGGCAGCATCTATGGAGCGAAGGAAATAGGCAACGTTTTGAGTCAAAACCCT
Organism: Leucoraja erinaceus; assembly: GCF_028641065.1. Lineage (NCBI taxonomy): Eukaryota > Metazoa > Chordata > Chondrichthyes > Rajiformes > Rajidae > Leucoraja > Leucoraja erinaceus. Next base: position 103,650,884 of record NC_073379.1, read on the forward strand.
TTGACAGTCGAAACCCGTCTGGAGGTGGAAGGTTCTCGGAGGTTCTCGTAGGTTGTAGCCGGTGCTGACCGGTGAATTTCATTGGCTCAGTGGGGGAAAAAAATGGTAAGCTGTAGTTTTCAGAACCAAGGAAATAACCGGTAATGTTAAATGTCCGCCGACCTTCACAGCCGTGTATCTCTGGCTTCTTAAAAGTTGTCTCTACTCCTTCTCCCTCCTTCTCTCCCCTCTCTTAAAGGACTTCCCATACACTGTGCTTTAGCCGTCTTAATTACAGCGCCAACCTTCCTGTTCATCGTGGTGTGTGTCTATATCACCTTGGCTTTGCACCATGGGAATTTTGTAGACAGCACTCCCCCACTTGCCCTGGCCCCCGCCTTGCCAATGTGTTTGTGTTCCACTCTGACAGTCGCCATTCCAGTTCTCGGTTTTTCAGGCGACTGCCAGCAACTTGACAGTCGCCGGCAGTGCGCTGAAAACTCGCCCAAGTGGGACAGGCCCATTAAGGTGAGCGGGGCAAAATTTAAAGCAGACGTGGGTTTGTTTTTTTACATGCCTGGAACACACTACTGGGAATGATGGTGGAGGCAAATACAATAGATGCATTTAAGAGGCTTTTGGATAGCACATAGATCTGCAGGGAATGAAGGAATATGGATGAAGTGTAGGCAGGGGAAATTAAATTGGCATTGTGGACATGGACATAGTGAGCTGAAGGATCTGTTCCTTGTTGTATTGTTCTATGTTCTAGTTAATTCATCTGTTTGTTGCCATTTAGGTTTTATTTTTGGAACATATATCATCAATATTATTTTTCTTTTAAAATTAAGTAAACAATATTTATCTTTTAAATGGTCCTATTATCCTTTTTAAGTGACATCATTGTAAATTAATAAATACTGTTGGCTGGTTTCAGCATTACATTTGGCAGGGCACGAATGAAAGTATTTATAGCAAGTTAGGTTATTACCCCAAAAAATGTAATTTTGCTTTTGGATTTGTTAATATAAAATAGCTTACGTACAATTACCAATTAAATTATAGAAACTCATCTCTAAAACTTCTTGTTTAAGAAGGAACTGCAGATGCTGGAAAATCAAAGGTACACAAAAATGCTGGAGAAATTCAGCGGGTGCAGCAGCATCTATGGAGCGAAGGAAATAGGCAACGTTTTGGGCCAAAACCCTTCTTCAGACTAATGGGGGGGGGGTGGGGGGCGGTCCGCATTAACCAACCTGACCTCCCGGTGGCTCAGCACTTCAACTCTCCCTCCCATTCCGTATCCGACCTCTCTGTCCTGGGTCTCCTCCATGGCCAGAGTGAGCAACACCGGAAATTGGAGGAACAGCACCTCATATTCCGCTTGGGCAGTCTGCATCCTGGGGGCATGAACATTGAATTCTCCCAATTTTGTTAGCCCTTGCTGTCTCCTCCCCTTCCTATCTCTCCCTCAGCCCTCGGGCTCCTCCTCCTCCTCCTTTTTCCTTTCTTCTCCCCCCCACCCCCCATCAGTCTGAAGAAGGGTTTCGGCCCGAAACGTCGCCTATTTCCTTCGCTCCATAGCTGCTGCTGCACCCGCTGAGTTTCTCCAGCATTTTTGTGTACCTTCTAAAACTTATTTGTGAGCCTGAAATTGCTTTAAGGGTTATGGGAGACAGCTTTATTTTCTAGAGCGCCTGCAGTATAACAAAACACCCAAAAAAGATTGGCTGTGGAGGCCAAGCCAGTGGATATGTTTAAATACATAAGGCAGAGATAAAAACATTCTTGATTAGAACTGGTGTCAAGGGTTATGGAGAGAAGGCAGGAAAATGGGATTAGGAGGCAGAGATCAGCCATGGCTGAATGGCCTAATCCTACTCCTATAACTCGTGAACTTGTGAACTTGTGAAAAAGGATACACAGGGGTGATGGCAATAAAAATGCAAAGCAAAACCACCTAATAAAGATTACCAATCCAAAGATATTAAGCAAAATGTGTAGGAAGGAGCTGCAGATGCTGCTTTAAACCGAAGATAGACACAAAAAGCTGGAGTAACTCAGTGGGCCAGGCAGCATCTCTGGAGAGAAGGAAAGAGTGATGTTTCGGGTCTAATCTGAAGAAGGGTTCCGACCTGAAACATCACCCTTTTCTTCTCTCCAGAGATGATGCCTGTCCCGCTGAGTTAGTCCAGATTGTTGTGCCTATCAAAGATAGTAAGCAACCTCTTAAAAGAAGAAAGTAAAGGATTCGAAATTCAGAGTGCTACAGATGTGGAAAAGATTACAGAGATTGGGAGATAAGGGCCTGGAGGGATTTGAACATGAGGTTGAAGATTTTAAGACTGAAACATTTTCCAGCTGGTATGTACTCATGCATGGGCAATGGGTGAATGTAATGGTGTAAATTTGAGCAAAATCAGAGAGGTTGAATAACATTGCCATAATCAGCATAGGAGCAACCAGCTCCTATGGGCCAGTATGGGTACTAGAACACTTACTATGTCGGTGATGACAGTGGAGGTCTTAATAATTTTTAATTTACATGGATTAAGAACTCTGCTAAAATAGCCTAAAGAGAAGTCTTAGCTAAGTGTGCTAAATCTTTATAGGGTCAGTTCAAATTAATTTAGTTTATTGTCACATGGTTAGTTTATTTTAGTTTATTGTACAGGGCTCTGGTGAGACCACACCTGGTGTGCAGTTTTGGTCTCCTAATTTGAGGAAGGACATTCTTGCCATTGATGGATTGTAGCGTAGGTTCACCAGGTTAATTCCCGGGATGGCGGGACTGACATATGATGAAAGAATGGATCGACCGGGCTTATATTTACTGGAATTTAGAAGGATGAGATGGAATCTTATAGAAACATATACAATTCTTAAGGGATTGGACAGGCTAGATGCAGGAAAAATGTTGCCCATGTTGAGGGTGTCCAGAACCAGGGGTCGCAGTTTACGAATAAGGAGTAGGCCATTTAGGACTATGAGGAAATATCTTTTCACCCAGAGGGTTGTGAATCTGTGGAATTATCTGCCACATAAGGTGGTGGAGGCCAATTCGCTGAATGTTTTCCATAGAGAGTTACATTTCACTCTTCGGACTAATGGAATCAAGGTTATATGGGGAGAAGCAGGAACGGGGTACTGATTTTCGGATGATCATATTGAATGACGGTGCTGGCTCGAAGGGGCGAATGGCCTACTCCTGCACCTGTCCCTGAATCTGGTGGTGTGTGTTTTCACACATCTATATCTTTTGCCTGATGGGAGATTTTAATATTGTGCCACTGTGCTTGTACAAGAAGTTGGTTATCAGGATTTTCTCCTTCAACAATGCCCCAGCCTTACTCTTGCTTAATGGTTTATTGCGAAAATTAGTCAATTTTACACTTTCATATGAAGAAAGACTGGATAGACTGGCTTGTACTCGCTAGAATTTAGAAGATTGAGGGGGGATCTTATAGAAACTTACAAAATTCTTAAGGGGTTGGACAGGCTAGATGCAGGAAGATTGTTCCCGATGTTGGGGAAGTCCAGGACAAGGGGTCACAGTTGAAGGATAAGGGGGAAATCTTGTAGGACCGAGATGAGAAAAACATTTTTCACACAGAGAGCGGTGAATCTGTGGAATTCTATGCCACAGAAGGTAGTTGAGGCCAGTTCATTGGCTAAATTTAAGAGGGAGTTAGATGTGGTCCTTGTGGCTAAAGGGATCAGGGGGTATGGAGAGAAGGCAGGTACGGGATACTGAGTTGGATGATCAGCCATGATCATATTGAATTGAAGGCTCGAAGTGCCGAAGGGCCGAATAGCCTACTCCTGCACCTATTTTCAATGTTTCTATGTTTCTACACACAACAGGTTTATATAGATGAATCATGCATTAGAATTTATTCAAAATGTATTAACTTTATGTGTGAAACTAATGTAGCAATGCCAATAATGGTGAGTTGGCAGGTGTGGCATATACAATCACAATTAGCGATATAGTAGCTGCCACAATGCTTCTCTCGATAAGTACATTTCCCCATATAATATTGCAATAGCCAGGCCAGAAAGGATAAGGGTACAATGTCCCTTCATGTGGAATTTGTCAAATTCAGCTAGGAGAGTGAAACATTCCAATTGCTCTCGTTACATAAAGAAGGAAGGGTGAAGAAGAACAGAAAATCCTGCGTTCCCTCTCAGATCATTTTGCTGAGAAATGTACAATGATGAGGAGACAACTACATTCAGATACGATGCTTCTATTGTCAAATGGCCATAATTACTGGCTGGTTTCACGACGGATTAGGTTGAATAAGCAAGCAACCCCAGGTGCTTTTAAAACTTTAACCCACAACTTTTAGAACAGATAGGTGGAAAATTGGAAAATGCATTTCTAAAAAGTGGCGCAGACTTCAACTCACTGAAACAATGGAGGAGGGGGGAGGGTCGGTTCTGTTCCCTGTGTCACCACAAGAGCATTTAGCATGAACGTGTCGCCAATGTCGCAACAGAACAACTAGAGCATTTCTCCCCCATGGTGTGATATTTACATTAAAATAAGACAAAACAAATGAGCAGCTTATTGCAGCATTTTGACCACTGACATGTTTTGTCACTCTATTACTTACCAGCATTAAAGGAACAGCAGCGAAACAGAAGTTGGTTGCATTTTACCTGTCAATGGAACGTGAATATTATTTTTAGATGTGCTTAATTGCAGAGTATGGGATTACTCTGTTCATGTGAAACGTGACAGATTGAGACATTTCTACCAAAAACATCACATCTAGAACAATCGCATGTGTGAGCAGAGAAGCCTGATCTGGTGTGAATGTGCAAGAATGACTACATCTGTTGGTTTTGGTGAACTGAATCTGTCAGCTGACATGCAAAGCAGCTACATGGCAATGCCTAAGGCTTGAATTCTCTCATAAGCAAAGCACATTCGATCTTTGTTAGTAAATGAGGCAGTTGTTTTTCACCGCTCAATGCAGAATTAATTGATCAAAGTGCGGCTACAGGTAGTGAGATGATGCTTTGAGGGTAAAAGAGAGAAAGGCATTTGCCCTTAGTGTGGCTATTAGCTAACTAGCAATGGTTCGGTCTTTAGAGGGGGGGAGAAAAAGCCTTCAGTGGATTCTATCATTGAAACTCATCTCTGCCAGTGTTTATATTCTTTGAGGCTCCTTGTTATGTGAAAACACAAAGAACCTCTTAGTCTGGGGCAGGACAAAAGGGACACAAGAGAGAGTTAGCAACACGTCTGGGCACTGCCCTGGCCCCTGGAGGGGAGCACATCCTAAAGGAGAAAGAATGAACCTCATCTAAAGAAGCTTTAGTTTAGGACACTGATTGTTTTTAGTCATCTGAAAGCCTTCAGCCTCAGGATTTGAAAGCAGCCTTTGCACATTTATCCAAAGGCTAGTGGTGCCTGGATGAAACGATCTGAAATTCCCTAAATGCTCTGTTTCATTAAAGACAACATCATGTCGCAAGGAGCAACAAAACGTGTTGATCCCTCTGAGAGCCTGTGCACTTAGAGTTCCTAAATGTGAGCAGCTCGATGGCTTGCTGCAGAAATGTCACCAATTAATACTGCAACCGCTCTGCGTTCGCTGACAGGCTCGACATCACCTGGAAATTCAGAAGCAGATCTTGTCTTCAACCTTGTCAACTTTCTCTCCAACACATATGCTGTGCAGAATACGGGCAGAAAAGGAAATATTTTGTATGGGAAGAGAGACTTTTCTGTTATATTTCAAACTCACAAGACACTCATTAAATTATAACAGATCTCCTAAGATTGCAGAGCAAAAAAAGGCACAACAATGTGGGGATGGGGCACAGGCAGTAGATACTGCAGATATCATGGGCGGCCACAGGTAGTAACACTGACATATCTGACCAAGCAGAAACTGAAAGCTCTGCAATTTTTTGCCATGCACAAACTGCAAGCGTTTATCATCCAACACGATAACAAGCCCGGCCACAATTAAGGAAATAATTGTTTCCTATGAGTTTTTAGTTGAAACCCAGATCCAGAAAATATTTCCTATTCTGTTCATATTAACATACATAAAATAATATAATTTTTTTTGGGGAGGGGGTTAAAAAAACCCGACACCTGCCTCACTTCTGTGAGGAAACACATCTGTTTATTTGCCATGGACAGGTCCACAATTAGCCTGAAACACAAGTGACAGGGGCTTAGCAGTACAGATGACATCACTTGTCTTTTAATTGGTGCAGACCACCTTTTATCGTGGAATAAAAGACCGTCACATGACATGTTTGCGACACTGATTTGCTGAGTACTTTGCAAGTAGCGTAACCCACCATATGTACTCTACTGCAGGGCCACTATAAATGTACATTTGTTAACACTTTACAGCGTGAATCAGAACCAACAACCCTACAGGCAGAGTTCCTTATAGTATAACACTGAGCACTATTCCCAAACACCAACACTGCTATGTACTCGGAAATGTAGCCAGGAAAATTCAGCACACACAAAATTGAATGTTAATCTCAAGTTAATTTTTACGTGGCCTCGTTCAGACCAGGTTGTATCACATGCTCAGATAATTTATCAAAACAATTTTAGAGTTCAATGGAGCAGTACACAATAGATTGGAGCATTGTTAACTGAAGACAATTGAATCTGTAAATTATGCTACAATTTAAAATAATATGGTTCTCCACAGCTATTTAATAATCACGTAACACATTTAATCAACATGTTTTCATTGTGCCACTTGCAGTAAAGTTCAATATTATGACTATATAATTCCTTGGCACAATGACACAGCTGATAATGTTGCTGCCTTATAATGCAGGATATCGAAATTCAATCCTGTTCTTGGGCACTATCCATGTGGAGTTTACACATACCCCCCCCCCCCCCCCCCCCCCCCCCCCCCTCCCCCCCCCCAGTAACATAGGTTTCTTCAAATCTAAAGAGGGGTCCATCCCCGAAATCTTGTCTAACTATTTCCCCCACAGATGCTGCTTGACCTGCTGAGTTTCTCCAGTACTTTGTGCTTCGTTCAAGATTCTGGCATCTGCAGTTTCTAGTGTCGCCATTTTGTCTCCGGGTGCTCTAGTTTCAACCCATATCCCAAAGATGCACAGATCCCTCGGTTAATTAGACACTGTAAATCATAAGTCAAAAGGTAATAAGGAATAGGAAAATAATTAGGTCATTCGGCCTATCAAGCCTACTCCGCCATTCAATCATGGCTGATCTATCTCTCCCTTCTAACCCCTTGTGTGTAAGTGGGTGGTATAATCTGGAAGCATTGATGCAAATGTGAGCAGAACAAAAAAAATAGATGAATGTAAGATTAGTGCAAATGGGCGGTTGATGCTACGCATGAATTTGATGGGCTGAGTGGCCTGTTACTGTGTTAGGTGTCCTGAGTCCTTTTACTTTGCAAAGACAAGTGCTAGACAAAATATGGAGTTGTGACAATTTTAGATATCACTGAGGTACAAAACACGTTCAAATCCAGTAAACATACCCCTTTGCTTTTGCAGTATAGATGCAAGTTTAATAAGACTGGAAGGATTGATAAGTTGGTTTTAATGGATTCCGATAAAATCATTCAGCTTTGCTAGTCTCCTAGTTTGAAACCAAAATTAGTTCTTCAACTGTTTAAAGTTAAATAACCTGACATAAATATTTGAAGTTCGTAATTATGTCAATTCAAAATCAACTCACATGGAAAAATCGAGTAATTAGGGATAATCATCTGGCCACTTCATAATTTAAGCACTTTCAGCAATAACCTGTTAAGTCCAATGTTTATATCTCAGTTTTTATATCAGTTACTCAGTTTCAGAGAAAATTTAGAGGACTTTTTTTAATCCATGTTGTTTGCCCTTCTGTCTTCAGGATTTTATATGAATTGCACAAAATAGTCTTTCACAAAATAGTCTATTTTACTGATTAAAAAGCATGTCATCAGGACAGGAAAAGAGAGACAGGGAGGGGGAGAGATGGGTAATGCTCCAATGCTGATCAAATGGTTTGCTGCAGTTCACAGACGTTTTACAGGGATGTGTGTGAGTGAATTGAACAGTATTCACCTTCAACATAAGGCACATCATGTGAAACTTGGACATGTGCAAGAAGTGATTCCCAAGCCTTCATTAAAAAACAAGAGGGTAACTAGAGATAGGGTAGGGCCACTCAAGGATAAAGGGGGGACTCCATGCTTCAAGACAGAGTATGTAGGCGAGGTCTAAATAAGTACTTTGCATTGGTATTGACATGGATGAACTACAAAAATTGTTCATCCCAGTTTGGCAAAAGAATAAATCAGGGAAGGTAGTACATCCATGGATAACAAGGGAAATCAGGGATAGTATCAAAGCGAAGGATGATGCGTACAAATTAGCCAGAAAAAGCAGCATACCGGAGGACTGGGAGAAATTCAAAGACCAGCAGAGGACAAAGGGCTTAATTAGGAAAGGAAAAATAGATTATGAAAGAAAACTGGCAGGGAACATAAAAACTGACTGCAAAAGTTTTTATAGATATGTGAAAAGAAAAGAAAGAGATTAGTTAAAACAAATGTAGGTCCCTTGCAGTCAGAAACAGGGGAGTTGATCATGGGGAACAAGGGTATGGCGGACCAATTGAATAACTACTTTGGTTCCGTCTTCACTAAGGAAGACATAAATAATTTGCCGGAAATAGCAGGGGACCTCGGGTCAAAGGAGTTGGAGGAATTGAGTGAAATCCAGGTTAGCCGGGAAGTGGTGTTGGGTAAATTGAATGGATTAAAGGCCGATAAATCCCCAGGGCCAGATAGGCTGCATCCCAGAGTACTTAAGGAAGTAGCTCCAGAAATAGTGGATGCATTAGTAATAATCTTTCAAAACTCTTTAGATTCTGGAGTAGTTCCTGAAGATTGGCGGGTAGCAAACGTAACCCCACTTTTTAAGAAGGGAGGGAGAGAGAAAATGGGGAATTACAGTCCAGTTAGTCTAACATCGGTAGTGGGGAAACTGCTAGAGTCAGTTATTAAAGATGGGATAGCAGCACATTTGGAAAGTGGTGAAATCATTGGACAAAGTCAGCATGGATTTACGAAAGGTAAATCATGTCTGACGAATCTTATAGAATTTTTCGAGGATGTAACTAGTAGCGTGGATAGGGGAGAACCAGTGGATGTGGTGTATCTGGACTTCCAGAAGGCTTTCGACAAGGTCCCACATAAAAAATTAGTATACAAACTTAAAGCACAAGGCATTGGGGGTTCAGTATTGATGTGGATAGAGAACTGGCTGGCAAACAGGAATCAAAGAGTCGGAGTAAACGGGTCCTTTTCACAATGGCAGGCAGTGACTAGTGGGGTACCCCAAGGCTCAGTACTGGGACCCCAGCTATTTACAATATATATTAATGATCTGGATGAGGGAATTGAAGGTAATATCTCCAAGTTTGCGGATGACACTAAGCTGGGGGGCAGTGTTAGCTGTGAGGAGGATGCTAGGAGACTGCAGGGTGACTTGGATAGGCTGGGTGAGTGGGCAAATGTTTGGCAGATGCAGTATAATGTGGATAAATGTGAGGTTATCCATTTTGGTGGCAAAAACAGGAAAGCAGACTATTATCTAAATGGTGGCCAATTGGGAAAGGGGGAGATGCAGCGAGACCTGGGTGTCATGGTACACCAGTCATTGAAGGTAGGCATGCAGGTGCAGCAGGCAGTAAAGAAAGCGAATGGTATGTTAGCTTTCATTGCAAAAGGATTTGAGTATAGGAGCAGAGAGGTTCTACTGCAGTTGTACAGGGTCTTGGTGAGACCACACCTGGAGTATTGCGTACAGTTTTGGTCTCCAAATCTGAAGAAGGACATTATTGCCATAGAGGGAGTGCAGAGACGGTTCACCAGACTGATTCCTGGGATGTCAGGACTGTCTTATGAAGAAAGACGGGATAGACTTGGTTTATACTCTCTAGAATTTAGAAGATTGAGAGGGGATCTTATAGAAACTTACAAAATTCTTAAGGGGTTGGACAGGCTAGATGCAGGAAGATTGTTCCCGATGTTAGGGAAGTCCAGGACAAGGGGTCACAGCTTAAGGATAAAGGGGGAAATCCTTTAAAGTACTGAGATGAGAAGAACTTTTTTCACACAGATAGTGGTGAATCTCTGGAACTCTCTGCCACAGAGGGTAGTTGAGGCCACTTCATTGGCTATATTTAAGAGGGAGTTAGATGTGGCCCTTGTGGCTAAGGGGATCAGGGGGTATGGAGAGAAGGCAGGTACGGGATACTGAGTTGGATGATCAGCCATGATCATATTGAATGGCGGTGCAGGCTCGAAGGGCCGAATGGCCTACTCCTGCACCTAATTTCTATGTTTCTATGTTTCTATGTATTCACCAAGGAGGAAGACATGGAGGATACTGAGATCAGCGTGGGATATAACCAATATGCTAGGGGATTTTGAGATCAAGAAGAAGGTTTTGTTGGGTCTCTTGAAAAGCATTAAGGTGGATAAATCGCCAGGGCCGGATGGGATCAACGTTTAGGTTCAGGTTGAGTATTGTCATGCATCTCAATGCATGGTGCCAAGCTTTGTTTTAAATGCTATTCAAACAGATCAGATAATATTATACATAAATACAATCAAGTCCAACTCAGCATAATAGATAGAGCACAAGGGAAAGTACAGAATGCAGAAAATAGTTCTCTGCATTGCACCATGTCAGTTGCAATCTCACGATGCAGTAGAACTGAATCAGACTTTACCCTCGCTTATGGAACGGGTGTTCAGAAGTTTGATAACAGAGGGGCAGAAGCTGCTCCTGAGTCTGGTGGGGCGCGCTTTCAAGCTTCTGTACCTTCTGCCAGGTGGGAGCTGGGAGAAGAAGGATAGACCAGGGTGGGACATGTCTTTGATTATGTTGGCTGCTTTTCCAGGGCAGCATGAAGTATAGATGGAGTTAATTCCAAGTTACTAAGCGAGAAAAAAGAGGAGATTGTTAGTGCCTTGAACAAGATCTTTATATCCACTCTAGCCACAGGTAAGGCCTTAGACATCTGGAAAGTTCCTAATGTTGTCCCTTAATTTCAAGTAGGGAAATAGGGATATTCCAGGGAAATATAGGCTGGTGAACCTTACATCAGTGGTAGAGAAGCTATTGGAGAGGATTCTCAGCAATAGGATTTACTCACCTGGAAGAAAATGGGCTACTTAGGAGAATCAGCATCAATTTGTGTGGGGCAAGTCATGTCTTGCAAACTTGATTGTGTCTTTTGAGGATTTGTTGAAAATGATTGATAAGTGAAGGGCACTGAATATAACCATATAACAATTACAGCACGGAAATATGCCATCGCGTCCCTTCTAGTCCGTGCCAAACACTTACTCTCACCTAGTCCCATCTACCTGCACTCAGACCATAACCCTCCATTCCTTTCCCGTCCATATACCTATCCAATTTATTTTTAAATGATAAAATCGAACCTGCCTCCACCACTTCCACTGGAAGCTCATTCCACACAGCTACCACTCTCTGAGTAAAGAAGTTCCCCCTCATGTTACCCCTAAACTTTTGTCCCTTAATTCTCAATTCTCAATATTGTCTATGTGGATTTTGGTATGGCATTTAACTGGCTTAACAACAGAAGACAGGGAGTAGTGGTGGAAGAGTGGTGAGCTACCAATCTGCTGTAGCTACCATGGGCTGTAGAATAAGCGAACGAGGCAGCATATTAAAAACAGAAGATTGTTTTTCCCACAAAAGTTTCGCAATTAACAGATTAGGGCAAAGTTTTGGAACAAACTGGGGACAAACTGGAGTAAACTATTAAACAACTAACAGGAGGATCAATGAATATCTTTATATATTAATGATGGCAGAGGTTACCATGAATGAAAAGTCACAGCAGCATCTGCAAACATATTCAGACAGAAGAGATGAATGGATTTTGGCTTGCTTCCAATAAACCCATCAAATGCAAAAAAAAAACAATTTTATCCAGTTTAATTTCCAAGAAATGACTGAGAGCAATGAATATGAATGCAGGAGGATATGTGGTGATCTTGTGGATGCGTTCAAGATCATGAGGGGAATAGATGGGGTAAATGCACAGAGTATTTTACCCAAAGTAGGGGAATCAAGAACCAGGAGACATAGTTTTAAGGTGAGGGGGACCAAATGTATTATTAACCCGAGGGGCAACATTTTCACACAGAGGGTGTGGTCATTGGAATGAGCTGCCAGAGGCTGGTAATATAAGAACATTTGAAAAATGTTTGGACAGGAACATGGATGGAACATTCAACTGTCTATAGCTGTTCTATCAATAGCCTTCCCGTCACCCGAAAAGTTGGGTTTTTGCTGACGGGTGCTGATGTAGTCAAGTTTTCAAAAGAATAATGAGCATCTCCAATAAAAACTAAATGTTTTCAATGCTAATTAGTAATTTTGCAGATGATGCTAAAATAGGTGGTATTGTAGACCGTGTTATCAAATGTATTGCGGGACCTTAATCAGCTGGGCAAGTGGGCCAAGGAATGGATAATTACATTTATTTCAGAGAAGTTGCATTTTTGGAAGTGGAACCAGGGGCAGGACATCCACAATGAAAAGTGGAGCCTTGGGGAGTGTTGTGGAGTGGAGAAGCCTAGAAGTGCAAACACATCATTCCCTAAAAGTGTTGTCACAGATAGGATGACAAAGAAGGATTTTGGCATGTTGATTGTCATAGGTCATGGAACTGAACATAGAAGCTAGGAATATCGATTTGTGTCACTTCAAGTAACCCTTGGATCCCCTCTCTCCGTCCCTCTCCCACCCTAGTCATTGTAGTGTTGTCCTGGTGCATTTCATTGTCTGTATAACTTGTTAACACCCAGCCAAAGGCCAACAATGGGCCGTTTCCTCGATCATTGTTACTTTTTTGTGTATCTTTCGTTCATTTGTTCTATATCGTTCTCTATCAGTGTCTATATCTCCAATTACCCATTCCCCTGACTCTCAGTCTGAAGAAGGGTCTCAACCCGAAACGTCACCTCTTCCTTTTCTCCAGAGATGTTGTCTGACCCGCTGAGTTACTCCAGCTTTTTGTATCTACCTTTGGTTTTAAACCAGCATCTGCTGTTCCTTCCCACACATAAAAGGTTGGACGTTATGTACAAGGCATTGGTGAGGCTACACTTGAAGTACTGTGTTCAGTTTTGGTCACCCTGCAATAGTAAAGATGCCATCATGCCGGAAAGAATGCAGAGAAGATTAATGAGGATGTCGCCAGGATTTGAGAGAATGAATCGCAGGAAAAGGTTGGGCAGGCTAAGACTTTATTCTTTGGAATGCGGGAGACGGAAAGGTGATTTTGTAGAGATCTATGAAATGATGAGGGAAATCGAAGTGGTGATGGTGCAGTCACAGAGTCTCCTTTACCCCTACCCTGGGGAAAAAGACTCTGCACATTCACTATATGTACTTGTACTCCTGGATCCCTCTACTCTATAACCCTCCACTAATTGGGTCGAATTTTCATTCCTAGGTTTATGGGGATTAGGAAATAATTTAGCAAGAGCCTTTGGTAGTGTGGTGGGCGTACTGAATGAGCTGTTAGAGGAAGAGTTTCAGGCATGTACAATAACAACATTCAAAAGTCATGGGGAAATGGGAGTAGCTTGGATCGGCATGGATGAGTTGGGCCAGAGGGAGTGTCTCCAGGCTGTATGACATTAACAACACTGTTCATCCACAATCACCTCCATCTCATCGCTGCAGTTTGTATTTTTAGTGATGACTGCCAAATACATTGTTGGCAACACCTAGAACACCCAGATGGGCAGGTACCATCAGGCCACGCAGCTGTGGACTGGGAATACGGCCGGCCTTTGTTGTGACACCGCGGCCTCTACAACTCCTGGATCGCCGCGTAGAAGCCTGAGTCGGGATCTGGCAGGGGCCTCGCTGGTAGAAGCCCGGATCGGGCGAAGCGGGCGATGAAGCCCGTGGCTAGGGCCTGGGTCGGCACCATGGAGGCATGAAGTGAGGCATCGACAGCAGCGAGGCTTTGGCGGCAGTAGCGATGAAACCTCGCGATGGTGGGGCCTCGGCGGTGGTGAAGCCTCGCAGCGGCGGCAATGCCTTGCGGGTCGACACACGGGCGACGGTTGATGAGAGCACGGAGGAACCGCCATGAGGGGGGAGGGGAAGGACAATGGAGGACCCAGCGTGGGGGGAGGTGGGGGGCAGAACAATGGACAATAGGGGGGGGGGGGGTGGGGGCAAAGGACAATGGGGTGAACTGTTGGAGGGGGTGGGAGGACAAAAGGGGAGCCGGTGTGCTTTGTACCTTTGTCAGCACTGTAGGTGGCTGCTATTTGTATACATTGTGTATGGAAGCTAAGAATCTCACTGTGCCTAGTTACATGTGACAATAAAGTATTCCTATTCCTATTCCTATCATAGGTGCATGAGAATGCCACAAGTGGGTAAACCCTTCTAAATCACACGCCATCCTGGCTTGAAATTGGATCACCATTTGTATATCTACTCTGACACTCTGTAATTATAATGCAGTGGGACTGTCTTTAGCAGACTGACTGCGGCAGTGCAAGAAGGGGCCTTCTTCCAGCTCCCAGGGAAATTAGAGGAAGAGAATAAATATTGGGTTTGACAGTGATGCTTAAGTCACATGTAGAAAAAAAAAATTGATCTTTTAGTTTGAATAACTACTGGCATCGACAGAAACTGTACTCCAGAAAGAATCACAAGCAGAAAATGATCAGTGATAGATGGGGCGCCTTTTGAAAACAGTAGACAGATGGACTAGTGTTGAATAGATGACAATCTATAAAATCAAATTCAGTGCCTGGCAACAAAAGTTAACATCTACCCCAGCCGTTTCTGGCGAGGAGCAAAAATTGAAAAGGCATTAAAGGAGTGAAGCTTTTTAGTGGCATTTAAAAAAAAGTAATTATTATTTGGCAAAGATGTATTTTGAGACTGTTGGGCATTGATTTGTGAACCTTACTGCAGGGAACACTGCAACATCTTAATTACCTCTTAGTGTCTTCATCTTATAAAACCATAATTAATGAAGTCAATGGGGCTTAAAAGGATACATGGGCATTAGCAAACTTTTCAAACTCTCAGTTGAAAGATTGCTTCAGCTAGTTGTTCAATGTGCTGTACAGCAGTTAGCCATAGACTGGCTGCCACCATATCACATATCATGTTCTTTGGCTATTTTCTTTACATGGTAAGAAAATGCTAACAGCAGGAATACAAGGAAATTGCACCTCAACTCTCATTCTGTGCTTTGCTTATCTCCCTCAATGTACAAGGTTGAGGAAAAAAAAAAAATTGTTTGGAGAAAAACTGTGGCCAACAAACAAAATTGGCTGTAGCCTTAGATAGACACAAAATGCTGGAGTAACTCAGCGGGACAGGCAGCACCTCTGGAGAGAAGGAATGGGTGACGATTCGGGTCGGAACCCCTTCTTCAGGCTGAGAGTCGGGGGGAGGGAAGCTAAATCTATGTAAAGGTTCACCACAACAAATCGGAGCTGGCACCAATAACCAAGGAAAAGAGGTGCCCGCAATGGTCCAGCATTGGTTGTGGAAGGGGTGATAATGAAAAGATATATGGATGTGAAGAGTAGAACTGGGAGGGTGACTAGTGTGGGGGAGGGGAAAAGAGAGATGGAGGGGGGGGGAGGGGAGGGGTTACTTGAAATTAGATAAATCAACATTCATACTGTTGGGTTGTAAACTACCCGAGCAAAACATAGAAACATAGAAATTAGGTGCAGGAGTAGGCCATTCGGCCCTTCGAGCCTGCACCGCCATTCAATATGATCATGGGCTGATCATCCAACTCAGTATCCCGTACCTGCCTTCTCTCCATACCCCCTGATCCCCTTAGCCACAAGGGCCACATCTAACTCCCTCTTAAATATAGCCAATGAACTGGCCTCAACTACCCTCTGTGGCAGAGAGTTCCAGAGATTCACCACTCTCTGTGTGTGAAAAAAGTTCTTCTCATCTCGGTTTTAAAGGATATTTTAAAGCATATTTAAAAAATATGAAGTACAGTTCCTCCAGTTTGTGATAAGGCCCAGGCCAGAAAGCTCAGTATGGTCAGTATGATCTGTAGCCTTCCCTAAAATGTTTGATCCTGACCATGGGTGCTGTCTGTGTGGAGTTTCTACGTTCTCCCCATGACCACATGGATTTCCTCCCACACTTCAAAGACGTACAGGTTTGTTGGTTAATTTGGCTTTGGTTAAAAATTGTAAATTGTCCCCGGTGTGTAGGATAGTGTTAGTGTATGGGGGTCGCTGGTCAGTGTGGGCTACGTGGGCCAAAGGGCCTGTTTCGGTGCTGTATCTCTAAAGCCTAAAGACCACAGAACTGAGATAAATATCCAACTAACAATCTGCTCCCACTGTTTGCTGAGTAGAAAGGCTATTCTTTGTAGGATGGAGGCTTAGTACCAGCCAATGTATTTGCTCACAACTTAAACATAACAACACTGGCCGTTTATCAGTTAAAAATGAAGCGTGCCTGACAGCCAGTATTTGAGCTCTGTACGGAGAAGAGCTAATGCCTCTTTATTAAAGTGCCTTCTCTAATGGCTATGCTTACCGTCCAGACAACAATTATTTAAATGAGACTACACTATATCTGTTGAAGAAGCTGAACACATTAATGGAAGTGCACAGCTTCTAACATGGTATTTATATCTTCAGAAACCTTAAGAAGAGTCGATGGACAGAAAGGGTCCCTTGGTGGGAAAGTGATCACCCCACATAACCTACCCAATCTATCTATTCTGGGCGTCCTTGTACACCGGTCACTGAAAGTTGGCGTGCTGGTACAGCAGACAGTGAAGAAAGCGAATGGAATGCTGGCCTTCATAACAAGAGGATTTCAGTACAGGAGCAAAGAGGTTCTTCTGCCGTTATATAGGGCTCTGGTGAGACCACATCTGGAGTATTGTGTACAGTTTTAGTCTCCTCATTTGAGGAAGGACATCCTTGTGATTGAGGCAGTTCACGAGATTGATCCCTGGGATGGCGGGACTGTCATATGAGGAAAGATTGAAAAGACTAGGCTTTTATTCACTGGAGTTTAGAAGGATGAGGGGGAATCTTATAGACAAGCTAGATGCAGGAAAAAAATTCCCAATGTTGGGCGAGTCCAGAACCAGGGGCCACAGTCTTCGAATAAAGGGGAGGTCATTTAAGACTGAGGTGAGAAAAAAACTTTTTCACCCAGAAAGTTGTGAATTTATGGAATTCCCTGCCACAGTGGAGGCCAAATCACTGGATCGATTTAAGAGAGAGTTAGATAGAGCTCTAGGGGCTAGTGGAATCAAGGGATATGGGGAGAAGGCAGGCACGGGTTATTGATATGGGACGATCAGCCATAATCACAATGAATGGCGGTGCTGGCTCGAAGGGCCGAATGGCCTCCTCCTGCACCTATTTTCTATGTTTCTATGTTTCTAAAGCAAAATCATGCATCCAATGCAAAGAATGGAGCACTGATCACATCAGTTTTCAACAGAGGAGGTTAGAGAAGATTATAATCCGAGTTGAGTAGGAGGAAACTGCAGATGCTGGTTTAGACCAAAGATAGACACAAAATGCTGGAGTAACTCAGCGGGACAGGCAACATCTCTGGATAGAAGGAATGGGTGATGTTTTGGCTTGAGTGTCTCTATCCTACCAAGTAAATAACAGAGATTCAGCATTGTCAATATTCAAAGTATACAGCAGAATTGGGAGCTAGCTTACAGTATTGAGAGCCATATTACGATAGCTAAACAAATGAGACATTCACTGTCATTAATGCAGTGAAGAGAATTTCTATTACTCCTTTTCAGTGGTACTAAATATTCAGAATGGATAAAATGGTTTGTAGGATGGGAGATATCATGGATGGCATGGATTGAATTGTATCCCTCATTGACTGACATAGATAGTTTAGTGGGGAAAGGGTATATGATTCGGGTGAGTTAAATGATCATATGATCATACAGAGATAGGTTGAATAAGTTAGGTCTTTATTCTCTGGAGCGCAGAAGGTTAAGGGGGGACTTGATAGAGGTCTTTAAAATGATGAGAGGGATAGACAGAGTAGTTGATGTGGACAAGCTTTTCCCTTTGAGAATAGGGAAGATTCAAACAAGAGGACATGACTTCAGAATTAAGGGACAGAAGTTTAGGGGTAACATGAGAGTAAACTTCTTTACTCAGAGAGTGGTAGCGGTGTGGAATGAGCTTCCAGTGGAAGTGGTGGAGGCAGGTTCATTGGTATCATTTAAAAATAAATTGGATAGGCATATGGATGAGAAGGGAATGGAGGGTTATGGTATGAGTGCAGGCAGGTGGGACTAAGGGAAAAAAGTTGTTCGGCACGGACTTGTAGGGCCGAGATGGCCTGTTTCCGTGCTGTAATTGTTATATGGTTATATGGTTATATGCAGACCAGAAAAACAAGACAACTTTATTGGTGCAATTTTTCCACATATCTCATGTACAGTAATATCGGTTCAAAATAACATTTTCCCTTTGCTGAAGCTGAATTTCTTCTTCTCAACAGTGAGAGACTGACCTTCAGTTGCTGACTCTGCTCGATTGAGAATGGGAACTCATTGTCGAGAGCTAAGGGCACAAAACAAATCTGCAGCAATGTCTGTCAAAGATACAATTGGCTGCATCCTCCTCCCTGATCCCTGAAGAAAAACAGATGACCCACCACAATCTCAAATCCATCAAGTACATTTCCTCCTCCCCTGCCCCAAACCATCTATGCCAATCAATGATTATTAAAGGGGAGCTACAATTCAAACCAGCCAGCTCTGTTATCCCCCTTCAATAGAACCAGACATATGCCTGCATTTCACCACCCTGGATAACTGGTGAATAGAAACATAGAAACATAGAAATTAGGTGCAGGAGTAGGCCATTCGGCCCTTCGAGCCTGCACCGCCATTCAATATGATCATGGCTGATCATCCAACTCAGTATAGAAACATAGAAACATAGAAATTAGGTGCAGGAGTAGGCCATTCGGCCCTTCGAGCCTGCACCGCCATTCAATATGATCATGGCTGATCATCCAACTCAGTATCCTGTACCTGCCTTCTCTCCATACCCCCTGATCCCTTTAGCCACAAGGGCCACATCTAACTCCCTCTTAAATATAGCCAATGAACTGGCCTCAACTACCTTCTGTGGCAGAGAGTTCCAGAGATTCACCACTCTCTGTGTGAAAAAAGTTTTTCTCATCTCGGTTTTAAAGGATTTCCCGCTTATCCTTAAGCTGTGACCCCTTGTTCTGGACTTCCCCAACATCGGGAGCAATCTTCCTGCATCTAGCCTGTCCAACCCTTAAGAATTTTGTAAGTTTCTATAAGATCCCCCCCCTCAATCTTCTAAATTCTAGCGAGTACAAGCCGAGCCTATCCAGTCTTTCTTCATATGAAAGTCGTGACATCCCAGGAATCAGTCCGGTGCACCTTCTCTGTACTCCCTCTATGGCAAAAATGTCTTTCCTCAGATTAGGAGGAATTGTCATCGTACTTGGCTCCCAGCACCAGAGACGTGAGTTTGATCCTGATCTTGGGTACGGTCTGTGTGTACTTACCACCCCCCACAGCCCAAAGGCATGCCATATTGCAGGTTAATTGGCCTCTGTTAATTGCCCCTAATGTGCAGGAAGTGGGGATAACAGAACTGGCATGGAGGGCTGATCGAAGTTCACCATGGACTCGGCAAGGGCCTGGTTCCTCGCTGTACCTCTAAACTAAATACACATTTCTAGAAGCCTTGTCAGGTGAGACCTCAAACATCCACAGTGAGGGTAATGGATCGTGTAGCACCTCTCTGCTCTCAATGGGGTTTTCACTTACATTATAATGTAGATCTTGGTCTCTGTCCAGACTGCAAAACCTCTTTACACCCTTATCTGCCACTCTAAATACCTCTGGAGCAGCAGCAGCAGCAGCAGCAGCAGCAGCAACAGCAACACCTGTTGTAGCTCTACTGGGATTTTGCAGCTGATTTTGTCAGGCTGTCGCTGAGAGTTTCTGTGTGCCAACGATGACCTCTAACCCAGGGGACTAGCAAAGGATAGGAGAGGGATTCTGCAATTCGAGAGAGAGGAACAGACCTAACTGCAAATCCACATCTCGTTTTTGGCCATCTCTCAAGTGTTTAAAAATTAAACTTGTTTTAACTCTCGGCCTAGTATAATATTGCTCGAGATCATAATTCATCTTCAACACAGGAAAAGCAATTTTTAATGACAAAGTGCGATTCTTAAACTCTTGGTGGTTGCAAATCCATCTGCACAAACAAGATATGGGTGAATAATGTAATTGGTTACATTTGAATTTTAATTTGAAATGCAAACTATATAAATAAACATGTAAGGTTCCAGACACTTTAGAAAGACACTATTTTATTCTCAAAATAGCTTTCAGATGTATTGTTTACTTTCACCCCTTCTTTTTCAGCGTCTTGTTGAGGTACATCACTTGTCTCCAATACTTTGCTTTAAGTAGTCCCCTTTTGTTAATAAATCTGCACAGGAACGGTCGATTCATCAAAAAGCAGCATCACAGCTGGGTTCAATCTTTGTATGCAATAAAAAAACCCAGAAACATGCATTTTATGACATGGGCTCGGATTGTGGTCAGAGTGAAGTCGTGGCTGTTTAGCCTCCACCTCAACCATTGCTGTTGAAATCAACTTCTGGGATCTAACCAAGTCCCAATTTAAAATCGGCCACTTCACCACAAGCTTTATAAGCTTACTGATCTATATGGCTCAGTTGACACCTGGCTTCAGACATCCAATTGAATCAGGGGAGAGTTCTGAAACAGCTCACCATACCATAAACACAAAAAAGAACACACAGAGTGAAAACATTTATGCAAAGCAAATGATTTCTAGAAAAATTGTCACATTATTTGCTGATGCAGATTACCTGATGCTCTCACCGTGTGGTCTTTAGTTTAGTTTAGTTTAGAGATACAGCCTGGAAACAGGCCCATCAGCCCACTGAATCCACACCGACCAGTGATCCCCGCACATTAGGACTACCCTACACACACTAGGGATAATTTACACTTACACCAAGCCAATTAATCTACAAACCTATACGTCTTTGGAGTGGGGGGGCAAACCGAAAATCTCGGAGAAAACCCACGCGGTCACGGGGCGAACTTACATACTCCGTACAGGCAGCAACTCTACCGTTGTACCACCGTGCCACCTTTAGGTGCAGGATTTGTTGCTGAATATGGATTTGTGAATTATTGAAGTGCGCCTAAAAGTTACAACAAAATTTTGTGCTAGCCAGGCAATTTTTTGAATCAGAACCTAACTATTTTTTAGCACTAAACTTTATCTGGAAAGGTAACAACCTTGAGAAAAAAAGTGCTTTCCCAACTTTTCCTTCATTTTTTTTTCGAGAAAGAATCACAATAACAAGAAGCCTGTCAAAACGTATCAAAGTGCCACTTGCACTTGACGTGCACCATGTCATCTGCCACAATGGACAGGGCCAGCTGGTGTGCTCAGGGTTATTGGTCGTGCATGGTGACAACTGCACTAAAGGGTTGTGACATACTGACTGGAACTCTATCTGTAGGCTTCCACTGCAAATTAGTTGACGTTGCATTGAATGAATTCCAGTTGAATTTATTCCCTGCACCATTTTATTCCAGAGCTCAACTTTTGGCTTCACCGAGCATTCAGTGCTGTGGTAATAGTAGAATATAATTACAGAGCTTGCAAACATGCAGAGAAAGTCACATCCAGAACCCTGCTGTTCACATCACACAGGAAGCACAGCATTTTTTATTCTTTAAATGACAGAACTGACTCGGCCTCAGAACTTTAGTCCCCATATTTCTGACAGTACCACGGATGTGTTCATGGTAGAGAGGGCAAGAGCAGCTCATCTTCTTTGACATTATAATCATTAAATTTTTGTCACCCACCACATGTAACAGCTCCTTGGCCAGATGATACACAGCCCTTGCTAATGGGGCCAGTGTGACAAACAAGAGGTTTGCTCCAGGCAGTCTAGGATGTGTTGGCATTGCCACTGGCAAGATGCTGGCTACTGTATTCTCAAATTCACACATGCTAATGATGACCTAGAATACTGCAAACTATGCATGATATCCACTCCTGCTGCCGGCTGTGTAGACACATATTAATTGATTTTTCTCAAGATGAGCTAGCAATCACATCAGAAGCCAGTGATACGAATTTCCCCAGATTTTATTCTTTTAACTCTTACATATCATCAGATGTCAGAAGCTGTTGACATTTTTCATTGTAACTAACTGTCGAGGAATCAACATTAAAGTTAAGGCTTATGCTTCAGCACAAAACAGAGTTCTACATGTTAACAAGTTTAAAGAGCCAATGTCTGCACCTCAGGAACTTTGACAAAACAGCTGTATAATTCAGGCACCTTAGTCTTTGACTGTCATTGAACACCAGTTCGAATCAAAAATCATTAACAACTTATGCTATGTGCTACAAGCTTTCTTTTTGTCTCTTTAATCACAAGCCTGGTGCTAGTTTGTCCCCTTCTCTGGTCCCCCTCTGTCAAGGAGCTCCCTGTGATTCAATTTGCCATCCTGATGGTGTTATATTCACAATACGACCAGATCCACAGTAACCTGCATCTCCTCCAACCTCATCTATTGCGTCCGCTGCTCTAGATGTCAGCAGATCTATATCGGTGAGACCAAGCGGAGGCTGGGCGATCGTTTCGCCGAACACCTCCGCTCGGTCCGCAATAACCAACCTGACCTCCCGGTGGCTCAGCACTTCAACTCCCCCTCCCATTCCGTATCCGACCTCTCTGTCCTGGGTCTCCTCCATGGCCAGAGCGAGCAGCACCGGAAATTGGAGGAACAGCACCTTATATTCCGCTTGGGGAGTCTGCATCCTGGGGCATGAACATTGAATTCTCCCAATTTTGTTAGTCCTTGCTGTCTCCTCCCCTTCCTCAGCCCCCCTGCTGTCTCCTCCCATCCCCCAGCCTTCAAACTCCTCCTCCTTTTTCCTTTCTTCTCCCCGCCTCCACCCATCCCCCTATCAGTCTGAAGAAGGGTTTCGGCCCGAAACTTTGCCTATTTCCTTCGCTCCATAGATGCTGCTGCACCCACTGAGTTTCTCCTGCTTTTTTGTGTACCTCCACAGTAATATCATTGGCAGGAGGTATCTGAGAGAAACCTAGGGGTGGCATCCATTCCTCTTTGATTTTCCGCTCTTCCTTTCCCCTTTAACACGTTTTTAAGTTCCTTCCACACGCTTCAGCAAAACAATCCTCTTGGAAAATAAAACTTGCGACCTTGTGGATAACATTGTATGGAGGGACGCAGATAAGAATTAAATAATAATTAGATTGACCAGCAGACAACATACTAGAGGTAGGAAGAATGAGATTATGACACAAATGACTGTGGATGCTGGAATCTTGAGCTAAAAAACAATGCTGGAAAAACTCAACAAGTCAGGCAGCATATATGGGGAGAAATGGAGAGATACCATTTTAGATGGGGACCATTCAATAAGATATTATTTCCCCTATTCAGCAGCCTCAATATGTTCCAAAATGATGCCTTCAATATTTTATTCTGTTGATGGGTTTTGCATGCAGAAGAATTTCCTGGTAATCCTAAATTACCAATTCCTGGTTTGAACCTGTTTCCTGTCATCCACACCGTTGTATTTTAAATCGTTACTGTCCTCCCGTTGAGAGCATTCCTGCCATGCTCACCATATTATCCAAGTCCGCTTGCTTTTTACTCATTCTCCAATCAGGCTACGATCTAAGAGGAATGCCTCCTAAAGCACCCGTGTCTGTTAACAACTGGTTTGGCTGGATGTCACAAAGGCAAAAGTTCTTCAGCACCTGTTGCAGCACTCGCCGTAAACTTTTCAAAGTGGATTTGAAATGCTGCCCGATTTCTTTAAATAGCATTGATTGGTGGGGTGGGTGGTGAGTGATGGGGATGAAGGAGGCAGGAAGGAGGGTTTAGATTGACAGCAGCGTTCTGTAGTACGTTCGACAGAGAAGTTATCCTACCCACTGCTGTTATTTTTCAGTCATGCAAGTTAAAGGTGGGGAGGGGGGAGGCTTTGTCTCAAATGTCAAATAATGCGTTAGTAGCAATGGTGGCTTTGCCTGATTGATGGCATGATCTCTATGTTGCATATTCTCAGCTGCCTTCACTATTGTGCTATCTGATGCCATCCATCACTGATGTTTGGCGTTTATGTTTTAGAGGTTATGGAACCATTCATAAAGCCTATAGGTGAATGCTACTAACATGAATTAATTAATGAATAAATACCTTTTGATTCTTCTCCTGTGCTCGCATTTAGTAGTCTGAAACTATTAATTTTATCTAGATAAGCCTCATTCCTTGAAAGGATTCGGGCAATGCTGATCTTCCGTCCATATAGCATATAATTACCAAGAAGTTTTGTGCAGTGAACTACAGAAGATTTTTGCATTTTATTTTACTTTTCCTCTGCTCGACAGTATAGGCAAGTGCAGCTGAGAAAACAAGCATGTGCAAATGTGGGAGCCAGTCACTTTAATTCATAATATATTATGAATTGAAACATATAAGATTGTTATGGGCTTGGACACGCTAGAGGCAGGAAACATGTTCCCGATGTTGGGGGAGTCCAGAACCAGGGGCCACAGTTTAAGAATAAGGAGTAAGCCATTTAAAATGGAGATGAGGAAACACTTTTTCTCACAGAGAGTGGTGAGTCTGTGGAATTCTCTGCCTCAGAGGCAGGTGGAGGCAGGTTCTCTGGATTATTTCAAGAGAGAGCTAGATAGGGCTCATAAAAATAGCGGAGTCAGGAGATATGGGGAGAAGGCAGGAACGGGGTACTGATTGGGGTTGATCAGCCATGATCACATTGAATGGCGGTGCTGGCTCGAAGGGCCGAATGGCCTACTCCTGCACCTATTGTCTATTGTCTATTATTGTAGAGCACAATTTCAAAAAGTGGAGACATTAAAAATAGCTCTCTGTTGATAGCTGGACAGGTTACCCATCTTGTGAAAACCAGGGTGCTGGGTGGTGAAAGTGTCTAGACACTCAATTCATTTCAGGATTATGCCTGTAGTCTGTGGTTAATGCTTCAATGTCAATGACCATGCACTGCTAGATAACATTTAATTTAATTTACTGCAGAACCAAAACGTTCGGTCCCAACTTCAAAATCTAATGATAAAGCACTGTTATATGAAACACAAGTATTCAAAGAAAATCTATTAAATATGTTTGTCCTAATGATTTGTGCTGAGTTTTTGTGATTGATCACAAGAAAATAAAATTATATGAACATAACCATTTTTTGTCATATAAAAATATGTTAGAAGTTATTAATGAACTGAGTGATATTACCATGTGACATGCATTGATTCACAGCTGGGCCAGGAGAAACACTAACATCCGAGTTTCTAGGATCACAGAATATATAGGCTCACTGTTCACCCATGTATAACATATCCAAACATATTTGAATAAATATTTGATTTAATAAAATAAAAATTGTCTAATTACCTGTGCTCATTGCATAATTGCATAATTTCTCCACGTTCAGTTGCTGTTTCTTCCCTCGGATTAACACACGTAGAATTGTCCTACCATTGAAATCCAGGAATTCAGTGTTAGATTGGAGTCAAACAAGCCCACACCACTCCCATCAGAAATGTGGGATATTTCATAGTCTGTGGAAACAGGCCCTTTGGTCCAATTTATCCATGCTGACCAATTTGGCATTCTGGGACAATTTAACTTATTTTAGTTTATGGCTGTCAAGTGTACTGGGCTACTGTGAAAAGCTTTTTTGTTGTGTGCTATCCAATGAATGAAAAGACTATACATGGTTACAATCAAGCTGTCCGCAGTATATAGATACAGGATAACGGGTATATTATTTAGTGCAAGATAAAGACCAATAAAGTCCGATTAAAAATTGTTCAAAGGTCTCCAATGAGGGACATGGAAGATCATAGAAACCTAGAAATTAGGTGCAGGAGTAGGCCACTCGGCCCTTCGAGCCTGCACCGCCATTCAATATGATCATGGCTGATCATCCAACTCAGAATCCTGTACCTGCCTTCTCTCCATACCCCCTGATCCCCTTAGCCACAAGGTGCCACATCTAACTCCCTCTTAAATACAGCCAATGAACTGGCCTCAACTACCCTCTGTCGCAGAGAGTTCCAGAGATTCACCACTCTCTGTGTGAAAAAAGTTCTTCTCATCTCGGTTTTAAAGGATTTCCCCCTTATCCTTAAGCTGTGACCCCTTGTCCTGGACTTTCCCAACATCGGGAGCAATCTTCCTGCATCTAGCCTGTCCAACCCCCTTAAGAATTTTGTAAGTTTCTATAAGATCCCCTCTCAATCTCCTAAATTCTAGAGAGTATAAACCAAGTCTATCCAGTCTTTCTTCATAAGACAGTCCTGACATCCCAGGAATCAGTCTGGTGAACCGTCTCTGCACTCCCTCTATGGCAATAATGTCCTTCCTCAGATTTGGAGGACCGCACTGGGGTGGGAGATTGCAACCTTCACGTGGTCCGCCCTGTTTCGACAAATGCAATCAACCTGGTGTGCACTATCAAATAAGATCAAATAGAACAAGTTGTCCTACAACTTTAGGCTGTGCACGCCGTACGCAAGAAGAAGAAGATGACCGCACTAGCTGGTGAGAGGATGATTCAGTTGCCTGCTAACAGCTGGGAAGAAACTGTCCCTGAACCTGGAGGAGTGCATTTTCAAACGTCTGTACCTTTTGCCTGATGGCAGAAGGGGGAGGAGGAAGTTACTGGGTGAAACTGGTCCTTGATTATGCTGGTGGCCTTGCAAGTCAGCGTGAAGTGTAAATAGATGGGTTCATGGAAGGGAGGTTGGTATATGTGATGGTCTTGGCCACGTCCACAACTCTCAGTCCCTTACCCTTAAAAGTTCCAGCATATCCAGCCTCTCCCTTGAACTCAAGCACCAAGGTCCCTGTAACTTCCTGGTAAATCTCTTCTGCACTCTTTCTTCCCTAACAATATCCTTCCGACAGCGGGATGACCAGAACAGCACACTAATCCAAGTGCATCTCACTAACGATTTACACAGTTGCATAATGGTATTCCAACATTTGTATTCAATATGCTTCTCAATGAAGGCAAGTATGCTAAATGGCTTCTTCACCACAGTGTCTAATTGAATTGTCACTTTCAGAAAACTATGCACCTGTACACCTGGAAGTCTGACCAATTTGAAAGCCTTCCGGAGGCAGCTTGAGTGGTGGAGACCTTCCGTTGGCGCCACGGCTACCGCTGAAAAGCCAAGGCCGGAGCCCGGACCTCGCCGGCTGGCAGCGGAATTTTGCGGGCCGGGCTTTGCGGGCCAGAGGTGGAGCCTCGCTGGGCCAACAGAGCCCACGGCCATCGTTGCCTGGGTCTGTGGAACCCGCGGCTGGTTGCTGGGTCGGCGCCACAGAGGCATCCGGAGAGAACCCGGTAGCGATAGTGGAGAGGTCGGTGTGGCGGTCGACATTGGTGCCGACTGATGGACGAGGATGGGCACGTGGAAGTGAGGACGTGGGAGGACTACCATGAGGGAGGGGGAAGCCAAAAGGTCAACAGAGGACCCGGCGTAGGAGGACCTCTGTGGGCGTGGGAGGGGGGGAGGAAACGACCCTGCGTAGGGGGACCTCTGTGGGCGTGGGAGGGGGGAGGAAACGAAGGGGGAACTGGAGCGGGGTAGGGTTTGGGGAATCTGTAACTTTATAAACACCCTTTATGGGCGACTATTTGCATTCCTTGGCAAAGTTTGCAAGCAAAGTATTTCATGGTGACTTGTCACATGTGGCAATAAAGTAGTCTAATCTAAACTCAGCTCTGCAGCCCTCTCCAAACCTCTACCATTTACTGTGCAAGTACTGGCCTGGTTTGACATTATGTTTTCAAGGGAGAGTTAGATATAGCTCTCAGGGCTAAAGGAATTAAAGGATATGGGGAAAAGGCAGGAACGGGGTACTGACTTTAGATGATGAGCCATGATCCTATTGAATGACGGTGTTGGCTCAAAGGGCCAAATGGCCTACTCCTGCACCTATTTTTCTATGTTTCTATGACAAATCAACATACATCACCCCACACTTGTCAAAGTTAAATTCCATTGGTATTTATTGACCTATCTTCCAAACTTATCTAGATCTTGTTGTAAACCTCCCGCATTGTCCACTCTACCACCAATTTTGGTTTTATCTGCAAATTTACTAACAATGTTAATTATATTTTAATCCAAATATTTTACGTAAATGACAGACAACAGTAAATCCAGCATTGTATCCCAGCAGCACACAACTGGTCACAACCTCTAATAGAAACACAAACCTCCATAGCTCTCCTTGGACTCCTTCCTCCAAGCCAATTTTGAAGCCAATTGGCTAGCTCGGAGATCTAACCTTCCAGACGAGGTCAGCACATCGGACCTTGTAAAAGGCGTTGTTAAAATCCATATAGACAACATCCACTGCCCTGACCTCGTCCATCTTCTCGATGACCTCTTAAAAATTACCAGTTTTGTGAGACATTCGTGTTCACATGCGAGTCCCAAAATTTCTAACATTTCTTTGCAGAACAGGCAGAATTTCTCAGGAAATGCCTGGCCCTTGTCAATATGTAACTAAAGTATAATGCAGCGAGAGATAGGAAGGGGCTTGCATTTTTGAATCAACTTTCATGAACACCAGATGTCCCAAAGCACTTTATGCTCAACTTGGTTCCTTTAATAATGCAGCAAAATTTAATTGATTCTCATGTATGTGTACTTTTAAACTAAGCTATGGAATTGTTGCAATCATTGTGACTGCAAGAGTTTTAAAAAACAGATTTTGGTTTCCTGTGTTCGACTTTGCCTTTGTCAGTGGCGTGGTTTAATAAGGGAGTGTTCGCTGTTTATAATTTACTGGAGTCAGCAATTGATGGCACAACAGCTGGAGTAAGTTTAAAGTTCAGCAGGTTGTGGGATGACCACACACGGATTGAATGTAGTACTTGAAAAATTCATTCAGGATATGTGTTATCACAGTGGGGAAAGAATGTAGTCTGTCGAGGGCCTTAACATCTTGGTTAAATAACAGATATCTCAGCATTTCATTTGGTTGCAATGAGAATTGCAGTAACCTCTTAACCTTTGGAGGATGATAATATTCTTAGGAAAACATCGGAGCGCAGTTGTGACATGCATCAACAATATTAAATGGAAAATTAATTTTAATCGCAGTTAATAAATTACAGACATTTTATTGAAACAGGAAGGCAATTTCAAACTCCAGCATGTCTTGGTTGACAAGAACTGTATGGTAAGAGGGTCACTTACCATCTTGATGGTTACACGTTGATGTCTTGATGATCTCTATCGATTATGGTCCACAGCTATGACGGTTCATAGTTCACTAGGAATCACATCATTGGATGCAATCCCTCACTAGAGTGAGGATGTTGCATCTTTAAGGTGAGAGTTAAGGGCCTGTTCCACGA